>NC_077227.1:408729099-409029099 GCF_027887165.1 Monodelphis domestica
GAAACCCAGCATCTCGGAGAAGTCTCATTTGCCATAGAAGAAGGTTGCCACCTAGTGCCAAAGACCCAGAATAGGTATCCTTTGCTCAGAGCTGAAAGGAAATGAGTCAGCTCCCTGGGAGCAACTCTCTTACCTGGGAGCCCAGGAGCACAGGTGTGCCATGGGGCAGGGTGTGGGTCCACAGTGGCAGATGGGTCCTGCCCCTCACACTACCTCATCCCTCCCCAGGGCCCAGTCCATTTCCAACCGTCTTCATCCCTTGGGGAACTAAAGATAAGCAGTCATCATCTGGGGGCAGGGGTGGCCTCCCCCTTGGGCAAAACCTCAATGTGGCCCCAGAGGCAGCTGGGTAGTGCAATAGGTAAAGCATTGGGCCTGAGACATCAGATACTTATACTTACTACCTGTGTGACTGTGGGCAAGTCACAGCCTCTGTTGGCCTCAGTTTCCTCAATAGGAAAAATGGGAATAATGAGAGCACCTACCTTGAAGGGTTGTTTTGAGGGTCAAATAATAATATTATTATTTGACCCTCAGATAATATTTGTCAGATAATATTTGTAAATCACCTAGCACATAGTTTGTCGTTTAAACTTTTTCAGTCTTATCTGACTGTGACCCTTTAGGGATTTTCTCGGCAAAGATACTACTTTGGTTTCCTTCTCCAGCTCATTTTACAGATGAGGAAACTAAGGCAAACAGTTAAGTGACTTTCCCATGAGCACACCACTAGTAAGTATCTGATGTCAGATTTGAATTCAGGTCTTCCAGACTTTAGGCCCGGTGCTCTATCCACTGTGCTACCTAGGTGATATAAAAATGGTTATTTCCTTTCAGTTTCATTTTGTTTCTTCTCTGCTCAAGAATATTGCAAATGTAGAGGAGCTGGGTAGCTCAGTGGATTGAGGGCCAGGCCTAGAGACAAGAGGTCCTGGATTCAAATGTGGCCTCAGACACTTCCAGCTATGTGAACCTGGGCAACTCACTTAACCTCCACTGCCTAGCTTTTACCACTTTTCTGCCTTAGAACCAATACATGGTATTGGTGGTTCTAAGGCAGAAGGTAAGAGAAGAAAAGAAGGAAGGAAGGAAGAAAGGGAGGGAGGGAGGGAGGGAGGGAGGAAGAGAGGAAGAGAGGAAGAGAGGAAGGAAGGAAGGAAGGAAGGAAGGAAGGAAGGAAGGAAGGAAGGAAGGAAGGAAGGAAGGAAGGAAGGAAGGAAGGAAGAAAGGAAGAAAGGAAGAAGAAGGAAGGAAGGAAGGAAGGAAGGAAGGAAGGAAGGAAGGAAGGAAGGAAGGAAGGAAGAAAGAAAGAAAGAAAGAAAGAAAGAAAGAAAGAAAGAAAGAAAGAAAGAAAGAAAGAAAGAAAGAAAGAAAGAAAGAAAGAAAGAAAGAAAGAAAGAAAGAAAGAAAGAAAGAAAGAAAGAGAAAGAAAGAAAGAAAGAAAGAAAGAAAGAAAGAAAGAAAGAAAGAAAGAAAGAAAGAAAGAAAGAAAGAAAGAAAGAAAGAAAGAAAGAAAAGAAAGAAAGAAAGAAAGAAAGAAAGAAAGAAAGAAAAAGGAAGGAAGGAAGGAAGGAGGAAGAAGAAGGAAGGAAGGAAGGAAGGAAGGAAGGAAGGAAGGAAGGAAGGAAGGAAGGAAGGAAGGAAGGAAGGAAGGAAGGAAGGAAGGAAGGAAGAATATTGCATGAGTTTCTGTTGCTTTAGGATAAAGTCATAGACTCTATTTCTAAGAGGGACCTTAGAACAGAATTTTTGTGTTCTATTACCAGCAATTTCATGTGTAGGGAACTCTCTACCTGGAAATTCCTTCCGCTGATGAAGAACAGCTACTACTCTCTAACTCATAATCTTATGGAGTGACCAGGGGTCATTTGGAGGTTAAGTGACATGTCCACAGTCACACAGCTAGTATGTTTCATAAGCACACACAACCCAAGTCTTCTTGACTCCAAAACCAGTCTAATATGCCTATCTAGCAGCCGCTTTCATAATAGAACGTTAGATTTGATTGGGATCTTAAGACCCCACAAGAACTAGAAGGAACATAGAGATCATTTAGTGTCACTCTATTAGGTGGGAACTGCTGCTCATGCCACAGTATCTCCAGGGTCCCTAGGGAGAGAACTCCCATCAAACCTGCTGATAGCAACACAGCCCTCCCCACCTTCACTGAGCTTCTGGAGGTCTTTTTTTCTGTATCCTGAAGTTCAGTATTTATTTACTCTGATGCTTGTGAGATTTTTCTCCCTAGCCAAGACCATGACCACCCCAAGGGCAGGCACTGAATTCTACTTAGGTCTTCATTAGTTCTAAAGGGGGAGTGCAAGCTGGGCATTCCATCTAGAATTCTCTTAACTCTAAGCTAACAGTCACAAATCCTTCACTTCTTGTAACTCTCTTACAGCCCCTCGTATTTGCATCTAGAAATTAATAATCTTGGGCATAAACATATAGAGACCAAGAATACCAACCCTTTATACCTAGATTGAGACTTCCACTTCCAACCTCTCACCTCAGTATTTAGAACCAAATATGAACACTTCCCAACAATACACACACACACACACACACACACACACACACACACACAACACCCCCCCCCCCCCCAATGATCTCAATTCCTCTCATTTGTGGCCGGAACCTAATAACTCTAATTCCTTTCAACTAAATCTAGAACTCAATGATTCTGGCCCCTCTCATCCGTACCTGTAACCTAACAATTCTAATTCCTTTCATCTCTCTCTAGAATCCAACAATCAACCCCTCTCACAATCTCAATTCCTCTCCTCAATAGCTAGAATTTAAACCCTCACAATTTTGTCTAGAACCAAACATTTCTAATCCTTCTTATTTGTATATAGAAACTAACAATTCTAATTCCTTTTGCATGTATCTAGAATCCAGCTATTCCAATCTGCCCTTCATCTATATCTGGAACCTAGCCATCCCAGCTCCTCTCTTTGATGTCTAGAATTTAACCCCTCACAGTTATGTTTAAAAGCAAACAATTCCAAAGCTTCTTATCTTCATCTGGAACCTAACCATCTCAACACCTCTCATTAATTATCTAGAATTGAACAATCCCAAATTCTCTCACCTGTGGCTAGAACTTAACCCCTTACATTTGAGTCTAGAACCTAAAGACCCAAGGCCCTTCCTTTCTATACCTAGACCCTAACCATTCCAACTTCTCAGATTTATACTGAGAACTTTTGAAGTCCAACCCTCTCACATCCATATTTAGAACCTAATAATGAAATCCCCTCACATCTGGAAGCTGAGTGTGCTGAACAGGGCAATGGATTTGGAGCTAGAAAATTCTAACCCTGCTATCCACTATGTATATGGCCTTGGGCAAGACATTTGAACTCCTAAATCTTCGGTTTCTATACCTGTGAAATGAGAGGAGTGGACTAGATGGCCTCTGGAATCCTTTCCAGCTAAAAAACCCTATGCTCCTAATCACAATCCTTCACATCTGTATCTAGAACCTAATATCACAGCCATTCACATCTGAACCAAGCTACGCAGGCCTCCCTGGGTCACAATATCAGCACATTGCCTGGCCTGTTAGTTTCCTAATAAATCGTGACTGATTGAAGTAGATACTTTGGTTATAAATCATGGTCTTTATTGATTCTCATAAATGAGGCAGCCAGGAGGCACAGTGAACAGAGGATGGGGTTCAAATATGGCCTTAGATATTCCTAGCTGCAGGACTCTGGCACTTAACCCCTGTTTGTTTCAGTTGTCTCATCTGTAAAATGGACATAAGAATAGCACTTACCTCCAAGGGTTATGGTGAGGATTAAATGAGATAATATTTGTAAAGCACTTAGCATAGTGCCTGGCATATTATAAGCACGACATAAATGTTAGCTATCATAGTTATTATTATTCATAGCATCCTTGTAAGAAAGGTTGAATAAGGATTTTTATCCTCATCTTATGTGAAGAAAGCACTTTGTAAAGCTTGAAACACTATAGAAACAGGGGCAACTAAGGTAGCAGAGCAGATAGAGTGCCAGGTCAAAAGTCAGGAAAATATGGGTTCAAATCTGGCCTCAGACATTTCCTAGCTGTGTGACTCTGGGTAAGTCACTTAACCCAAATTGCCTAGCCCTTATCACTCTTCTGCTTTGGAACAACTGAGGCTTAGTATCAACTTTAAGACAGAAGTTAAGAGTTTTAGAAAAACACTCTAGAAATGTGACATGTAATTAATTATTATTGTTCTTGTTGACAAATCTCCCTTCCTCTCAAAAAATAAAAACTCTTCCCTCTGGTCTGGGAAGGAGCTCAAAGCATTTTACAGAGTACTTGGGCTTCTGCCTCCCCGAGGTAGGAGAAAAACAACAGAACTGTTAACTAGTCCGAGCTGGGGTGAGGCTTCTGCTTCTGCTCTGCCCCAGTCCATGAGGCTGCCTGGTCTGGTTTTCCAGCCCTATCCTGTGACATCTGCTTGATGGCAGGGCTTGGTGCCCCTGCCTCAGGCCCTCTCCTTGGCCAGGAGGGGAATCCTGTCGGGGAGCCTGAGCTGAGTGAGCAAAGGTCAGGCCCCAACTTGTCCCCAGGCCGGGAGGATGGGGGGAGAGTAGGGTTGGCAGTGCCTTTTCTGAATCTAATATTACTGCCCTGGGGGCCATTCAGGCTGGGCCTGGGATCTGGTTGGCACACGATCTTGGTCCTTTTGGTTCTTAGGCAGGCTATTGACCCCATTGAGTTGAGGGGGGGCAGACAGTGCTAGAGTTTGGGGACTAGATCCCCCTCCCACCCTCTGCTGAACGGCACCTCGTCACTACAAACCTACCTAGAATCTCGAAGTTATCCTCTTTGTTGGCAGTAGGACAGGCAGTCTTCTCTGTCGTCTCTTTTTCCACAGGAACAGCCTGGAACACGATCCCTTCAGGGTTGTCCCCTGCTTCTTTAGCTGAGCTGCTGTCCGGCTGGGCCCTGGGAGGACTAGCGGGGCTGGACTGGGCCTGGGATCTCTCTCCATCTGGGCCCTGAGCCTTCTCCAAAGGCTTCTCCTTCTGGCTCCCTGCCAGAGGATCCAGGGACTTCTTCCCTCCCTCTTCAGGCTTGCTAGAAGCACCTGGGGTGGAACTGGTTTGTCCAGGGACAGTTTCTGAGATCTGGGAACTGTGCTTTCCAGCACCTAGAGCTTTCTCTGCTTCCCCCAAGCTCTTCTCTGTCGCTTTCTCAGAGCTGGAAAATAAGGAGGGGGCAGATTTCAGGGCCCCTGATCTCCTTAGGGGTCAAGGCTCCCTACTCCCCAGCCATCTCAGGAACTCCAGTAGGGCATGCTCACAGAACCGTTCACCAGAGAGACAACTTCGTCATCAGGAAAAATTCAAGGTCCCAGGGTAGGAGATGAAGGGAATAGGTGTCCAGGAAAGGTCAGGAATGGTGTCGGGGGACTGATAGGCTCTGTTTGTCAAAATAGGGACTATACCTGGTGTCCCAGAAAGGAAGGCCATGGAAATAACCTTACAATTATTCTCAAAAGATTTATAAATGTCTTATCAGAGCTAAAAGGAACTTTAGAGAGATATCTAGTGCAACCCTTCTTTATTTTGCAGACAAGAAAACCAAGACCCAGGAAAGGAAAATGACTTGTTTAAGATCAAACATGTTGGCAACAGAGCAAAACTAGAACCCAGATCTCCTGCCTTTCACTGGCACTGGCTCCATGATCCCATGGCTCAGGTGAAAAGCCCTGTGGGTGCCAGGAGAGTACTTACCTCTGAAGAGTAGCAGGGCAGCTGGGGCTATGCAAGAAGGGTGGGGGTGCCTTCTTAGGGTCAGATTTGCCTTCAGGCTTCTTTTCTCCCTTGGCCTGTTCTCCTGCCCCTCGGCTACCCTTGTCCTGTCCAGTCTCAGAGCCCTTGGTGCCAGCCTCTGATTTCTTCCCTGAGGAGTCCTTCTGTGGAGACTGCTGGGGCAGGGCAGCTGTTGGTCCAGCACTTCCCTCTGCTGCCAGGGATGCCTCCCCTACCCCTCCATCTGGGAGGGCCACCCCACCAGCAGCCGTAGTTCTCTCCTTGGGGGGGCCTGGGCTGCCAGGCAGAGGCTGACTTGGAGGCACAGCCCCTTTCTCTTGGACAAGAGAAGTCTCATCAGCCCTGCCTTTGGGGGCATTGTCTGCAAGTGAGAAGGTGATGTTAAATTGGGTGGTCCCCTGAGCTCCACCTGTACCAGTGTGCTGGAGCTCTCTGCCCCTGCAGGGTCTTCTTAATCCTCCCCCAAGTAACAACACTAACAATTTATATTTCTACAGTTCAAGCAACACATAGGGCAAGGATCATAGCTCTACACCACCACCCCCGCTGCCCCTTTTACAAAAGTGAACAAGGATTCAGAGAGGATCATGGGATCTTAGAGGTAGAAGGAACTTTAAGCATCATCTACTGCAGTCCTGTCATTTTGCAAAGAGGAAACAGGCTCAGAAAGAGAATGGGACTTGCCTGTGATCATGTACCCAGAAAGCATAGAGCTGGGATTTGAACAGGGATCTCCCCTGACCTCAGATACAGTACTCTTTCCCCACCACCTCATTGTTAGGGTCTATATCGCTGGCCCATGTGCCAGGCCCCTTCAGACTCGGGGTCTCCTGCCCCTCCTGATAGGCAGCTAGAAAATGCCCACAACTTCACTTCCTCTGTGTTTAAGATGCTCTTGTCCTCCTCCCAAGGTCCAACTTCCTTTAGCTGGCTGAAGATGACATCCACCCCTATAGCCCACTTGCTCCTTTCCAGGAATGCTCAGAACTGAACCCTCTGCCCAGGGTGTCTGTGGATCTTTTCAAGAAGGGAGAGGGAACATGCCAGGGGTTTGCCCAGTGCTCAGACCCTGCCTTCCTGCCTGCCAGATGACCTGGGAGCACTTCCCATCTCTCTTGAAGAGACCTATGGAGTCATAGAAAAGTCCCTGCATTTAGAGTCCAAGAAGACGGTTGAAAATTCTGATTCTGCCCCTCGTGGAACAAACCACTTCTTGTCTTTGGGCCTCCATTCTCTAGTCTCTAAAACAATGAGAGGGAGGGAGACAACAAGCATCATGTAACCATGGGGAAAATGATCTTAAATAAAATAAAATAAACAAAATGATGAGCTTGGAATTGGTATCATTCAAACACCAAGAATTTATTAAGGTACTAGGCTAAAAGACAGAGCTGCAAAGAAAGGCAAGAACACAAGCCTTGACCTCAAGGAGTTTCCACTCTAATGGGAAAGACAAAAGACTCTTCTCATCCACCCAAAGCTCCAGAGGGTATCCCTGCCCTCTGAGGTAGAGACAATAAGCAGAGGATGGCAGGAAATAACCAGCTTAGGGCCCAGCCTCACAAAGAAAAGAATTCCATCTCAAAGAGCAGCAGGGAGGGCAGGGCTCTGACTTCAGCCTCCAATCTCAGAGTTCAAAATTCTCCACTAGCTACCTCCCAGGGCTGGCTCTTTCCACTCCCTACTGCCTGCTAGCTACTACCCGCAATCCCAGCACCTGTACCCGCTTCTGGGCTCGGGCTTCCTGGCTGGGTTGCTCCTTTGTCTGCAGTTGCCATGAGGAAGGCTGGTCCTTCTGTCTGTCCAACTATTGCCTGCAGAGAGAGGAGGAGAGGGGAGGCTTCAGTCCCAGGGAATGAAAGGGCAGAAGGGGACCGGAGACAAGTGAAGGCAGTTCCTGGCCAAAGTGGGTCCTTGCAGGGGTGGAAAATCCAGAGAACTGAGGGGTGGGAGAGAAGGCATTAAAGGCGGCTCTGGGGCTTGCCACGGGTGATAGAGAATCCAGCCCTGACTCTGGGGTGAAGGCTGCTGAGTTGCATAGACTGAATGGGAATGGCCCCTAGATCGGGAAGGTGTTGAGTGGTAAGGGACCAGGGGATGGGTGAGTGAAGGGGGTGGGGAGGTTACCTGGTGGCCAGGCCAGGGCCAGGGCAGAGACGTGTGGCTGCCGGAGCTGGTGCTGCCCTATAACGAGTGTAACAGAGCTGGGGAGGCAGAAGAGGAGGAGAAGAGGAGGAGGAGGAGGAGGAGGAGGAGGTGCAGGACGAGAAGGATCCCTTACACGGGGGCCATGCAGCAATGAGCCCAACAAGCTTCGACTTTCGGGCCACCTGTTCCTCTTGGCCCAGGTTCAGAGGACACGCCATTCTTCCCACGGCCACCCTGCCGGCCAGCAGGGGCTCAGGCTTGGGGGAGCTGGAGCAGGAAAACAAGCAGAAGCAGATGAGAGAGGAGAGAGGGCCGAAGCAGTCACGACTCAATTGCCCAGGCCCAGGACCGCCCATGCATCCCTGGACCTAGAGCGCTACTCCTGACACCCAAGTTTCTTTTTGCTTGGGTCCTGCCTAGTACAAGGAGGATGACCAGAGTGCCAGAGTCTTGCCTGGGGATCACCCCCCTTATATCCCTCTAGATCAGGAGTTCTTAATCCTGGGGTCCACAGACCCATTTCAGGAGAATCTAGAAACTTGATTTTTTTTTTTGATAGCTGTATTTCAATATGGCTTCCTGTTTCTCCTATGGTTCCAATATAGCTTCAAACTTCAATAAGTCCTTCTTTGTAATCCTACCCCCTTTAGTTTATGAATTTAAAAGCTTATTCCAAGGAGGCCATAGGCTTCATCAGACTGCTGAAAGGGTCCACAGAAACACAAAGGGTTAATAACCTCTGGTCCAGATCCCACCATATGTGGGGATTCGGGGGAATTCAAGAGGGTCTGAACTGAGCTGTTAGGGAAATTCAGACTGTAGGTGACTAAGGACATGAAACCTGCATCATTCTCTGCAACGAAGGGAAATAGAATAAATGGGTTCCAAGGCCCCTTCCAGCTCTCCCATTCTTCCTACATTCGAATATTCTTGCCAGCTCAGGTCTTGGAAGCAGGAGACCTAAAGCTGAGACCTGGCTTTGATGCTTACCAGTTTTGTGACTCTGTGCAAGTCACTTTGCTTCCTGAGCCTGTTTCCCTATTGATGGATTTCCTACAAAACTGGGCCAATAATCTACCTTGAAGGATTGCTGTGAGGAGAATGCTTGGTGAGCTAGGAGGTTTGGGTTTTTTTCCATTGTTAAGGTCCCTCCAGGCTCTGCCATTCTGTGGCCCGTGTCCTAAAATCCTTCCCAGCTCTGACATTCTATGTTCTGTGTCCTAAATTCCTTCCTAGCTCCATCACTCTGTAAGTCTATGACTTTGGGCACTGACCCTAGGTGTATTGTCCTGAGGCTCAGGACACTGGGGAAGCTCAGAGCCTTCCCACTGGAGGCAAGAGTCTCTCCAGGTCTGGTTGGCATGCTCAAGTCACACCCACCCTAATGACATGAACAATGTTACCTCAGGCTGGCCTCCTGGTCACCCACCTCAGTCCAGAGCACTGAGGGGCTATTTAAGGAGCATGACACCCATCTCAGTGTGGTATGGTAGAGAGAAAATTCGATTTACAGTCCTGTCCCTGTCCTTAGTCTTGTCTTTGTCCATCCCCCATTAGACTATGAGCCCCTTGAGAGCAGAGACTGCCTTTTGCCTTTCTTAATATTCCTAGCTTTAGGAGCAGCTGGGTAACTCTGTGGATTGAGGGCCAGGTCCAGAGACGGGAGGTCCTGGGTTCAAAACTGGCCTCAGACACTTCCTAGCTGTGTGACCCTGGGCAAGTCACTTAACCCTTACCACTCTTCTGCCTTAGAACCAATACCCAGTTTTGGTTCTAAATCAGAAGGTAAGGGTTTAAGAATAAAAAATATTCCTAGTCCTTACCACAGTGCCTGGCACAGAGTAGGTGCTTAAAAAAAAAAAAAGCAAACCTTACCTTCTGTCTTAGTATCAATTCTAAGAAGAGTGTCAAGGGCTAGGCAATGGGGCTTAAGTGACTTGCCCAGGGTCCCATAGCTAAGAAGTATCTAAGGCCAGATTTTAACCCAGATCTTCCCAACTCTAAGTCTGACACTCTATCTACTGTGCTACCTAGCTGAGTTGCTTTCAAGTAGTTGGTGCTAAACTGTTTATTAAATGACTAACTGATTACTAACTATATATCATAGCTCAGCTCCAACAGGGTGTCCCCAAAAAATCTAAGTTTTAGACTTTTGAGACACCCCAAATGAATATTTGAGAAGCTCTTCCCTGGCCAACTCGGGCTACTAAACTTTTTCCTTCTCTTGAGTCCTAAATCCTTTACTTGATGTACCATTCATGGAGCATTGCCTACAGGCAGTTGGAGATTGTGAGCTCATTTTTTTTTAACATATACACATGTCCTACCTCAGCAGATAGACAGCATGTCGTCTCATTTATATCCACTAGAGCAATGATGGTGAACTTTTTAGAAAGAGTGCTGGACCCCACCCCACCCCCAGAGACCATGTGCTGTGCCCCTCCCCACCACTGAGTGCCCTGCCCCCCCCCCTTACTTCACACAGGGAAGGGAAGAAGCACTCTTATTGGGCTTCTGGGCAGAGAGGCAGGTCATGTGAGGAATGCCCTCAGTTAGTGCAGAGAGGGGGAGGGGAATGGCCTGAGTGCTCTGCTCCCCTCCAACTCTGCTACCTATGAGCCACCCACCTTATCCACTGTGTGCTCCCATTGGCTGCTGGGCAGAGGGCCAGGTGATGTGAAACAATGTCATCAGGCACAGTGGAGAGGGGGAGGGAAGCAGCTCCACCTGAGTCCCTCTTCCTTTCTAGTAAGGAACTGTGGTGAGGAGAAAGTGGCTGCGTAATAGAGAGTGATCTGCATGTCATCTTTGGCACTCATGCCATAGGTTCACCATCACTGCCCTAGAGTGCTTTACAAAGGATAGTTTGGCATTTTAGATGGACCACAACCTTAGAGTCCAAAAACTCTGAGTTCAAGTCTTCCAATATTTGATAGCAGTGTAACTCTAGCTAGGCAAACCACTTAACCTCTCAATAACTAATTTAGCCAGCTCTCTGAAGACCCATGAATTTCTGAACAATATCTTTGAAGGGAGTGTCTGTCTGAGAAGTTCCTTACAGTAATGAAGCTGAAGGTCTGGACCAAAAAGAGTGCTCCAAACTATTCTCTTGAGAGTAGGTGTCCTGTTCTCGAGGAATCTCTTGTTAATTTGGGAAATGAAACTTTTTAAAAAATTATTATTGTCTTAAAACTGTGTCCACATTGCTACCAAAATAATCTTACTAATTCTCAGATGTGCTCATGTCACTCTCCTGGGCTCCCTGTTGCCCAGACTACAAACTCCTTAACTTGGTATTTAAGGTCTTCCACATTCTGATTCAAATCTACATTTCTGGTCTCATTTCATGTTAGTAAAATACCCAAGAATAGCTAAACCCCTCAGCTCTGAGCTCCTGTCATTGGGCCATGCTTTCTTCCCACCTTCCCAACCTTCTACCCACCTACTTACCTCTTACACTTCTTGCTGTGGGAGCTTTAACCAAACCAACCCTACCATCGCTCATGATGTCTTTGAGTGCAAGAACTGTGGTGTGTTCATTCATGCAGCCTTGGACTTGGGAGATGCTTCATACATGTTGATTGGATTGAACTGTATTGAACTGATTGCTGAGAGGGGGTGAGATCAGAGAAGACTCTAGAATTCGGGGATTTCTTCCATCTTGGCCAAGAAAACTCCAAATGGGATCATGAAGAGTTGGACATGATTGAACAACGACCAAACAGCAACCACCACAACAGATGTTTATTAAGTTCATGAGACCATGCCCTCAGTCACTTAGATCCTCATTTTCCTCATCTATAAAATGGAAAGACAGAGTTTTCCTGCTCCCCCTAGTTATTAGTTCTCTCACATTCCTTAGAGTATCTTATATTTACTTTTTGAGAAAATATTATCTGTATTCTTCCAGGAGAATACCAGCTCCTCCAATGTAAGGGCATTTTGCATTTGGGTCTCCAGCACCAAGCATGGTGCTTTGTCCATTGTGGTTGCTAAGAAATTCTAGGTTAATTGCACTTAAAAATTATATTACAGAAGCAGTTGGGTGGCTCAATGGATAGAGAACCAAGCCTGAAGAAGAGAGGTCCTGAGTTCCAATCTGGTATCAGACACTTCCTAGATGTGTGGCCTTGTATAAGTCACTTAACCCCAAATGCCTAGCCTTTATCATCCTTCTGCTTTGGAACTAATACTTAGTATTGATTCTAAGACAAAAGGTAAAGGGTTTTTTTTTTTTTCAAAACAAACAAAAACCAGTTACATCACGTATTGTACAGGATTTTTGGGAAGACAGTGCCCTGCAAGCCTTAAAATGTTCTACAAATTGGGGGCAGCTAGGTAGCTCAGTGGATTGAGAGCCAGGTCTAGAGACAGGAGATCCTGGGTTCAAATAGGATTCTAAGAGGATAAATGACATGCCCAAGGTCACATAGCTAGCATCTGTCAGAGGATGGTCTTCATGAAGGGCAGGCGGGTGACACAGTGGGCAGGACCTGGAGTCAAGAAGTCTCATCTTCCTGAGTTTAAATCTGGCCTCAGACATTTCCTAGTTGTGTGACCCTGGGCAAGTCACTTTATCCCCATTGCCTAGTCCTTACCACTCTTCTGCCTTAGAACCAGTACATAGTATTGATTCTAAGATAAAAGGTAAGGTTTTTTTTTTAATTTTACAAATGTAAATTAATTTTTAAGATATAGCCTACTTTAAAAATGATTTTCAATTATGAAAATAAAATTATTTTTGAAAGTACAGATAAACCTGACTGTTAGAAATGCATCCTCTGAAGATAGACACTTCCCCTCTTGGAATTTCAAATTTCTAATCTATAAAATAAGGAAGCTGGATTAGATAGTCCCCAACATCCCTTATGATTCTCTTTTTTTCCTTAATGACCCTTACCTTCTGTCTTGGAATTGTTATTGTGTATCTGTTCCAAGACAGAAAAGGATTAGACAATCGGTATTAAATAATTTGCCCAGGATCACACAGCTAGCAAGTGTCTGAGTCCAGATTAGAATCCAGGATTTCCTGTCTCCACGCCTGCTGCTCTATCCACTGAGTCATCTAACTACTCCTGTTCCTTATGATTCTAAATCCTAGAAAACCGAGGCCTAAGGAAGGAAATTTACTTGCTTAACGTCACACAGCAAGTCTGTAGCAGAGCTAGGGCTAAAACCCAGGTTTCCTGATTTACGGTTCCCCTGGCATTGGCTCCAAGGTCCCATAGCCCAGATGAAAGGCCCTCTGTGTGCCAGGGCAAGAGTGCCCTTACCTCTCTGACAATCACTGGCATTTGACAAAGGAAAAACACAATCATTTGTTCCATAAAAGTCAAGCCAAGCCACGGAGGGGCTTCCAAAAAACCACAGCTATAGGACAGAAGAAGGGAAGTAATTTAGGCATGCAACAGGAACAAGTTACCAGAAGCTTAGGCTCTCCATCAAATGCCTAGCCCCCACGGTGAGAATCCTTTCTTGCTGGTGATCTGAACTTTTCCCCTACTCTTACTCGGTCCTCAAGAATTGGGTGGTCTGAACTCGACACATTATGTGTAACTATTGTTGCTAAGACTCTTAAAAGAAGTGATAGACTCGAGATACAGAACGGGACTTCCATTTTTAAAAAAATAAACTTTATCTTCTGGCTTAAAATCGATACTAAGTATCAGTTGTAAAGATTAAAATTTTTTTTACACAGTTTCAAGGCAGAAGAGTAGCAAGGGCTAGGCAACTGCAATTAAGTGACTTACCCAGGGTCGAACAGCTAGGAAATGTGTGAGGCCAAATTTGAACCCAGGATCTCTCATTTCCAGGCTTGGTTTTCTCAATTCACTGAGCCATCTAGCTATCCCTGGGAAATACTAATACTAGATTTTATTTCATTTTCATTTTTGCTTTTTTTACAGTGAGGAGAGTAATTTCCCTGGCCCCAGCCCAGAGGCACTGCTTTTCTTCCTCTGATTCTTACAGACCTGTTAATGACATCTCCTTGGTCTTCAACAGCATGTTTTTATGTATTTTTCCTCTTCTCTCTCCAGCTGTGCCCAATGGGGGTTGTAGCAGTATGAAAGTGGTAGAAACCGGATGTGACCGGATACAGCTGGATTCTAATCCCAGCTCTGCCACTGACACCCTGGACCATCAATTTTCCTCTCTGTGCCTCAGTTTCTCAGTCTGTGAAAGTAATAATAATACTAAATGACCATGAAGGACCCTCCTGGGTCTAATGTTCTAGGTTATAAGTTCCCTCCCAGCCTTGATCTGTAACTTGCAAAGACTTTGATCTACAGTATTGCAACTTTCATAAGATATATTCCTATGGTAGTTCTAAGTAGCCAGAAGTCAAGTTATGTAGGAGGAAGGAAACAAGCAGTTGTTTTTGTTTGTTCATTTTGTTCCTGATCACTAATAATGAGATTTTTATTCAAAGATATTTTATTTTCCCATTTACATATAATAACAATTTTCCACAAAAGCTTTCTAAAGTTATAGGATCCAAATTGTCTCCCTCCCCCTTCCCAGAGATGGTGAGCAATTTGCTCTGTTATCGTGCAAAACCCACTTCCATATTGGTCATTGTAAGAGCAAACTCATATAAACAGTTCTTTCTCTGGAGGTAGACAGCATCCTTTTCAGAAGTCCCTCAGAATTGTCCTGGATCATTATGTTGCTGTGAGTAGCAAAGCCCATCAGGGTTGATCATGCCACACTACTGCTGTTCCTGTGTACAATGTTCTCCTGGTTATTTTACTCCAGATCAGTTCATGAAGGTCTTTCTAGCTCTTTCTGAAATCCTCCTGCTCATCATTCCTTACAACATCACCATCAAATACCACAATTCATCCAGTCATTCCCCATCGATGGATACCCCTTCACTTTCCAGTTCTTCGCCACTTGCCACAAACAGTGTGGCTATGAATATTTTTGTACAAACAAGTCCTTTCCCCTTTTTCTGATCTCTCTGGTATACAGAACCCTTAGTGGTATTACTGGGTCAAAAGGTATGCATTGTTTTATAGCCCGTTTGGCACAGTTCCAAATCGCCCTCCAGAATGGTTGGATCAGTTCACCACTACACCAGCAATGCATTAATGTCCCAATTTTGCCACATCCCCTCCAGCATTGATCACTTCCCTTTACTGTCATTTTGACCAATCTGATAAGTATGAACTGGTACCTCAGAGTTGAAACAAGCAGTTATTAAGCCTTTACTGTGTGCCAGGTACTGTGCGAAGCACTTTATAAAGATCTCTTCTGGTCTTCACAACAACCCTAGGTGCTATTATTATCCTCATTTTATAGTTGAGGAAGCGTGAGGCAAACAGAAGTGACTTGCTCAGGGTCACGCGGCTTTGTAAATGTCTGAGGCCAGATCTGATATTAGGTCTTCTTGACTTCAGATCCTGCTTACTATCCACTGCACCACCTCACTGCCCACATATCCTAAACAGTAGCAAAATGATTATTAACATTATAAGTAGGGTATTCATTTTCCCAGCACCATCACTGACTCCTTGCCCCTCAAAAAGTGAGTGGTATGGAAAGTATAAAATCAGAGGTCTTGGATGCAACTCCCACTTCCAATGATTACTACTTAAGCAAGTTGATTAACTACCCTGAGCCTCAGTTTCCTGAGAGAAAGAGAGAGACAAAGGGAATGAGGGAGAGACAGAGAGAGGGAGAAAGACAGAGAGAGGGGAAGAGAGAGACAGAAACAGAGAGGGGAAGAGAGACAGAGAGAATCAGAGACAGAGAAAGAGAGACAGAGACAGAGAGAGGGGAAGAGAGAGACAGAGATAGAAATAGAGAGAGGGGAAGAAACAGACAGAGACAGGGAGATAGAGAGGGAGAGAGAAAGAGAGATTGAGGAGAGAGAGAGATAGGGAGGAAGAGAGAAACAGAGAGAGGACTGTTATGAGGGGGAGGAGAGCAGTGAGGATTCTGTTAGGGACTAAGGCGACAACTTAGAACAGCCTGGTATATGGAAAAGATATTCCATTTTGAGTGTGTCTTAGCTCTGATACTTACTACCTATGTGACCTTGAAATTGCTTTGCCTTTCTGGGTCTCAGTTTCCTTAGCTGTCACATTGGGGGTAAAGAGGGGTAGACTAGAGGGTTTCTAAGGCCTCTCCCAGTTGCCAGTTCTGTGAATGTCTTCTATGTTAAAGCTCTCCTATTAGAGGCCCTGGGAGTCCTAGGCCCCCCCCCCCCCAAAGTGCTGGTCCTCCAGGCTAGGGGGTGGCTTCTCTGGTGTTCCTGCCCAATCAGCACATTCCCTTGCAGGCTGTGATGTTGCTCATCTCTACTGGCTGTGGGCTGGCCTGGTTCCTGAGAGAGGGCTGGTGACAGATCCACGGGATTACCTCTGTCTTTCCCCGGCCGCCTCTGGTCAGCTGCCTCCCTGGAGCTGCCCTTCCTCTTCTTGGCGAGTCTCTGAATCTGTGGGGGAAATTCACCCTCTGCCCCCCACACACATGATCACCAGATCCCATCGGGGGACCCCTCGCCAGGCCACCAGTTTGCCACCGGCACCCCTTCAGGCCTCGGGCCCTGCCAGGCCACCTTCGTATTTCTGAGTTTGGGTGACTCTACATGGAACAGCTGCTCAGGCCCCCTCTCCTACTGGGGTAGGACAGGAAGTGGGAATCCCAGGGCCAATTAAAACTTCCCAGGGAATTAAGGTCAGTGGGATGTAATTACTCTAGTTCTATGTAATGGCCTAACTGCAGGGAGATAGAGGAGAGGACCTCCCGTGAGCATGCCCCATGGATACTGTGGGCCTCTGGCTCCAGCTCCCATGAGGTCTTACCCCAGGGAATGGGGCACCTGTGGCTAGAGGAATCCTCTCAATCTCTGGGAGATGAGGGGTTAACCCTTCCTGCCTGGTCATCAGCCATGTCCTCTCCAGCTCCTGGCATGGAACATGGAAATTCTCCCAGCCTCCAAGAGGGGAGGCATCAACACTTTAAAAGGCCTTGCTTGGAGGAGAGATTTCCCAGCCTAACCCTCTGCCCCCAGCCACCCCCCACCCAGCCCCCGTGATGGAACATACTAAGTATTGGGCAATAACCTTCCAGACTCTGAAAAGAACAGCCAACTTCCTCTCTTCCCTTCCCCCCAGCTTCCCCTGTCCTGGTCCTAATATGGGAGCCAAGGGCAAAGTCCACACCCCGAGGCAGCCCTGGGGCCCAGGCTCAGGGTGAAGGCAGCAGCTGTCTCTGGGGAGCCTCAGAGAGCTTGTGCCAGCGTGGGCTCAGGGAAGTCTCCTCCCTGCTTGTCCCTTCGCTGTGTTAGAGACAGACTGGTGTGGAAGGTCAAAGATCTAGGTTTGGCATTCTAGAATCCTGGACCGGGAGAGAACTTTAGAGACCAAAAGATTCAGTTTATAGGTGAAGAAATGAAAAAAATTAAGTGACTTATCCAAGGTCACAGGTGGAGTTCCTAGCAGAGTCAGGATTCAAACCCAGGGTTTCTAGCTCCAAATACATCACTTTTTCTTTGACAAGGTGCAGTTTTTTTTCACCTTGGGCAACTAATTCTCTGAATCTGTTTCCCCAACTGCAAAATGATGGTACCTACCTCATTAGAGATATTGTTGCAGAAAATGCTTATTGGTTCAGTCGACTGAGAATCAAATCTAGAGATGGGAGATCCTGAGTTCAAATCTGTCCTCAGACACTTATTAATTCTAGGATGAAAGGTAAGGGAGAGGGGGGGGGAGAAAGAAAGAAAGAAAGAAAGAAAGAAGAAGAAAGAAAGAAAGAAGAAGAGAAAGGAAAGAAGAAAGAAAGAAGAAAGAAAGAAAGAAAGAAGGAAAGAAGAAAGAAAGAAAGAAAGAAGAGAAAGAAAGAAGAAGAAAGAAAGAAAGAAAGAAAGAAAGAAAGAAAGAAAGAAAGAAAGAAAGAAAGGAAAGAAAGAAAGAAAGGAAGAAAGGAAGAAAGGAAGAAAGGAAGAAAGGAAGAAAGGAAGAAAGGAAGAAAGGAAGGAAGGAAGGAGGAAGGAAGGAAGGAAGGAAGGAAGGAAGGAAGGAAGGAAGGAAGGAAGGGAAAGGAAGGAAGGAAGGAAGGAAGGAAGGAAGGAAGGAAGGAAGGAAGGAAGGAAGGAAGGAAGGAAGGAAGGAAGGAAGGAAGGAAGGAAGGAAGGAAGGGAAAGAAAGAAAATGCAGATCTAAAACAAACAAGAAAAATACAGTTTTAAAATTTTTTAAAGTATGCTTCAATCTGCATTCAGACTCCAGCTCTTTCTCTGGAGATAGCATTTTTCATTGTAAGTACTTCAGAATTGTCTTGCATTATTATATTGCTGAGAATAGCTGTCATTCAGAGTTCATCAATATACAATATTGCTGTTACTATGTACACTGTTTCTGCTCACTTCCCTTTGCATCAGTTCATGTAAATATCTCCAGGTCTTTTCTGAAATCCTCCTATTCCTTGCTTCTTATAGCCCAATAGCACAACTTGTTCAGTCATTCCCCAAATGATGGATATTTCCTCAGTTTCCAATTCCCTCAATTTCCCAATTCTTTGCCACCATAAAAAGAGGTAATATAAATATTTTTGTACAAATGGGTTCTTTTCCCTTTTTAAAAAAAATCTCTTTTGTGAGATAATAAGGAAAAAGGACATATACAAGAATATTCATAGCTACACTCTCTGTGGTGGTAAAAAATTGGAAAATGAGGGGGGATGCCTTCAATTGGGGAATGGCTGAACAAATTGTGGTATATGTTGGTGATGGAACACTATTGTGCTCAAAGGAATAATAAAGTAGAGGAATTCCATGGGAACAGGAACAACCTCCAGGAAGTGATGCAGAGCGAAAGGAGCAGAACCAGGAGAACATTGTACAGAGACTGATACACTGTGGCACAATTGAATGTAATGGACGTCTCCATTAGTGGCAATGCAGTGTGATCCTGAACAACTTGGAGGGATCTACGAGAAAAGAACATTATCCACATCCAGAGGGAAAACTGTGGGAGTAGAAACACAGAAGAAAAAACAACTGCTTCATTGCATGGGTCGAGGGGGATACGATTGGGAATATAGATTCTGAATGAACATCCTAGTGCAAACATCAACAGCATGGAAATAGGTTCTGATCCAGGACACGTGTAATACTCAGTGGAATTGTGTTTCGGCTGTGGGGAAGAATGGGGCATCAGAGGGAAAGAATATGATTCTTATAACCAAGGAATAATGTTCTAAATTGACTAAATAAAATTAAAAACAAAAAGAATCACATCAGTGAAAACATTAAAAAAATAAAAATCTCTTTGTGATACAGATCTGTTAGGGTTATCAGTAGGTCAAAGACTATGCATAGTTTTATAGCCCTATGGGTATAGTTCCAAATTGCTCCTCAGAATGGTTGGATCAGTTCACAACTCCACCAACAGTGTGTTAATGTCTCTATTTTCCCACATCCCCTCCAATATTTGTCATTTTCCTTTTCTGTCACATTAATCAATCTGATGGGTGTGAGGTGGTACCTCAGAGTTGTTTAATTTGCATTTCTCTAATTAAGATGTATTTAGAACATTTTTTCATATGACTATAGTTTTAATTTCTTCTTCTGAAAACTTTCTGTTCATATCCTTTGACCGTTTATCAATTGGAGAATGACTTGTGTTCTTGTAAATTTGACTCAGTTCTTAATATATTTGAAAAATGAGGCTTTTATCTGAGAAACTTAATGTAGAAAATGTTTCCTTTTTCCTGTTTTCCTTAGCATTGGTTTCATTTGTGCAAACCTTTTTTTAATTTAATACAATCAAAAGTTTCCATTTTACATCTCTCTATCTCTTGTTTGGTGACAAATGCTTCCTTTTTGCCATAGCTCTGAGAAGTAAAATTTTCCACACTCCCCTAATTTGATCATGCCATTACCTTTTACCTCCAAATCATGAACCCATTTGGTCACACTGTGTGAAACATTGGTCTATGCTTGAAACACTGGTCTGCTGAACTGCTTTCTAGATTTCTAGTTTTTCCAGAAATTTTGTCAAATTCTGAGTTCTTTTCCCAAAAGTTTGGATCTTTGAGTTTTTCAAACAGTAGATTTCTATGGTCATTTACTACTGTCTATTGTGTACCAGAAACTATTCCACTGATCTATCACTCTATTTCTTGGCCAGTACCAGAGTGTTTTGATGATTACCATTTTTGCAATACAGTTTGAGAACTGGTACTGCTAGGCCACATACATTCCTTAACATTTTTTCCCATTGATTCTCTTGATATTCATGATCTTTTCTTCTTCCAGATGAATTTTGTTGTTTTTTCTAAATCACTAACATACTTTTTTTTTTGGTAATTTGATTGTATATCACTGAATAAGTAAATTGAAATGGGTAGAACTTTCATTTTTATTATACTGTCTTAGCCTACCCATGATCAGTTAACATTTATCCAATTATTTACATCTGACTCTGTGAAGTGTTTTATAATTGTGTTCCTATAGATAGATTGCCAAGTATTTTATATTATCTGTAGTTATTTTATTTTATTTCTTTTTTAAAATCCTTACCTTCCAATACTATGTATTGGTTCTAAGGCAAAAGAGTGGAAAGGATGAGATAATGGGGGTTAAGTGACTTGCCCAGGATCACACAGCTAGGAACTGTCTGAGGCCAGATTTGAATCTTCTGTTTCTAGGTCTGATTCTCAACACATTGAGCCACCCAGGTGCCCCCTATCTGTAGTTATTTTAAATGTAATTTTTCTTTCTATCTTTTCCTTTTGCTCTTTGTTGGTAATACATAGAGATGCTGGTGATTTATTTGGATTTATTTTATAGCCTGCAACTTTGCTAAAGTTGCTAATTATTTTCACTATTTTTAAATTTTGATTCTCAAAATATACCAACATATCTGCAAAATAAGATAGTTTTGTTTATTATTTGTCTATTCTAATTTCTTCAGTTTTTTTTCTTCTCTTATTGCTATAGTTAGCATTTCTAGCACAATATTGAATAATAGTGGTGAGAATGGGCATCCTTGCTTAACTCTGATCTTATCAGGAAACTTATAGCTTATCCCCAACATAGGTAAATGTTTGGTAGAATTCACTTGTGAATTCATCTTGTGCTGGGGACTGTTTTTATTATTTTTTAAACCCTGACCTTCTGTCTTAGAACTGATATAAGTATCATTTCCAAGGCCAAACAGTGGTAAGGGTTAGGCAACTGGGGTGGTAAATGACTTGCCTAGGGTTACACAGCTAAGAAGTGAGGCCAGATTTGAACCATGTCCAACCAATTCTAAGTCTGGCACTTTATCCACTGACTCACCTAGCTTACTCCTGGGGACTTTTTTCTTAGGAAGGTCATATATGGCTTGTTCAATTTCTTTTCCTAATACAAGGTTATTTTTGGATGGTATTTTCTTGTCTGTTAATCTGGCCAATTTATACTTTTGTAAATGTTTATCTGTTTCACTTAAATTGTTAGATTTATTGGCATATGACTTAGAAAAATAGCTTCCAACACTTGCTTTAATTTCATCTTCATTAGTAGTGAATTCATCCTTTTCATTTTTGATGCTAGTAATCTGGTTTTCTTCAAATCAAGTTAACCAATAGTTGTCTACTTTGTTCTTTTTTTTCATAAAACTAGCCTCTAATTTTATTTATTATTTCAAAGGTTTTCTTGCTTTCAGTTTTATTCATCTTTCCTTTGATTTTCAGAATTTCCATTTTGTTATTTAATTGGAGATTTTAAATTTGTTCTTTTCCTAGTTTTTTTAGTTGTATGGCCAATTCATTGATCTTCTCTCTCTCTCTCTCTCTCTCTCTCTCTCTCTCTCTCTCTCTCTCTCTCTCTCTCTCTCTCTCTCTCTCTCTCTCTCTCACACACACACACACACACACACACACACACACACACAAGCATTTAAAGTTAGAAAAGTTTTCCTATATACTGTTTTGACTGCATCACATAAATTTTGATGTTGTCTCATTGTTGCCATTTTCTTTAACAAAATATTGATTGTTTCTATGACTCACTCATTCTTTAGTATTGCATTTTTTCAAACTAGCTTTCAATCTATGCTTCCATGGCTTTATGTTAAATATAATTTTATTCCATTATGGTATGAAAAGGATGCATTTAATATTTCTGCTTTTCTGCATTTGGTTCTGTAACACTTAAATTAGTTTCTAGTAATAAAAGTATTATATTTTGTGAGGTTTATTAAGATTATTAGAAATCAAGGATAGTAGTAGTAGTCTCTCGGTAACCGAGAATGACAATTGTCTTTGTGCGTTTTCATCTATGGTGTATAGATGAATGTGCACAAAGACACTTGTGCATGAAGGAGATTTAAATGGAAAAGTCGATGCACAGAGACAGTCCCACTGATACAAAATAATAAACCACATTTGTGCCCACAGTTGATTAGCCAATTCAGAACCCCCGCAAAATCGTAATGGGAAACCAGTTTCCCCAAAAGGATCATGGAAGCATAATCAACTTAAAGATTGCAATAATTTGTGGGTAAAAGGAAAAGAGAACAAAACCAATGATTGCTAGGCACATTGACAAAAAGCCAGTTGGGGGGGCAGTCCCCTTTGGCATGAAAGTATACATACAAATAAATGTTCAATCAACCACTCCCAAAGTTCATTCTTGATCTTCTCCTGCACAGCTTGTGGTCTGTGGAGGCATCTTCATGGTGTCTTCTCCAAACAGTTCAGTTTCTGGATTCAGAGAGGTAGCATGTTTCTTAACCTAAAATTTCTCTCTCAAGGAATTTAAACTTTGCAATTTTAAATAATAAATTTTACATTTTTACATACCCCCCCCCAAGAGGATGATTGAAAAAACACAGGGATCACTTAGGGATGCATGGCTGAGTTATGAGGTATATGAATCAATTGGCAAGAGAAATTAAAAACATTTAAAAATCCAAATAAAAATAATTTCTGGATGAAATATAGACTATCAAAGTCTTATGTGTAAAAATTCCAAGTAAAGGAAAAATAATCTATGACAGGTCCTTGAATCAGGGCCCAATTAAAATGATATAAGCAAGTAAGCATTTACCCAGTCAGTAGCCAGGACTACAGAAAGTTGCCACACTATGAGTGGGTCATAGAAACAATCAATATTTTGTTAAAGAAAATGGCAAAATATAAAAAGACAGAAAAGGGACTAGATCATAGGAGCCAGGTAGGAGCCAAATTTGAGATACTCGTCTGTAAGTATTTTCACAAAGAGTGTGGATACAAGGAAGGCCTGCATATGTTAAGCATTGCAACCTCAAATCTCACACTAGGTTCTTAGTTCTTCTTGGCTTAGAAGTGCATGAATCCTACCTGGATTGGTTTCTTCTTTTTTGACCTCTGTGCTCTTTTGGCACAATTCAGGTTTAGCTTTGTGCTTCTTTGGCCCTGTGCAATGGTTCTTTTGTATATTCTGTCCTGGAATCAGACAGAATCATTAAGCAAAGTCCCATAATTTTTTAAAACAATTAGTGGCATCATTTATACAGTCTCAAGCTTTTGGGGCATGCATTGACATTATAGTAAATATATTTTAAACTTATGTTACTGCAAATAAAAAAAAAAGTTAAAGAAAATCTTAATACTGATGATATGTGCTTCAAATATAAAAAGGAGAGAAAAAATAAAAGACTGAAATAGTATATTGTGCATGCAAGAAAAATATAACAATAAAAGAGTTTTAAAAAATCAAAAATGTAGCTTATAATCATTGACATACTGTGTCAGCTAAGAAAATATAGAATACAAGGCTTTCTCACCAAAACTGAGATCCATTTCCTCTTCATACCTGGCCATGATCCACTGTGAGTATGAGCAAATGAATTGTACAAAGTAATAGTTTTTTATAAAGAACAATAGTTCAAAATCTGCAAAATTCACAATAGCCTAAATAATTACAAACCCACTATCATTTTTTACATGAATCTGCTGTATGACATTTAAAGAAAATGAATACTTGTCACAAGTTTTTCAGGTGTAGCAATGTTTCCACCTTGGCAAACATATTTTTAAACAAAGTAAAATTTATTTTGGTCTAGAACATCATCAAGAAATCTAGATATCATTACAAAAATGTGGCAGAGGAGTCTAGGAAAAACCCAAACCTCTGTACTGTTGATGTTGGGTAAAGTGAGCAGAAGAGTTATAAATGAAAGATGCTCCTCTTTTGGGAGTCATCCAGAAGGGTGCAATGCCCTGGGATTAACTTCCCAGCTCTTTTGGTATGAGACTGTGATGTCCCATATGTTCACATTTTTATAAATGTGGGAGGTGGGGATTAAATTTGTATTTCACTTCAGCTACTAAATGGACCTTACTTCCTGTTAGGGGCAGGCAAAATTACCAGAGTTGTTAGAAAAAATATATAAAAATCATTTCTAAAAGACCCCTTCCTTAAAATCAATTTGAGATATGTAGCTCATTAAATTTTCCAAAGGTTGTTATACAATTGTAACCAGTTCTGATGAAGTTCATATATCCTCTATGTTACAATTTACAAAGTCAAAAATAGAAAAGTTGTTTTTATATGGGCTTATTCAATATTTGTTCAGTGTAGTTATAGGGGGAAAGCAACAGAATATAACAGTAATGAAAACCCAGTACATTAAAACGATTCAGTGTAGCAGAATAGTATTGAATGCATTAATATATGAACTTAAAACCAACAAAATTAAATCTTAAATAAAACAATCAATAAAATGCAATAAAATACAGAGGTTTTTATAAAACATTTGAGTCTGAAATACCTTAAAACTATAACCTCCAGTCTCTTTAAAGTTTGTTGGGTTTTTTGTTTGTTTGTTTTTATCCATTTAGATGTCTATTGTCAGAAGGCAAAAGATTGGTAAGGGGTAGGCAATGGGGTTCAAGTGACTTGCTCAGGGTCACACAGCCAGGAAGTGTCTGAGACCACATTAGAACCCAGGACCTTCTGTATCTAGGCCTGGCTCTCAATCTACTGAGCCACTGAGCCACTGAGCTGCCTCCCCATAGTGAGGGTGGGTTTTTGGAATCTCAAATTGGGCCAAAGAGTTGCAGGGAGATGAATTTCTCCCCTGAATCTCAGGTGAGATAAGTAACAGAATCAGTGCACTCAAAAGATATCCTTTTAAATAAGCCATGCTTGTAACTTCCTGTTTGGAAAAGTCTCTTCCTTTTCCTCACTGTCCCCCTCCCTGTAGCCTAAGGAAAGAACACACCCATTTTTACCAGCTGGGTTGTGATTCCTGAAGACACAGGAGCAGCTACCAGCAGCCTGGGTCCTGGGGTGATGAGCGATCTGGCTTGGAGGCCAGAGTTGCTGGGGCTGGGGCTGGGGCTGGGGCCAGGAGAGCCGTCTGGGTCAAGCAGGTCCGGATTGCTAGAGCGCAGAAGCAGGCATCGGGACTGGGAGCAGGAGCCAGGCGGGCAGAGTCGGGACTAGGTGAGTGATATTGGTCAAGAAGATCAGGAGGAGCTCAAGAATCAGCTTTGCTGAAAAGCCTTGGCAGGAGGAACGTGGCTTAAAAGAATTATCTAGGCTATCTCATTAAAAAAAATTTTTTTGAGAAGTTCTCATCCAATCTAGTGGTTGCCATTAACTGTAACAGTTAAATTAGTTTCTAGCAATAAAAGTATTATATTTTATGAGGTTTATTAAGATTATTAGAAATCAAGGATACAAAATAATAAACCACACTTGTACCCATGGTTGATTAGCCAATTCAGAACCCCCAGTTTAGCTTACTTACTACATCATTGCAAAATGGAAGAATGTGTGTGGGAGGCAGAGAGGAAGTTAAATACTAATTGTAATTTCACCCAGGTGGAGACTGACGTGAGATTATAGGGAATTTTGGGAAATACCAAGGATTTCTGGGGATTGAAGTCTGGAGTTCAAATCTCCATTTTTACAGTTCTGAAGGGTTTTGTATGACTTAATACATGATGAATTTTTGTGAAGGTGCTATATAAAGCTGAGAAAAAGGTATACTTCTTTGAATTCCCATTAAATTTTTCTCAGAGATCTATGATATTTAACTTTTCTAAAATTCTATTCTCTCTTCAACTTCTTTCTTATTTTATGGTTAGATTTATCTAGTTCTGAGGGGAAAGCTGAGGTTCTCTCACTATTACACTTTTGCTGTCTATTTCCTCCTATGTCATTTAACTTTTTCTTAAAGAATTTGGATGCTGGGGGCAGCTGAGTGGATCAGTAGATTGAGATCCAGGCCCAGAGATGGGAGGTCCTGGGTACAAATCTGGCCTCAGACCCTTCCTAGCTGTGTGACCCTGGGCAAGTCACTTAACCCCCATTGCCTAGCCCTTAACACTCTTCTGCTTTAGAACCAATACATAGTATTGATTCTAAGATGGAAGGTAAGGGTTTAAAAAAAACTAAAAAAAAAATTTGCCGTGTTTAGTAATGATGTTCCTTCATTGCCTGTGGTAGCTTTTATTATTATTTTTAAACTCTTACCTTCCATTTTAGAATCAATATTGTGTATAGGTTCCAAGGCAAAAGAGCAGTAAGGGTTAGGCAATTAGGGCTAAATGACTTACCCAATGTCGCATAACCAGAAAGTGTCTGAGGCCAGATTGAAACCTAGAATCTCTTGTCTCTAGACCTGACTTTCAATCCACTGAGACATCTAACTGCCTCCTCTATGATGCCTTTTAGCAAGATATAGTTCCTTCCTTTATCACTTTTAGTGAGATCTATTTTTGCTTTTGTTTTGTATTAGGTCATGATACTTTTTTTTTCTCTTAGCTGAAGCACAACAAAATCTGCTCCAGTCCCTTATTTTTACTGCATGTGTTTCTCTATTTAAAGTGTATTTCATGATACATGTAAAACCCAGTGGAATGGCCACAGGAAGGGAGAGGGGGAAAAAAAACATTAATTATGTAACCATGGAAAAAATTCTAAATTAATTAAATAAATTTTTAAAAAATAAAATAAGGTGTGTTTCATGTAAATAACATACTACTGGATTCTAGTTTTTAATCCATTATGGATCCACTTCTATTTTATAGAAGAGTTCATCCCATTCGCATTTGCAGTTATAATTACTATGTATTTGCTGCTATCCTATTTTTTTCCCTGTTTATCCTTCTCTCTCTTTTTACCCTGTCCTTCTTCAAAATGCTGTTTTGCTTCTGATCATTGCCATTCCTTAATCTACCTTCCCTTTTATCAGTCTTTTTCCTCTTCTCTTTCCATTTTCTGTTAGGTAATATAAATTTCCAAACCCAAATGATTATGTGTGTTATTCCCTCTTTGAGTCAATTCCAGTGAATAAGATTCAAACATTTCCCATAATCCCTGCATCTTCCCTTCCACTGTAAAAGTTCTTCCTTGTGTGCCTCTTTTATGTGATATAATTTTCCCCATTCCTCCTCTCCTTTCCTCCTTTTCCCAATGCATCCTTCTCTCTCTCTTGAATTTTATTTTTTTGAAGTTATTCTTTCATGGTCAACTCACATTTGTGCCCTCTGTCTCTGTATACTCCTTCTAACTGCCCTAATAATAATGTTCTTGGGAATTACAATCATCTTCTTCCCATATAAGAATGTATAAACAGTTTAACCTTATTAAATTCCTTATGATTTCTCTTTCATGTTTACCTTTTTATACTTCTATTGAATCTTTTTTTGAAAGTGTGAAGGGTTAAAATTTTGGGGGTAGAAGTTTGAACAAAAGCCAGTGTGCAGTTTATTAAATGCAAAACACTTAGTTTATTATTAGGAAATAGGAAGGAGGAAAGTGCAAGTAATCTTATGACTTGTAACTATACTCCAGATCCCAATCCTTACTAAATTTCTCTAAAAAACCCTAAGTCTATCTGCCTCAGAAGGCAATATCGTCTGCTAAGTCAAAGCCCTCACCTACTCTCCTACTCTCTCTATCTAATAACATAACCACTATCTATCTACCTTATCTACCCAAGTTATAAATAATCAACAAGGCTATTAATGCTTTAATTCCATTCTCTATCTCCAACCAGAGAGAGTGCTAGCCACACACCCTCTCTCCAGGGGACCCAGAGACAAAAAGCCCTTTGCAACTGTCTCCAACTCACTAACTCCTCTTGGCCACACCCTTCTAATTGTCACTAACTGACAAGCGGCATAGCAGGGGGTTTCTTACTGAAAAATATTATTTTTCCTTTTCCTCTTAATATATAATTTTATAATAAATAATTCCTCTTAAATATAAAAATGGGAGAAATTAATAACTCTCTTAACAGAAAGTCAGATTTTCTATTCAGCTATTCTCTTTTCATAAGGAATACCTGAAAGTCCTCTGTTTCATTAACTACCCATTTTTTTCCTCTAAAGGATTTCAATTTTAGGGGATAAGTTTATTCTTGATTATAATCTTAGCTCCTTTGCCTTCCCCAATCTCCTTGATCCTCTACATGGAAGCTGCTAGATCTTCTGTGATCCTGTCTGTGGTTCCATCATAGTTGAATTGTTTCTTTCAGGCTGTTTGCAACATTTTCTCCTTGACCTGGACACTTTGGAATTTGACTACAATAATCCTGGGAGTTTTCATTTTGAGATCTTTTTCAGGAGGTGATTGTTGGATTCTTTCAATTTTTAAATTTCTTTTGATTCTAGGAATTATGGCAGTTTTTCTTGATAATTTCTTGAAATATAAGGTCTAGGCTTTTTTTTAAAAGCAAGGCTTTCATATAGTCCAAAAATTTTTTAATTGTCTCTCCTGAATCTAAGTTATTTTTCCAAAGAGATATTTTGCATTTTCTTCTATTTTTAATTCTGATGATTTTGTTTATTGTTTTTTTGATGTCTCGTGGACTCATCAAGCTTCTACTTGCCCAATTTTAATTTTAAGAAATTATTTCCTTCATTGAGATTTTGTACCTCTTTTCCCCATTTGACCTATTCTTCCATTTTAAGGACTTCATCTCTTCAGTGGATTTTTGCTTTTTTTATTTTTAAATATTTTTTCCATAGTAACATGATTCATGTCTCCCTCCCTTCTTCTCTCCCCCCGTCCTGGAGTTGACAAGCAATTCCACTGGGTTTTATATGTATCATCACTCAAAACTTATTTCCATTTTTATAATAATGTTTTAAAACCAAAGCCCCAAATCACATATCCACATAAACAAGTGATAAATCATGTGTTTTCTTCTGCATTTTTACTCTAACTGGGGTTAGCATTCTTTCTCATAAGTCCCTCAGAATTATACTGGATCAATGTGTTACTAATAGTAGCAAAGTCTATTACATTTGAACATCCCACGATGTTTCAGTTACTGTGTATAATGTTTGCCTGGTTCTGCTTAGTTCACTCTGCCTCAGTTAATGTAGGTCTTTCTGGTTCTTATAGAAGTCAAGCAATTCATCATTCCTTATAGCACAAATTCCATTACCACCACATACCACAATTTGTTCAGTCATTCCCCAAACAAGGAACAATCCTTCATTGTGGGGGTGTATACATTCCTAGTTGCTAGAATTCTAAAGACTAAGCAGAGTGGAGTAAATCTAAAATTCACAATCCCCCCTGATGATGATTGGAGGACTAGCCTCCCCAATTGATCACTTAACATAATCATCTTGTACCTCTAAAATCTTCTAACTACAGGTGCATACAAAATTTCACCTTCTAAGAGGAAACTATAAATAGTTAGAGATAAGAGGGAAATAGAAGAGATAGAAAGCAAAACCAATGTTTTGCTGGGCACATTGACAAAAACCAATTAGGGGGCAGTCCCCTTTGGCATAAGAGTGTATATTCAAAATAAATGTTCAATCAATATTCAGTTCAATCAACCACATCCCAAAGTTCATTCTGGATCTTCTTGATGTAGTGTAGGTTTTGCAGGATCTTTCTTCAAACAGTTCTAGAATTTAGGAGTTAGCAAACTTCTTTCCTTGAAGAATTTTTTTTTCTGAACAAACTTTTAGATCTTGGATTTTGTGAAAATACAATCCCCCCTGAAGCAGGTGTTGAAAAACACCCAGTTCAGCTCAGGATGCAAGGTTGAGTTATAGGGTATGTGAGTCAATTATCAAAAGAAAAATGGAAGAAAAAATCAAACTTTAGGGAGAAAGAAAAGTTCAAAAGCAGAATCAAAATATCAAAAATCTATGTACATAAAATTTTGAGTAAACAAGAATAAATTCACAATAGGCCCTTGTATTAGGGTTTAATAAATTTCTAACAGGCCCTTGTATTAGGGTCCAATTAAAGTAATTTCTATTCCACAGTCTATAGGACAGAATGCAGTAATACTTCACTTACCCATTTGCAGCCAACACTACAGGAAGTTGCCATACTATAAGAGAGAAAAAAGGACTATATTTTTTTGTGTGTATGATGGGGAAGTGTCATTCCTTGGTCTGAGTTTACCTTCACTCTCAGGGATAGGGGGAACCAGGATGATAGCCAAACTTTGGTACTTATCTATAAGTATTTCACAAAGAATGTAGATACAAGTAGTCCTACATCTTAACATGTCAAGTGTCGCAACCTCAAATCTCACACTAGGTTCAAGTTCTTTTGTAATGGCTTAGAAGTTCATCAATCCCATCTGTACTGGTTTGGTCCTTACTGACCTTGTGCTCCTTGGCACTGTTCAGTGGCTCTTTTGTTCCCTTCTCCTGGAATCAGGCACAATCTTTAATCACAGTCCCATAACTTTATCAATAAATGGCAGGTTTCCATAGCCCTAAAGCTTTTTTGAGTCTGCATTAATATTATAGCAAGTATATATATTTTAACTTATATCACTGCAGAATTTTAAAAAATTAATATAGATTGTATGTACCTTAAGTAGAAGAAATGAGAAAAGGGGGGAAATCAAATATTCTAATCAAAATAAAAGGCAATAATAAAATTAATTTTAAAATTCAGGAATTCAATGTGTTCCCCAAAACAGTAAAGTAAAAAGTAAACCTCTAAGATAACCTCATTGCACGGGAGGGGGGGGGTGTCCAGAAAACCAGTGTTAAAATCAGTTGCTCACCTCATGCCTTGCTTTAGGAATCTGAAGGTGGCTTCCAACCTTTAAGGAGCTTTCAGTCTACTGAAGAGATTTGGGGATGTGACACATACACCAACAAACATAAGGTAGAATGTGACGGGGACCGAGGAGAGATCCAAAACACCTTTGGAGGATATGAAGAGAACAAGATGGCTTGGGGTTGGAAGGAACTAATGAGGAAGTATGTAACTGGGTAGAAGTGGTGACACCTGAGCTGGGTCATGAAGGCAGGCAAAGGTTCAATGGGCAGAGATGGGACAGGGAATTATTCTCTGCATGGGAGAGAGGAGCCATGAACATATGGAGCCCACACAGTAAAGTGAAAAGGAACAGTGTGAGAGCAGGCTGGGAAGGTAGATTTAAGTTTAGATTATGGAAGACTTCAAATACCAGGCTAAATAAGGGATTTGAACTTTATCTTAACATTTTTTTAACAGCTCTGTGATATCAGGCATTGGGAAGATCACTTGGGCATCTGTGGGAAGGACAGATTCAGGAAGGGAAAGGACAGGAGGAGGGGAGATCACTTAAGAACATTACTGATTCACAGAATGGTTTGGCCCCCAGGGGAAGGGTGATGGGTCATAGGGAGAGTCTGGTGACTCACAGAGGAACAAAAAACTGGAGTTACTCCCCTTCCTGAGAAGCTGAAACCCAAGCCATCCCCTTAATCTGCAGCTCCTCCTGACTCATATGTTTTAGAGCTGGAATAGACTTGGAGATCATCTCTAAGTCAACCTTCTCATCTTACAGAGGAGGAAACTGAGGCCCAGAGAGGGAAAAGAATTTATTCAAAGGCAAATGCTAGTAACAGAGATAGGATTTAAAACCAGGTTCTCCAATACCAAGTTCAGTGTCCTTTCTACCTTACCAGGATGATCTCTCTAATCTCCGTCAATGGTCCCATGATCCCTCAGTGACTTGAAACTCTAGAACTCCATCACCTTTGACTTGTACCCGTACCCCCTCCAAATTCCTTCAGAATCCCCTGTGGATTCTACCTTCATGTACAGGTTTTGTCTCTCAACTAACAGTGTAAGCTTTCTGAGGGTAGAGACTGAATCGAGAGCAGACATTCACCACCCATGAATTGCACAGAGGATGCTGAGACTCAGGCATTTGACATTCAGGTACTAAGTAAGGTGCCTAACACTTACTCTAATCTTAGGTGCATCCTCAGAGCATCAGTCATTGAATTAGACTGGATTCATTGTATACCACATCCTGCCTAAGAAAGGTAATGCAGTAAATGCTGGATTTGGAGTAGGAGGACTTGGCTTACAGTCCTGGTTTTTCTACTTCATTTCTGTGTGACCTTGGATGAATAACTCTTTTCTTCCATTTCCTCATTTATTTCTTTAAAGGCATTAGGCTATAAGAAATGATGAGCAGATTATTTTTTTTTAACTTGGAAAGAACTATGGAAAGATAACAAAGAGCGAAACTAGTAGAACCAAAAGACCATTATACACAGCTACTGATTGAATAGTTGAAGAATAAACTGTGAATGTTCACCTCCAGAGAATGAACTGAAAAATGGAGACATGAAAAGACATGATCCATATATACATATCTATTTGCCAGATGCCTTCTATGGTGTGGGGAGGGGAGGAAGGGTTGAGGTACCTTATAACATTTTTTTAAAACACATTAGACTAGATGTTCTCTCGGATCCCCTTCAATTCTAAATTGTATGTTCTAAGAAATACTCTGTCCTACCTAGAGGGCAAATACTCACGGGGAACCCCCTAGACAAGAGCAAGCAGCTTCCCACGTCTCTTCATATCCCACCCCCATCTCTCGGAACTCCTGCAATCCAATGACTACATCCAAACATAGCACTCCGGTGACATCAGGGAACCAAGGTCATCTTAACACACCCTACACCTCCCTATAGGATCTAGTGGAGTGAAGAGCGCCTAGACCAGGCAGGCCCGTGCACCTGTTCCAAGGACAGGAAATGCCCAAGGAACAGACTTGGAAGCACCCCTCAGCTATATGAAGATATGAAGCCTGGGATTGGGGGGGGGGGGGGGCGCGCGCAGGGAGGGCATAGAAGGGGAAGCCAGCAAGAAGCCAAAAGGCTGAGCAGGGAGTACAAGCCAAACAACTTGGCTTTACCTGGACTAAAAGGCACTGCCGGACACCTGATCCCAGGAAACGGCCCAAGAAGTGAGGAATGCATGTTCTGTGCTGCTGCAGAGGGTGGCTCGCTGGATTATCTGCCATTGTGCTATTTATACCATTTGCTTGGGTCTGTTACCATAAGAACCGGGATGGACACAGCCAGGCTTGAGCCCTTGCCCATGGGCCCTGCTGAAATCAGGAGCCAGGCAGGGAGCCTCCGAGGTGGTCTTCCTGCCTCTGATCTCTCTCCTCTCCAATCCATTCTACACTTGCTGTCCAATTAAGTGCTCTAAGGACCTTGCTGATCACCTCAAGTCTACTGACAAAAGCACACTGAGCCTGGCCTTCACGCCTTCTTCCTCCACAAGAAGCCTCCTATTCCACACACATGGGGGGTGGGCAAAGACGAAGCGTCGCTTACTAATTCCTCTCCCTGTATTCTTAGCCTCTGACCATCTGGACTACTTTTCATCCCGGGGCTTGCTTAAATCATCCCGTATAGCTGGAATGGCATTATTCTCTCATTCTCCTCCATCTATCTTGCCTCAGAATCTTTCTTACCAAGTTGCTTCATTTCTTTCCCTTCCCCAAACCCTAGAAATCCTCTTTTAAGACAAATATAATAATACTTTCATTACTGATTCTCACAGAACTTTTGTGAGAAAAACACTTTACGCATCTTAAATGCCATAGAAATGGGAGCAACTGTTGCTAATAACAACCACAACAAATTGGAGAATTGCTTGAACCAAACTAGAGACATATAGGAAACAGATGTTTCACTATGTGTTCGTGGACTCTATTCCCAGCACAACTTGGAACAAAGTTATGAGTTGATGCTGTTAGAGGATGGCAGTGAAAAAAAAAATCTTGAATTTGAATCAAAAGCATTGGATTCAAATCTTGCTGCAAATTATAGAAACATGTGGAACCATGAGCAAGTCATTGCACTTCTACACTCGTTTTCCCATCTATGCCAGAACCACATTCAAATATAATTGGTTAATATTCAATAAAAGAAATAAAGATACAATAGACATGGATAATTTTACTACGTGGTTTTCTAAAGTCAATCTGCTGCCTTTGGAGAGCCTTCTGTATAGTTTAGCAGCCCCATTTTTATTTGAGTTTGACCCCACTGCTCAAGGAACATGATCCTATGTGGCCAGAACACTTTGACAATAGAGAATTTACCACAAAGACCACTCCTACCTCTATCCACTTAGTTCTGCGTTAGGAATGAATGTCACTTTCCGTACTGGAAGATTGTAAACGTGATGACTACAGAGAAATATAGAAAGATATGCTGATTCTGATGCAGAGTGAAATAAGTAAGCAGAGTCAAAAAATAATAATGCCCATAATGGCAACACCTACAAAATGATCAAATTATAAACAATAAGCATGGCTCCAAAGAGAAGTGAGGGGTAGGGGCAGCTGGGTAGCTCAGTGGGTTGAGAGCCAGGCCAAGAGACGGGAGGTCCTAGGTTCAAATCTGACCTCAGGCACTTCCCAGCTGTGTGATCCTGGGCAAGTCACTTGACCCCCATTGCCTAGCCCTTACCCCTCTTCTGCCTTGGAGCCAATACACAGTATTGACTCCAAGATGGAAGGTAAGGGTTTAAAAAAAAAGAGAGAGAGAGAAGTGAAGGGATAGCCCTACCCTACTCCTTTACAGAGGGTGGATTTCAGAGGCATTTTCAGACTTTTTTTTGGATGTATTGATTAGTTTTGATGATTTCCCCCCTCTTCTTCCTTTTTTTTCCCTTTAAAAATATTATTTGGTGTAATGGATGGCTCTCTGGGAGGGGAGGAGGGGGATACTGGGGAAAATTCTAATAATGTGAAAAACAAAAGGTGTGTGGGGGGGAAATATAGCTATAGATATAGATATATGTATATTTCTTTTTAAAGGAATGAATGCCACTCACTTCCTGGGTAATGAGGATGGATTTATGGATGAGTTAATTAAGTCCCTGAGAAATTCCAAAGGATAAATAAAATGGGACTAGTGGGGAACCTGCCCTAGAGGTATGTGACTGTGTCTATCATACCCACCACCAAGTCATCCAAGTAAGCTCCTTGGAAGCAGAATTCATACCTTATTTAAACCCTGCCCTGAGCATTGGGCCATGCCAGAAATTATAGGTCCTGGCTCCAGAAACCATAGGAACCTTTTAGTCTCTGATGAAAACAGAACCCAGAAAGGCTTCTCAATTGGCGTCACAGAAAATTGCTCAACCTGATATGGTCCCCTGGACACATAAATCAATCAATCAGCATTTATTAAGAAGCTGTTATGTGGGGGCAGCTGGGTGGCTCAGTGGATAGAGAGCCAGGCCTGGAGACAGGAGATTCTGGATCCAACTCTGAGCTGTGCAACCCTGAGCAAGTCACTTGACCCCCATGGCCTAGCCCTTACTGCTTTTCTGCCTCGGACCAAATACCCAGTATTGGTTCTAAGGTGGAAGGTAAGCGTGTAAAAAAAAGTAAACAAAATAAAAATGTAAAAAGAGAAAAAGAAAAGAACCCATCAAGAGTGGAGAAAACAGTGTGTACATGATTATATGCAAAACTGATCCCAAGTACATACAAGGTATGTGGGGCTGGGGGTAGGGAGAGAATAGAAGCAGTAAGAAGGGAAGGAATAGGAAGGACCATGGAGGAAGTGGTCCTGGAGCTGAGCTTTGAAGAAAGGCAAGGATCCTCAGCGCAGAGGGAAGGCCAGAATGCATTCCAAGCAAGGCAAATGGCCTTCAAAAGCAAAGGCGGAGCAATCGAAATAATCAACAACTTTAGCAAAGTTGCAGGATACAAAATAAACCCACATAAGTCATCAGCATTTCTATATAATTCCAACACAGCTCAGCAGCAAGAACTAGAAAGAGAAATCCCATTCAAAATCACCTTAGACAAAATAAAATACTTAGGAATCTATCTCCCGAGACAAACACAGGAACTATATGAACACAACTACAAAACACTTTCCACACAACTAAAACTAGACTTGAACAATTGGAAGAACATTAACTGCTCATGGGTAGGATGAGCCAATATAATAAAAATGACCATCCTATCCAAACTCATTTATCTATTTAGTGCCATACCCATGGAACTTCCAAAAAATTTTTTTACTGATTTAGAAAAAACCATAACAAAGTTCATTTGGAAGAACAAAAGATCAAGGATATCCAGGGAAATAATGAAAAAAAATACAAAGGAAGGGGGTCTTGCAGTCCCAGATCTCAGACTATATTATAAAGCAGCGGTCATCAAAACAATTTGGTACTGGCTAAGAGACAGAAAGGAGGATCAGTGGAATAGACTGGGGGCAAGCAACCTCAGCAAGACAGTATATGACAAACCCAAAGATCCCAGCTTTTGGGACAAAAATCCACTATTCCATAAAAACTGCTGGGAAAATTGGAGGACAGTGTGGGAAAGATTAGGTTTAGATCAACACCTCACACCCTACAGCAAGAAAAATTCAAAATGGGTGAATGACTTGAACATAAAGAAGGAAACTATAAGAAAATTAGGTGAACACAGAATAGTATACATGTCAGACCTTTGGGAAGGGAAAGACTTCAAAACCAAGCAAGAATTAGAAAGAGTTACAAAATGCAAAATAAATAATCTGGATTACATCAAATTAAAAAGGTTTTGTACAAACAAAACCAATGTAACCAAAATCAGAAGGGAAGCAACAAATTGGGAAAAAATCTTCATAAAAACCTCTGACAAAGGTTTAATTACTCAAATTTATAAAGAACTAAATCAATTGTACAAAAAATCAAGCCATTCTCCAATTGACAAATGGGCAAGGGACATGAACAGGCAGTTCGCAGCCAAAGAAATCAAAACTATTAATAAGCACATGAAAAAGTGCTCTACATCCCTTACAATCAGAGAGATGCAAATCAAAACAACTCTGAGGTATCACCTCATACCTAGCAGATTGGCTAACATGACAGCAAAGGAAACTAATGAAAGTTGGAGGGGATGTGGCAAAGTGGGGACATTAATTCATTGCTGGTGGAGTTGTGAATTGATCCAACCATTCTGGAGGGCAATTTGGAACTATGCCCAAAGGGCGATAAAAGACTGCCTATCTTTTAACCCAGCCATAGCATGCTGGGTTTGTACCCCAAAGAGATAATAAGGAAAAAGACATGTACAAGAATATTCATAGCTGCGATCTTTGTGGTGGCCAAAAATTGGAAAACGAGGGGATGCCCATCAATTGGGGAATGGCTGAGCAAATTGTGGTATATGTTGGTGATGATGGAATATTATTGTGCTCAAAGGAATAATAAAGTAGAGGAATTCCATGGAGACTGGAACAACCTCCAGGAAGTAATGCAGAGTGAGAGGAGCAGAACCAGGAAAACATTGTACTCAGAGACTGATACATTGTGGTACAATCGAAGGTGATGGACTTCTCCATTAGTATCAATGCAGTGATCCTGAACAATCTGCAGGGATCTAAAAAATACTACCCACAAGCAGAGGATAAACTGTGGGAGTAAAAACACCGATGAAAAGCAACTGCTTGACTACAGGGGTGGAGGGGATAAGACTGAGGAGAGACTCTAAATGAACACTCTAATGCAAATTCCAACAACAGGGAAATGGGTTCGAGTCAAGAACACATGTGATAACCAGTGGAATCATGTGTCGGCTATGGGAGAGGGAAAGGTGGGGGGGGGGGGGCAGGGGAGGAGAAGAGGATGATCTTTGTTTCCAGTGAATGATGTATGAAAACGACCAAATAAAATAATGTTTAAAAATAAAAAAAAGCAAAGGCAGAGCAATGGGAGAGGAATGTTCTATGTGAGGGAAAACATACCAAGAAGAACGGCTTAGCTGGATTATAGAAAGCAGGAAGTATTTGTGTAATAAGCCTGGAAAAATAGTCTAGAACTAGACTGTGGAGAGCTTCAAATGATAAACACAAGAGATTATATTTGATCCCTTAAGATAACAGAGAGGGAGCTGCACTGCTGGGCAGCTAGGTGGCACAGTGCACAGAGCACCAGACCTGGAGGCAGGAAGCCTCAGCTTCCCGAGTAGAAATCCAGCCTCAGACATATCCTAGCTGTGTGACCCTGGTCAAGTCACTTAACTCTGCTTGCCTTGGTTTCCGCCTCCATAAAATGAGCTGAAGAATGAAATAACAAACCATCTAGTATCTTTGCCAAGAAAAACCCCAAACGGAGTTACAAAATTGGACACGATTGAAAACAACTGAACAACAACAGAAGTTACTAATAAGAATGTGGCATGGTCAAACCTGTATTTTTTTGAAATTGGTAACTGTGTATGGATTGGAATGAGGAGATACATAAAGAAGGGAGATCAACTAGGAAGATAATATAGTAGTCAAGGCAAAGGTCATGAGGACCTGAACTAGGATAGTGGCCTTGTGAGAAAGGGACAAATGCCAGAGATGTTGTAAAAGAAAATTAGAGGGGACAGCTAGGTGGCTTGGTGGAACCAGGTCCTTGGTTCAAATCTGGCCTCGGATACTTCCTAGCTGCGTGACCCTGGGCAAGTCACTTAACCCTAGCCCTTTTTGCCTAGCCCTTACCACTCTTCTGCCTTGGAGCCAATACTTGGTATGGATTCTAAGACAGAAGGTGAGGGTTTAAAAAAGAAAACACATCATTGATAACTTTGGAGAGAGTGATTTCAGTTGAGGGATGACGGAAAGTAGATTGCAGACTTTTAAGAGAGTAAGAGGAAAGGAAGGAGAATTGAATGCAACAAATAGTAATGAGTTTTTTCTAGGAGTTTGACTGAGAAATAAATGAGAGATATAGATATAGGATGACAGAATCAAATGGGTGTTTTTTAAGATGGAAGCAGCTCAGATACGTCTATAGGCAACAACAAACAAGATACCCAAGACAGAAAGAGAATAAAGGTGAGACAGTACTGGTTGACGGTGTATATTCACTCTTCTCCTCATCCCCTACCCCAAGGTTGCAAATACACTGTAGACTAGGAAAAGTCATGAGGGAACAAGCCCACATACAAATAAGAGAAATAGTCTCTTAAGAAGGAAATGCCACGTTAATCTAGGGGGATCCATGGTTGATCAGATAATTGGACAATTCAAAATGGTTTAATAGCAACTTATGACCTGAGGAATGAAATTTAAATTCAAGGTTCTCTAGCTTTCAAGATCCTCTACAATCTGGCACCATCCTACTTTTCTAGTCCTGCCTCCCCAAACCCTTTCAGCCAAATGGAACACCAACTGGCACCCCACCCTGCCCCAAAACACATATTCTTTCAAGCTTCTGTGCCTTTGCTGATAATATTCCATAACTCTGGAAAGCTTTTCCCTTTCCCTTTCAACCTGTTGAAATCCTATTTATCCTTCAATACCGATCTTTTACAGAATGCTTTCTTTTGGTTGTTTCAGAATTTTGCAACTCATTTTTGCATTTGTATATCAAACCTTATATCTATCTCTGGATAAATTACAGGCCACTTGCAAGCCCTATTTGAATATCCTCCAGAGACACTCATACACTGTTGGTAGAGTTGTGAACTGATCCAACCTATTCTGGAGAGCAATTTGGAACTATGCCCAAAAAGCTTTAAAAATCATATATACTTTTTGTTATGGTCTATAGCCCAAAGAGATTGGGGGGGGGGGCGGCTTATATATACAAAAATCTTTACATCCGCTTTTTGTAGTGGTAAAGAATTGGAAATCAAGAGGATGCCATCAATTGGGGAATGGCTGAACAAGTTGTGGTATGTGGTTGTAATGGAATACTGTCGTGCTATAAGAAATGAACCAAAAAACCTGGAAAGACTTCTATGAACTGATGCAAAGTGAAGTGAGCAGAATCAGAACTTTATAATTCCTAAGAGCAATATTGCAGGATGAATGATTTAGCTGTTCTCAGCAATACAATGATCCAAACTCTCCTGAAGGAATTATGATGAAAAATGCTATCTACCTCCAGAGAAAGAACTGATGGGAGTCTGAATACAAATCAAAACATACTATTTTCACTTATTTTTTTTATGTCTTCTTCCACATGACCAATTCAGAAATGTTTTGCGTGACCCCACATATAAAACCCCTATCAGATTATTTACTATCTCAAGGAGAGTGGGAGAGAATCTGGGGACTCAACATTTTAGAAAACTAATGTTAAATTTGTTTTTACTTGTAATTGGGGAAAAAAGAGGAAAAAAAAATTAATGTTCTCCAGGCCTAGTACAAGGGACCCTGCCTATGGTGGCAGTGAATGTGTATGTTTGCTCAAGTTGAATTTGTCTGAATTTCATCCCCATACTACCAAAAAGAGAGTGGCTGTGCTCTATCTCAAGTTGCCACGAGAAGCTCTGCTGTTATTGGCTTCCTGTGACTGGCGCTGCTCCAAACTGTGCAGCTTTTGGTAAATCAGCAGGGGCTTCTGGCAGCCCCTGGTGACACATACCCAATGACGGTTAATACAGTCTAGATAACTCAGCAATGGGCATATCCAATTCACACCAGCCAGCTGGGGGGGTGCACAAGAATCTAATTTGAATCACCTGCTCCTAGTCATCTTCACTGCCCAAAGAACCTTCATTTTCTTCCCCTGTATAACCAAAGGAACTGTCCTTATTCTCCGGCTGCCACAGGTCATATGTCTGGGTCAAACTGCAAAGCAAGATAGGAATAGCAAGAAATGGTCTTGTGGGTGACATAAAAATGGCAGCAGTAAGAAAAAGCCTAACTTTTAAGTCTCAACTCTAATATACAGCAGGAGATGTCCTTGAGCTGTCACTTTCTCTGAATCTGCAGTTCCTCATCTTTAATATAAAAATAATAGCCGCACCATACCACCACCCTGATTGCGAGAAAAGTCCATCTTAAAGTGCTAAGGGAACGTGAACTGTGATGATGGTGATAATGCCCTTAAATACGCAGGATTAGAAAAAGAATCCTAGCTGTGTGACCCTGGGCCAGTCACTTAACCCCAATTGCCTAGCCTTTATTGCTCTTCTGCCTTAGAATCAATACTTAGTATAGATTCTAAGACAAAAGATAAGGATTTTCAGAAAAAGAAAAAGAGGTTAGCCAGTTAGCTAATCAGAAGAAAGACATTTTAAATGCTGAATTAACATCCACAAAATATTAAAGAACACAAGGGGGCAGCTGGTGGCTCAGTGGATTGAGAATCAGACCTAGAGATGGGGGGTCCTGGGTTCAAATCTGACCTCAGACACTTCCCAGCTGTGTGACCCTGGGCAAGTCACTTGACCCCCATTGCCTAGCCCTTACCGCTCTTCTGCCTTGGAGCCAATACATAGTATTGACTCCAAGATGGAAGGTAAGGGTTTAAAAAAAAAAAACATGAGGAAAACTTCATATGAGATAGCTTACAGCTGGACAAGAACTGCACAGACTAGGAAGGCAAGAAGATGCTGCAACCTATCCTGGTAGAGGGTCACAGCTCCATCCAAGGCAATCTGGAGGCCAAGGACCAGGCTAAGCTATTCTGTAACCAGACGTAAGACCATACTGAACAAGGATGCCAAATGGCGGTGTGTGCTTGAAATCCCTGCTTCCACCCACACTGAGGCTGGTCGACTGCTTGAGCCTGGGAATAAGCAAAGTAAGCATCGGTGCTGAGCCCGATACCAAAATGGTGAGTCTCGGAGAGAGGCAGGGCACACGCTGCCTAAGGAGAGGTAAACCAGCCCAGATCAGAACTAGCAGCTCAAAGCCTCAGTGCTGTCAGCCAGTACACTGGGATGATGAGTGACTACTGCACATCGGGCCCGGGGAAGGTGGGAAATAGTAGTCTCCAAAAGAAAAAAAAAGCATGGAACATTATGAAGAACATTTTCCAAGTCTCCCAAGGTTTAAGGGACATGTTTGCGTGCCAGGGGAGCGGACGACGGTCAAGAATTTATCCTTGGGGTTTTGAGAATGGAGTTTTGCTTCTAGAGAAGTCCTTAGAGTCTGCTAGAGTTGGCTTGCTACAGTTTTCACACCAAAATCCAAATGGAAATAAAAGATTGAATGGAGTTATTAGATATCCTCTCACAGGGATAGATAGAATTGCTGGCTGTAACAAGAATTTAAAGGGAAGGATAAGAAAATAATTCTGAAATGTTTATTAACAATAGCTAACATTCATATAGCGCTATGTGCTAGGCTCTATGCTAAGCTGGGGGAGTGTAAATAAGCAGCACATTTTCTGAACTGGCAATGAGATGAGCCATTAAACTGTTCCTCATTATTATGTGTATGTGTATGGTGTATGGGGTGCTCAGGGAGGGGTAGTACCTCAGGTATGGAGGACTTGTCGTGCCCTCCTAGGGCAGCTCTCCAGCCTCTGACCCTCACCTGACACCCAGCTCTCACTTGTGGCTCCCAGTAACTGCTAGCATGCAGCAGTGGCCACACCCCGGGCAACGGCTTTGACAGGCCGGCCAAACCTTGTGAGGGTAGCCATAGGGTCGTTGACCCCTGGTGAACCAGGGCTTTGCTCACCCAGCATGTGAAAACTGCTTCGGCGGAACAGGCGGAAGAAACCAACAAGAAGGTTCAACGGCTGAGAGGGCGACGCAGCAAAGCACTGTGGAGTGCTTAGGGAGTGATGGAGCACAAAAGACAACATGGCCTTCAATTGCAGCTGAGGGTCTCCAGGTGTAACGACTTTTCGTGCCACTGGACCCAGACTTCCAACGTCGAGAGAGTGGGACTGTCTCTGTGCATCGACTTTTCCACTTAAATCTCCTTCACGCACAAGTGTCTTTGTGCACGCTCATCTATCATAGGTGAAAATGCACAAAGACAATCGTCATCCTCCGTTACCGAGAGACTACTACCACCATTATTATTACAATAATCCTGGGAAGTAGATGCTATTATTTTTATTTTTATATTTTACAAATGAGGAAACTGAAACAAAATGGTTAAGTGACTTGCCCAGGGCCATATAACTCCGTGTCTGAAGCTAGATTTGAACTCGGGTCTCTGTGCCTCCAGATCAGGCATTCTGTTTACTGCATTATCCAGCTAGTGTTTACATGAGCACTTTAAGGGTTCCATAACATTCTACAAATATTGTCTCATTTGATCTTCGCAGCTACCCTGTGATGTAGGGACTATTATCATCCCTATTTTACAGATGAGGAAACTGAAGCTCAAAAGTTGTCTTGACCAGAGTCACAAAGTGTCTAAGGTGGGTTTTGAATTCAGACACAATTGAATTCAACTGAATACAGTTTATGCATAACTCTTCTTAGTAATATGGGCACCATCACCCCGATTTTATGGATTAGGAATCCAAAGCACAAATAAATTAAGTGATTTGTCTTTATTTGTGGTCAATTTTAGGCCTCAGTTTTGAATTCAAGTCTCTAGGATTAGCAGAATTTCCACTCCAGCATGCACTTTTTAAATAAAAAAAAAAAAAGAAATTAACAAGCACTTTTCCTCCTTTTTCATGCTTCTCCTCTCCCAATGGGAGGAAGTGAAGAAAATAAAAACCCTTGTAAAAAAAAAATCCATGGTCATATAAAACAAATTCTTATATTGCTTACATCCAAAAATGTCTTTTAGTCCATCACTTCTCTCAGGAGACAGGTAACATTTTTCATCATAAGTCCTCTAGAATCATGGTTGGTCTGGTCCGAATTCTTAAGTCAAAATTGTTCAATTTTTAAGATGTTGCTATTATAGAATAAAATTGTTTTCCTGGTCCTACTCACTTCCCTTTGCTTCAGTTCATCCAAGTTTTCCCAGGTTTCTCTACTACATCTCCTTTGTCCCTTCTTACAGCACAACAGTATCCTATCACATTCATATACCAAAATGGTATATGACTTTAACTGATTTAAAATCAGTTAAAAACTGATTTTAGTTTGGGTTTCTAGTTCTTTGCCACCACAAAAGGAGAATCTTTTCTTTTTACTTGGACCTCTTTGGCTTATAGGCCTAGAAGTGGTATCACTGAGCCATTTTGCTCAAATTCACTTTGAAAGCATAAGTCTAGGGATTTTGTAGTCCACTCAGCCACAGAACAAGTAAAAATACTAGCCCGGTCTGTTTTTCACAATACTGTAGGTTAAAAATCTTTTGATTTTGCAGTTTAATGGCTCATCTCATTACCAGTTCAGGAAATCTTATGCTGCTCAGGAAAAAAACAAAAACAAAAACAAAAAAACACAACATTAAAATCAAAACTAGGAATCAGATGAAAATAGAAAGGTAAAACAGAAAAGGAACTAGACTCAAAATCACAAGACCTAGGGCTCAAAGCTCACCTCCAGACACTTATTAGCTATGTCAGAATGGGTAAGTCACAATCTTTTAAAGCCTCTTCCCTCATTTGGAAAAAAAGAGAATCCACTACAAGCCTTGCAGAATTGACGGGGGGAGGAGGGATGAGGGGGAATGTTTAATAAACCATCAAACTTTATATTAATGAGTTATAGTTAGGGAACAATACTTGGTTGTAATTCTTAGTACATACATGGCTGTATTTTTTCCCTGATCTGGGACATGGGCATCTCTGAAATGGAGTCAGGAGGCTAGATTGTCTTCTTTCGAAGAAAACTTTAGGAAGTGTAGTGGCAACGCATTGGAAACTAAAGGGATGTCCCTCAATCGGGGAATGGCTGAACAAATTGTGGCATATGATGGTGATGGAACACCATGCTGTAAGGAATGATGAACAGAAGGATTTCAGAAAGAGCTGGAAAGACCTGCATGAACAGATATGGAGTGAAATAACCAGGAAAATATTATACACAGTAACAGCTATAGTGTGGAACAATCAAATGTGATAGACTCTGTTACTAAAAACAATACAAGGACAATTTTGAGAGACTTGTGAAAAAGAATGCTATCCACATCTAGAGAAAGAACTGTGGGAGTAGAAACACAGAAGAAAAACATACAATTTTGCCGGAGGCCATCATACCCCAACCAATTGACAAGGTCACGGTCCAAGGAAGGAAGGTCAGCAAAGCAGACCCCAGAATGAGGGCCCCCTACTGATCCCCCTTTGTGACTTCTCTCCCCCAAATTTCCCCACCAATGGACTTGTTATGATTATTATTCTCTCCCCAATATAGGAGAAATAATATGAGCAAATTCTTATAGGACCAATAAACATATACCCTACTTTCAGCCCCCTAGGTTATTAACCCAAAAAGATTGCAGTTACAAAATAAAAGCCCAAAGATTATTGCCCATGCCCCCTCCTTTCTCAAGAACAAGACATGCACCAAGACCCTACAATAAACAATAGCCGAAAGCTTGAGTACTATAATGAATCTTGTCCTACAGTCACCACACTCCAATGAATTTGTTGGAACAGAAGCCAAGCAGCATTGCTGGGCACTTCAAAGTAACACAAGAAAAACAGAACTTGTAAATTAAGGAAAACCCCAAAACCGGTCTGCTTTAAGTCCTCACACCTAGATACAAATATGTTTTGTTGTTCATCTCCCAAGCAATTATGATGGATAGTGAAACCTGACCAAAAGCACAATGATCCTCTCAGCAGGTCAAGGGATACTAACCTACAAATGGCTTGATTCCCATTAATCATATCTATCACAGAGTGTTGTAGAAACCTAGTAAATGATCACAGAATTCTTTGTTGTAGTAACATCGTGTTAAACAAGTGTTGTTTAGGTGATTTGATAATATCCAATCAAATTGTAGAATGACACATATGTAGATAATTGTGTGTATCTGAAAACCTATATAATAAACGTACCACAATACTATGGCAGAGCACTGTGTGTGATGCCTGCATATCTGGGTTGAATACATGGTATTTCTCATCTCCTTATTCCGACCGTGACATCACATCTGAGCAGAGGGACCTTGGATCCTCAGAGGGGTCTCTGGATGGACCCCTGTATGATTTATCACTCAGTTATATGGGTATAGGATTTGGGGTTTTGGTTTTATAAGATTATTTACTTACAAAAATGAATAATATGGAAATGTTTTATGTGATAATACATGTATAACCCAGATTGAAGGGGGGGATGGGAAGAAGGGAGGGAAGCCAATTTGGATCATATAACTTTGGAAAATGTATGTGGAAATGTACTAATTTTTTTTAATGTAAGAAATGGTTAGTGTAGCAACAATGCAATGATCCAGGACAATTCTGAGGGACTTGTGAAAGAACACTATCCACATCCAGAGAGAGAACTTTGGGAGCAGAAATACAGAAGAAAAACAACTGCCTGATCTGAGGGATCTTAAATGGATCACCCTTATGCAAATGTTAATAATATGGAAATTGGTCTTGATCAATGACACATGTAAAACCCAGTGGAATTGTTCATTGGCTAAGGGAGGGGGGAAGGAGGGGAGAGAAAGAATATGAATCATGTAACCATTGAAAAATATCTTAAATTAATTAAACAAATGCAAACATTTTTAAAAATGGTTAGTGTTTAAAAAAATACTGTAGAGGGCAGCTGCGTAGCTCAGTGGATTGAGAGCTAGGCCTAGAGACGGGAGGTCCTAGGTTCAAATCTGGCCTCAGACACTTCCCAGCTGTATGACCCTGGACAAGTCACTTGACCCCCATTCCCTATCTCTTACCACTCTTCTGCCTTGGAGCCAGTACACAGTATTGACTCCAAGACAGAAGGTATGGGTTTAAAAAAAAATATTGTAGCCAGGGGACTTCATTTCCCAGCATTCTTTCTCTTCCTGGGGTCCCCTTGTCTTGTGTTCCTGTGTTGCCCCCTTGTGTGGGTTTGTTTATAAATTTGCTGAAACCCACACTGGGGGGCTTTGGGGTTTTTGCTTTAACTCGAGCACGGCAGGTGTGGGTCTCTGGCTCTTTGCTCTGTTAACTCAGCTGAAGGAATCCCTTTCTCTCCCACTTTGTTGTTATGAAATCCTATAAATTTAAATTCTTGGGGTATTCATTCATTTTTGGTCTTACATTAGGTAGCTTATTTGCTACCTTCTTAGCAAGCCCAAGACTTAAATCTTCCTTACAGAGCTGATCAAACCACTCCTCTGCTCTAATCCTTCAATGACGGCCATTTTTCCCCCCTACCCAATGAAGACCAACTCCTTGGCCTAACATTCAAGATCCTTACTTGAGCCAAGCCCCATCCTACCTCTTTTCTACTCTTACTTAGTTGTCACCACATATTCTGATTCTAACTAAAGAGAATCTTGTTAACCTCCTTTTCCTGCCTTTCTCACACAGTACCTCATGCCCAGAATGCTCTCTCACTGGCAAAATGGTGGTATGGCAGCAAGAACACTGAACTTGTAGTTGGAAGCCATAGGTTTGAACATTGGCTCTGCTGATTATGACATTGGATTCTCTATAGCGCATTGTGTTATCTTCTCTACTGGACCTCAGAGGCTGTGAGCTCAAAATAATCTAACCTAATAGTCAAAATACACTAAACTCCATCTAACAAATGAAGAGGAAACCCAGAACCTTGTAGCACACAAGTAGCAAAGCCAGAATTTAAGCATTGGTCCTCTGGATCCAGAACCAGAGGTCTCTCCAATCCCCATACTACTGCCTTGAATTTTTCTAGCAGTCTTCTGTTAATAAATACCTCTTGAATGGAACATTCCTATTGCTTTCCCCTCCCCCTGCACTGAATCGTCAGAATGAAATGGTTTGCCCTTGTCAGGCCCCACCGAGAAGCTGACGCCTTCAGCACATAAGAACGGTCACCACTGAGCCTAAGCCCAGCCTCGCTCCCCAGGGATATGAAGGAAGCAAGCAAGCTTTGGCATTTTCAATGATGCTAACATTTCCTCTGACACTTGGAGAGATATCTGAGAGAATGAAGGAAACAAATGAAAAACACCAACGACTTTGCCCCTTGGACTTCAAACTAACGTCGCCACCAACTTTAGCTGGATAACAAACTGTCCTGGAATACTTGGCTGGGGGTCAAGCATGCCAGCTCCCTGGTTACACCCTCGTCACTGCCCAGAGCAGAACACACTTTAACCTTTCTGCTCTTTCCATAGGTTTGAGCAAGTCCCCACCAGAGCCAGGGCTTGTCCCATCTCCAGGAAACTTTATATGTTGTCTAAATTGAGTGTCCCAGCAGGCTGCAAAGCAGATGGTGGCTCCAGATTCAGAATGTTAACAACGTTCCTACCTGAATCTCTGCCACTGGAGCTGTAACTCACCCACCCTGTCTGTCCAAAAGGAGAGAAACCCAGCCTCACAGTTGACTGCTTCTTAACTGCCTCTCTCAGCACCAAGGACTTCCCCAGCAACAGGCCATAACTTGACACTGCCAACCAGCCTCAGCACGGCATGGACAGAAGGAAATGAAAAGGTGATCAGGCCCTCGTTTTCCAAGGGGCAGGAGCTATATCTTTGCCTTGGCAGCTGTTACACAATTGCCTTTAGGCTCATCAAGTCTCAGCCATTGGCTATGAGGCCCAGGGGCAGTCAGACAAGGGACACAGAAGGAAACGAAGCTACGTTCTGGTGTCTCCAATCTACTAAGTCAGCACTTGCAAACGAAATCTGGCCACAAAACAACCAGGGGACTGAAACATATTGGACAGACAAATTCTGGTTCTGAGGCACTAGAAGTACCTTGGGATTAAGGGAAGCTATGAAAATTGGAGAGCAGAATAAAAGAAAATAAAGATCATTTTAGACCAAAAATTATAAATACATTTGCTACAAGCTTCCTTCAATGTTTCAAGCACCCAGAGCTTTATCAGTGTGAATAAGTCACAGCCCCATTTTACAGCCCACATCACCACCCAAAAAAAAACTGGAGGAAAACACATAGATATTTTTCTTACCTATGGTTGGGGGGAAAATATTAAACAAGGAAAAGATGTGATAAAATTGTAAGACAATTTTGGTTACATGAAATTGAAAAGCTTTTGCATGAAAATCCATTACAATAAAGGAAAATCATGTAACAGGAAAAAACTTTTTGCATCAAATATATTCCCTAAAGGTTTAGGGCCCAAAATAAATACAAATTGATAAAAAAAAAAATACAAGCCATTCCCTTATGGATAAAAGAACAATTCTGAAAAAAGAAAAAAATCATTAATAAGAGATATGCAAGTCAAAACCATTCTGAGGTTTTGAAAAGACATCCCAGTTAACAAACATCTTTTTCTGACCTACCCCTCCTCCCTACCAAAAGGAAAATATGTCTAGTTAAAATAAAACAAATTACCATATACACCAGGTTCAAAAATGGATGTCTCATTTAGGCCCTCATATGTCTAGGGTGGGGAGTGGGTAGCATTCTTCATCATAATTCCTCCAAAATCAAGTAAAGTTCAGCATTACATCGATTTCAAAAGGTATTTGACATTTTGACAGTGATATAAATTATTCCCATTTCCCTCTGTATCAATTCATACAAGGCTTCCCAGATTTCTCAATAACATTTGTCTTTCCCTTTTCTTATGATAAAACAGCCTTCGATTAAATTAATATATAAATTTGTTCAGCCATTCCAACTGACAAGAACTCATCTTTAATTTCTAGTTCTTTGCCACTCCATAAAAAGGCCTTTTCTATTTTCTTTGAAGCTCCTGGTCTAATAATGGGCAACAGGGCACATATACTTCAGCAACTTTCTGGGCCCAATGCCAAATTTCTTTCCAAAACGACCAGACCAATTCATTGAACCATCAATAATGCATCAATGTGCTAGTTTTCTGACAGTTCCTCCCCATTTTTATGAATTTCCTTTTTTGTCAACTTTGCCAATCTGATGGGCTTGAGTGAGGTGGAACATTAAGATTGCTTCAATGTTCGCTTCTCTAATAATTACTACAATATTTTTTTCACATGGCAAAAGTCTGGATTGCTCCCCTGAAAATGCTTGTTTATATCCTTTGATTACCAACCAGGGACTCTTCTTGAAATCTGAATCAAATTCCTTATAAATCTTATGAGACATATATCAAAAAACCTGCAGCAAAGATTTTTCTCCCCATTAACTGTTTCCTTAATACTCATGGAAATATGAGTATTAGTAGTTTTGGTTTTAGTAGCAAAAAACTGACTAAAAGCAGGGTAACGAGGGGTAGCTAGGTAGCTCAGTGGATAGAAAGCCAGGTCTGGAGATGGGAGGACCAGGGCTCAAATCTGGCTTCAGATGCTTCCAAGCTGTGTGACCCTGGGCAAGTTTGAACCACTCTTCTGCCTTAGAACTCAATATTGACAAGGGTAAGGGTTTTAAAGTAAACAAAGGAGGATAGCCATCAATTGTGAAATAGCTAAACAGATTGTGGTCCATGACTGAATGATCAATATTAATAATTAAGAGATGAGAAGGAAGACATATGAAGTGATGCAGAGTGAAGTAAGCAGAACAAGAGAAAACATACATAGTGACAACAATATAAGTAGAAAGAATAAAATAAAAGTGAATAATGAACAACATCTCCTTCTCTTCCCCTGAAAGATGAAAAAGATGAAACTACAGAGGTACAATATTATCAGTTACCAACAGATGTAGTCTATGTATTCATTGATTTTTGCCCAACTAAAGTTTCCTCTTTTCTTTTTAAATCTTTATTTGAGAAATCACAATGAGATAGTAGAAACTGAAAGCATCAATTTTTAAACATTTAAAACAAAAATAGGGTATTGATGTGGCAAATTTGGTAATGAGTCTCTTCAAATTTAAATAGCCCAGTTCTTGGTGACATGTGGTCCAATCAATACTGGTCCCATGTTTAGTAGGACCTTCTAGAACAGACCCCCTCTGTTGATAAGCCTCAAGAATTCTGGGTCATCTTTAACCCATGATGATACATTAAACTTTAGTGGAGGCTGATATATAATCGATTATTTTTAAGGGGAAAATAGCACCAGTATTGATATTCTCTCTCTTCACCATTGTCAAATACTTGGGTCCCATGAAACCCAGAGTTTGGATAACTCAACAGTCAATTTTCCACTCATCCCATCATATCATTCTTTCCTATTAGGCCTTTGGCAACTCACAGACACCCACTGTTGGTTATCTACCCAGAGAGCTCTTGAAACATGTTGCGTTCAATTTAAATCTGCTCATATAACCACAGTTGCATGGTCTACATCCTGCAAGGTACCCAAGACCAGGGCTGGCAACCACAGACAATAAATTCTTGACTCAACCTGAAAAAAAATTTTGTGTTTAGCATGGGCTTAAATGACTAGCTGTCAATGCCACATGATAACCAACAAAGGAAAGCAAAACTTTTCCTCTAGTTTGAATACTCTAAACCCACTTTAGATTTACCAAAATGCAGAAACCTCTACTTAAACTTTACAAATTCTCTTAAATACAAACAAGAGGAGTATAAACAAGTTTATTTCAGGAATATGCAAATTCTGACTCAATAGAAATGATTAGTTCTTCAAGAACAGAATGGGCTCCCCACCAAAATACAGGTGGGATAACTACCCTTGGATCACCTTGCAGATAGGACTGCTCTATTAGGTATGATAGCTGGATTAGATGATCTGTCAGGTTTCTTCCAACTCTTCTTAGAGATATCTTAGTATTCTATCCAGATTTTTCTTCTTTTCATCTTTTTTTCAATTCTGGCTTGTTGGCAACAAATATTGGAGGGTTTGGAAAATGGAGAACAAAATATGGAAAGGAGCTCAAATCCACCAAATGTTTCTTATAATAGCTCTGGCAAAGATGTTCTATGTGAGGTCAACATGATGGGTACAATAGTTTTCTGGAACATTTGTAAATTTAATTTATCCATCTGGCCTTATCACTCATTAGTATAAATAAAGATTTGCTTAGGCTAGTTTTCTCTTAGCAACTGAAAGCTAAGAGGTCATGATTAACTCCTTATTCCTAGAGCCAACCCTACTCTCCTAAAAGAGAACAAAGGGTGGAAAGAGAAAGGTCAGAGAATGAAAGAAAGGAAAGGAGTGGAGACAGAAAGCCTCACCTCCAATTATAATTTAAGCCCTGGGTCTCTAAATTTAAATATCTTTATTTTCTTGTTTTAAAAAATGAGTTGGCTAATAGATTACACTATGCTAAAATTCATGTTGAAAAAAATAAGACACACATTCAAGGCCAGCCAGTATTGAAAGGAAGTTGACTACATGACTAGATTAGACAAAGTCCATTAAGGGCATCAGAATGGTCAGAAGTCTTCAGGAGTGAGGTATAGTTAAGACAGTTGGTAGAAATGAGTCCTACATGCTCAATGATAAAGCATGAAAAGAGTCTTGAGTTGTAGTAGAATGTGCCACCATCTCCCACAAGGAAAAAACACATACAAACACAGGAAACTGGGGCTTAACACTGGAATCTGGTAGAAAACTTGGGAGATATTGGTAAGGTCAGGGGCTGTTCACTGGGCTTCACCTCCACACTCTGGTATTTGCGAATGGGATTTGCCTTATGTACCTACAGAGAAGACAAAAGAAAGAATCAGTCATCAGCTGTTATGGACCTGTCTTTCAGTTTCCAACTTTATGTAATTTAATGGGCAGAGAATCAAGAAGGGGGGAAAAAACCCATGAAGGATTCCACCCCAATTTCAAACCATTTCAGACTAAGTATTCCTTCCATATAAATAGATGACAAGTAAAGCACACACTCTCTATCAAAAAGGAGTCATTAAATAAACTACAAGTACTAGAAACTGCATCTCTGGAAAGGGCTTGGGGAGGGAGGCAAATGTGCACTCTTATAACCAGCACTATGCTAAATGAGGATAAGTATTGTAGGGGATAAGAAAAAAACTTTTTGTTCCATCCCTCCTGAAGCCCAAGGACTGGTTAGATAAGTGACTGAATTCTGTATTTAATCACAGGCGGGGGCACTAGTAACTGCAGAACCAATTCCATTAAAATAATCAAGGGATTTGGAACTATAGAGGACCTTCAAGACTCTCTAAGGCCAAACCCCTTATATTTCACAAGTGAAGAAACACAGAGGCACAGAGAGAGAAAAGATTTCATCCAAATTACACAGGTAATAAGTGGCAGCACTAGAATCTAAACTCAGGTCCTAACTAAAGATGAAGTACTCTTTCTTCTAAACCACATTATCTCCCTAAATCAAATAAAGTCCTCTAAGACTTACTAAAAGAACCAACCATTTCCTCCCCTGCTTCCCAACTTGTGCCCACAACTGTAGTCAGGCCCAGATTCTCCCTTTTCCTTATTATTGCTGTTTACTAGTTATGTGATCCTGGGCAAGTTACTTATTTGCCTCAGTCCTCATCTGTAAAACTGAGACCCACCAGAGAAGGAAATGGCAAATCATTTCAGTATATCTGCCAAGAAAACTATGTCCATGGGGTCACATAGTCTCAAATATGACTGAACAATAACAACATTTTCAACAATATTTTCTTAAAATATACTTGTTGGTAAATCATGACATTATTCCTATTCTACAGAACCAATCTATGATGGCCACGTGGAAAGAAAACTGTCTACCAGAAGGATATTCTTCTCCCCATCCTATTATGAGTTGCCTGACTGCTAATATAGTTAATATGGATAGGACTCACCACCAACTTTCTTCTTTCTGCTGAGGAAACACTCAAGTCTCATCATCCATCCAGCCACAGCTTCCTAAGGGCCTTCAGGTCGTACCATCTGACTTGCCTCTGTCCCTTACAGATCTCAGCATTCACACCTATTCTACTACCATATAACCAAGCCTATAACTTCTGAGCCTTTCCATTCAATCTAGAACTGGACTTAACTTTTTGAATTCCAGGAAAGCAGGGACCATTCTCAATATTCTGGCTTTATCCCCAGAGCTGAGCACAATGTTTAGAGTATTATGTTAAGTGTGTTTGAAGTAAATGTTTAAATGAATGCTTTTACATTGATCTACAGAAAGAGAAATTAAAGTCCTAAGAGGTTAAGTAATTTTCTCAGGGTTAACCTGACTCAAGTCTCATTCATTCTAAAGTTAATAGAGAAAGATCACTACACCATGGATGAGGAACAAAACCAATTAATACTAGGAGGACCAGGAACATCAACAGATATAAAAAAACATTTTTATATTACTCTGAAATAAAAATTTTTTATCCCACTTTATTTTTTTAAAAAGGCCCTATATCAACTGATGCAGCTTAATCCTTTGAGGTATTCTCATACTCCTATCTTTCCAGTACTCAGAGATCCAAATATCTGGTGACTTGTTCGAAGCAAAGACTCATGTCTGAAGCATATCCCAAGGGTGGCCTAACAAATTAATGCCAAAACAGAGCAAAATGAATCTCTGCTCCCCCAATGAAACAGCTAGATGACATGGAGCTATTAATTCATAAAATTACTCATTTACCAGTTCTTGTCTCAGTTTGGCTAGTTCTTCCTTCTTCTGCTCTTCTTCTCGTTGCCTAGCCTCCTCCAGTCTCTGGGCTTTCTGTGCTTCGATCTCAGCCATTTGTTTCTCAAATTCCTGCCGCTCTCTGGCTCTCCTCTCTGTTGCCAGTTGAAAAGGTTCCTGAACTATGGAACCAGAAAGGTCCTCTAAGTATGGAGATAGACAAGGAGAATCAAAAAACACAGGGTCTTCTTTATATAACTAGACAAATTCAGAAGTAAATTTGTATGGAAAAGGATCTGACAAGAATATTAAGAGGTACATTGAAAAGAAAACTAATAAAAGGGACTTGGTATTCAAGCTTTAAAATGTATTAGAAGGAGATTATAAAAACTGGCAAAAAAATGAGATACAGATCAATTGAAATGAATGGATACAGAAAACATATGGCCCAATATAAATATACAAAAAATTAGTGATTGATAAAACATTAGAAAAAGTAATTGAAGAAAGGTTCCATTATTTAACAAACGTCCTTGGGAAAATAGATTGTCAGTTTGATAGAAAGGGAATTTACATCAAATAATCTTGTGAATTCCAGCTGAAGACACAAACATAAAAAAAAAAGGATTCTAAAAAAAAAATGGAACTTAATATTGATGTCAACTGTGGAGAGTACACCAGTGTCATTCGACAAATGGAAGGTATTAATGCAGACAAGACATATATGCTTGACTTTGATGAAAGATTTTTAAACCTTTTATACAACTAAAAAAGTTAAAAGAAAGATAACAGCTTGGGAAAAAATACTTAAAACACATACAATATATATATAAAAACTTGACTTAGATATCTTCAACCTGTTAGCAAAAACTATTAAAAAGTCAATAACATCATTTTTAAAAGGAAACAAGCTGTTAATAGCCCACTTAAGAAAATGCTTAATTTTCCCAATATCCAAGAAGATAAAAATCAAGACAACTTTTAGGTATCATCTCGTACCCATCAAATTGGCAAAAATAGTTAAAAGCAACTAAACTCAATCCTGAGAGGATTGTGGCAAACCGGGAGTAATCAATCATTGTCAGTGGATATAAAAACTGGTATTTTTCTAGAGGGCAAAATAACAAGGGGCAATAAAGGTTACAAAAAATAAGTTTATCCTATTTAATCCAATATTATTCAATTCAATAATTAAAGTACTTTGAAAGTTATCATCAAAACAAACAAAAAAAGTTGTCTGGTCCAAAGATTTTCATATAAGCATTATGTGAAACTGCAAAAGATGAAAACAACCCAATTGTCATCAACAGGTGAATGGTTAACTTAATCATAGTATACTCATGGGATGATATGTTATAAAGCAATGAAGATGGACAAAGATGTAAATAAAGTACAAAGAAGACCAAGAAAGCCTCACAGTAAAAAGTAGAACCAGACAACTGAATTATACCCTAGAATTACAATCATCTGTATGAAAAATAAAAAATGAATGTGAATGAATAGAAAATACTGTTGCAGACTCAGAAAAAAATGAATAGTATTTTGATGCTTTATGCATAGAAATAAATTCATTTAAATGTAAATACTTAAGCCAATACAGATATCTGTTTTGGTATTTCGCAGTTTCTAATAAAAAGTAATAATAGTATCTACTTTACAGTGCTGTTGTGAGGATCAAAAGAGATAATGTAAAGTGCAATATAAATACAAGCTACTACTTTTTGCCTATGGAATTGGGCCACATCATGAGATGGAGAGTATCCATTTGGACTAACAAGGTCTCAAATTGCAGAAAAATGCCATTAAAATGGGCTTAAATGCATAGAGGGTGGAAAGTTCCACTTGCCTTGGAGAAAAAAATTGCTTTCTGGAAAGAAGCAGCTTGTTAGGTAGAGAGGCCTCTCTGGTGGCAAAAAGAAATGGTTTCATTTTTTTCTTCATTTCAAAAGACCTGGACAGAATGATTATCCACTGCTGTCTATGAAATAATTGGTGAGGGCTGGCCTTCAGAATGGCAACCAAATGCAGTGTCCCTGAACAATCTGAAGGGATCTAAAAAACACTATCCACAAGCAGAAGTAAAAACACCGATGAAAAGCAACTGCTTGACTACAGGGGTGGAGGGGATATGACTGAGGAGAGACTCTAAATGAACACTCTAATGCAAATACCAACAACATGGAAATGGGTTTGAATCAAGAACACATGTGATACCCAGTGGAATTGCACGTCGGCTATGGGAGAGGTGGGGGGGGGGAGGTAAAGAAAATGATTTTTGTTTCCAATGAATAATGTTTGGAAATGACCAAATAAAAATTTTAAAAAATAATTAATTAAAAAAAAAAGAATGGCAACCAAAAACACTTTTACATTTTTGATCTCTAAAACTTAAAGTAATTGCTTATGTCAAAATTGCTTTGTCTACCAACTAATGAGCAAAAATCTACCAAAAATAATATTTAATAATATAGGATTTATGTCTCTGCCATCTGATAAACCTATAATTTTGTCAAGCATATAAAAAATTCACAACTATAGCAAATAACTTGATTAGGGTACTCAACAAATGAACATTTTTAGCCTAGAAATGTCAAAAAGTTCTCTTAAATCAGTTTTTGTTTTTAATGCCTTATTAAATATGGTATACTAGAGATCATTTAATTTCTTTAAGACTATAGACTACTTTACAAATGCTTCAGGTCATCACTATAGAGTATCATAAATATAGAAGACTGGGTTGAATGTAATCAGACCTCAAAATATTCCCTGCAAGTTAAAAAAAAAAAAAACTTTGAAACTCCTGATATCAATTGGTTTTCTTGTCTTTTGTTTCTTACTAATAAAATAACAAGCAAGGGGGCAAAAAGGAAGAAAAAAATAGATAGCAAATTTCTGTAGAACCAGAAAGCTGAATGTAGAAAACATGGTTTCTATGGGATTCTGAGTTGGAGGAAGGCTCAAAGGATCATCTAGTATAACGTGTTGCATCTTAAGTAAGGAAACTAAGACCCAGATAACATAAGTAACTTGGGCAAGTGACCAGGAAGAAGCAGAGGCTGAATCTGACCCCAGGTCTTCTGACTCCAAATTCCATACTCTACTCTATCATGCTCTCTGAGAACAGCAATTTTAAGTCATGAAAGTTAAGAAAGAACAATTGTTACATACAGATTTTCACTTAACCTGAAAAATGGAGCGCCATATAATGCCTAACTGTATATAAAAATGAAAGTTAAAAAACGTCACAGGTCCAGAATGATAGACTGCTAAAGCCAGAAGGGAAAGAGAACATAGGAAAAATAGAAGCTGGCCTCTAAAGCCTAGGGATCCTGACTGCCAGACAAGTATTCAAAGACAGCATCACCAGGGACAGCTGAGTGGATTGAGAGCCAGACATAGAGATGGAGGGTCCTGGATTCAAATCTGATATCAGACTTTCTGGCTGTGTGACCCTGAGCAAGTCATTTAACCCTTGTCTAGCCCTTGACGCTCTTCGGCCTTGGAACCAACACATTGTATTGAATCTTAGACAGAAGTTAAGGGTTTGGGGAAGGGGGAAGGGGGAAGACAGCATCACCAACACCAGAATTCCAAACAAGCAACTGCCAACAATAGCTTGTAGAAGAGATGTCCTGAAAACCTAATCATTGAAGAGAAGACCTGGCTCTTATTGTTCTCAGCTATCTGATATTCTACAGGTGGGAAAACTTGCACTTCCTGTTGAAATGTCACCTACATCTGCCCAATCTCTTGGCCTCAAACATACTCTCTACTTCTCTGAACTGAACACAGCCATCATGCTCCCTGAAGGCAAAGAAAGAAATTCCCACATTCTCCAAAACCCTACTCTTTTAATGGCACAGTATCACACCAACACAACTAAGAAGCTCATCAGTTTCCTAGGCCATGGGAGTTTTACTATAGCTTCTTCAATCACCAACCCAAGTACTTTGGAAGTATACACAATAATCTCACCTGACGTTGGTTTTTTTTCCTTTTTGGGAACAAAGGGCTCCTGATGGATGACAGTGTTTGGACGAGCTTTGAAGCAAGCTGCTTCTTTCTGCTGCTTTAAATCTTCTTCAAGCTTTAGAAAATAAAGAGAAAAAGAATTCAACCATATGCTGAAATTAGATATATTTCTCCAACTCACTTCTCACTAGCAAGGAAAACCCTGATAGAAATAGGAGAGATTACAGAAACCTCATTTAAACCTGTTCAGATAACTGGCAACTTAAATATGTGAATCACAAAACAATAATTACCCAAATTAGACATTCTGTCAGAAAACACCATCCATGGAGGAAATTCACTAGTTCTTGGGAAGTAGAAATCTCTTTTGATGCAGAAGAAAGGATTTCTTATAAACAGGGGTCAAACCTTTAGACAGAAGCTCTAAATAATTGATGAAACAATGGAAATTTTAGGTCCCTCTCAGATAAGTTAAGGACTCAGCTCTCAGGTGAGACAACATCTAGTTAACAAACAATTCATGGTTTTGATGTTCTCTATTAACTAACAAAGTTCCTGACAGAATACTTTTCTGAGAAAGCATTCTTACCATACTCTGTTCTTCAGTGAACCAATATCATAAAATACAATAACCAGGTTTGCAGAGTTCTAGAATGTGAAGTAAATCAGTCTAACAAATTGATTAGTTAAATTCTTAAGGATAGTCTCCCCACTTCAAGGAAATCTAGTAAATTCAGCTAACTGCTGAGATTACTACTCTAAATATAATTCTTATATCAATTTTCAGATATACTTGCAATACAATGGGTCCACCTGCTCTTACTAATTTCCTAGTAGCTCTCCCTCTGTTCCCACCTGATGCTTCCAGGTCTGGGCCTTAAGAGCTCCTCGTTCATCTGTCTGTAAGTGGAAAGGTTCAAGCTGTGTCGGATTCTTCACTTTCTTCTCTGGCAAGCTGACAGTGTCGAAGTGAGGCAGGGGATGTGCCTTGAATTTAGGTACCTAATCCCCCCCAAAAAAAGAAAAAGAGAAAAACAAGTGAATAAGATGTGATTCCCTAGAAGACATAGATGGGGCCTCCAAGCTACAACCTCCAATATGTCTTGTCAAACTGACCAGGGACTGGTTCTCAATCAGTGTATACTGAGAGTAATATATCCGGCTCACACTATAACCCTCCAAATGCATCATGACACACAGAGACAAACCAGCAGGGTCCTTCATATGAGGGATTCATTTGTTGCTCTAAGAGGAGACTCCTCTCCTTTAGACCAAGGTTCTGACCCAGAAGCAAGAACACTTCTAAACAAGAGCAAGTCTCTAGGCAAAATACTGCAGGGGTGGATGCCCTTGAGGTGCCAAATCCATTATCTATTACATGGCCCTATGTATACACAATATCCTCGTTCAACATGAATTCCTCAGCAAAGGTAGGAAGCAGATGATCAGACCATCAAAAGAATTATCTGCCCCTAAGTATTAGTTTCTAAATGAGACCACAGATAGGCCCAAAGACAGTTCTTTTTATCACACCACATCTTTTGATTCGTAAACTTTTCCTGCTACTTAACAACCTCAATGACCAAGAGAATCTCAGATTCTCTTATATATAAACAGTTCTCATTTAATGGAAGCGAACCATTGTGCAGAGCTTCCTTCCCTTCCCAGGGCTTCAAGGGGCCCCAGTCTGGTCCCCTCCTTGACTCTGCAGCCCTGCAGCAATTTAGTGCCTTGGCATCCCAAAACTAGACCAGTTTCAGGGTCTAGAGTAGAAAAACCCCTCTTCTCACAAGGATCCAGCAGCCCGCCAGGAGTGGGAGCAGGAGAAAAAGCAAGAGTCAGAGCCAAAACCCTGATCATATGACCTCAAATTTGCATAATGTGAATTTATATAAACACCTGGTCATATTTCAATGAACCTAGAGAGAAGAGAGGCAAGTCAAGATGTTAACAGCAATGAAGTCCCCTAACTCTTTCTGGGTTATGAGCATTTTTATCAGTCTGATAAAACCCCCCTCCTTAGAATGTTGTTTTTTTAAACTCTTACCTTCCATCTTGGAATCAATACTGTGTATTGGTTCCAAGGCAGAAGAGTGGTAAGAGCTAGGCAATGGGGGTTAAGTGACTTGCCCAGGGTCACACAACTGGGAAGTGCCTGAGGCCAGATTTGAACCTAGGACCTCCATCTCTAGGCCTAGCTCTCAATCCACTGAGCTACCCATCTGGCCCCCTTAGAATGTTTTTAAATGAATAAATAGGGCCACAAAGTCTAAGTACTACACTAGACCATCAGACTACAAAAAAAAATAACAAAAACAATCCCTGCCTTCAAGGAATGCATATTGTTAGTAATTTGTGGATTTTATAAAAGAACTGGGATGATCTATTCTTTCCACACTCTTAATTAAGCTTTAGTTAGTTCTCAATGGCATTTTCCCCTCTAAGAACCCAAGAATGGTCACCACAGCAAGGATAATCAATTAAGTTCATCAAGCTAAGAGATGCCTTCATGACAACATAAGGAGACCAGGGTTCAAGAAGGCCTTTGAAAGTCATAGCAGCACTCTCTCTTATCTCTGGGCACCTGCCAATAAAATGAGAACTTCTCATTGTGGATGAGGTCAGAAGGCATTTTTCTCTAATGAAGAAGTTCTAAAGTACTGAAGGACAATGGGAAGCTGCAGGTAGCTGACTTCAGCTTGTGATCTAAAGAAAATTTTCTTAGCAATCAGAGATGTCCAGAAGTGGGACAAGGCTGCCTTGGTAAACAGTGACACATCTCCCTGTTCTCCTGACCTCCCTTCACCTGTAGAAATGGAATAGGAAATATATTGATAAAGTATTGATAAGAACTTTAGGAAAGTGTCTCTGAGGCTGCAAGCAAAACAGAGTTCTGGACATGAGCTGAGAACTTGGAAGGAGAGAAGCAGATAAAATTCTGACAGTTGGTCACTAAGCTCAGAATCTCTCTCTGACTTCTGGTGAAGACAGACTCATCTCAGACCTTGCTCTACTTTCCTGCCTGTGAGAAATCATCATGGAGAAGAATCTGCTGTGTTGGAGAACTATTTTGAAGGAAGAAAGAAGGCCTGTTTGCCTGAACTCTGAGAGACATCAAAGACCTGTCCTCTGGTCAGTTAGCCTCTGCCATATTGGGCTAACTGACTACATTTACTTGAAGACAATGTTAACAATATTAAGTTATTTTAATATGGATTATAGTTTAGGTTTTAGTCAGATAGCATGTTATGTGGGTTTTAGTAAGTGATAAGAAGGGCAGTGTAACTAGAAGAAACAAGGCTTTGCTGTGAGGTGAAGAAATTAGTTCCTTAAGATTTAGAGCATCCGGTTTTACTAATCCTTACTTTATTCATTTTTCTATAACAGATTTTTATATAAATATACTCCAAGAAAATTGTATACTGGCCTGGTAAAGGGAAGCCACTCCTGGCTTTCCTTCAGAAAGGAGAGCTGAAAAATACTTTGTGAACATCAAGCAAAGTATTGTAACACTGTATCCTCCTCAACAACATCATTTATAATCCCAATACTTCATACCTCCATCACTGATGATGTTCAAGTAGGAGCTTAATGAGCATTGGTTAGGAATACTGCAAAGTTAATCAGAACACCTGTTCAGGTACCAGTTAGACTAGAGAGCCAATCTCTCATATCCCTTCTAATTTTGGGATTCTGTGGTTCAGATATAAACCAATTTCTAATGTTCTTCTCTATACAGGAATCACCTTTACACCTTTGGTGAACCTTTCTCTCCCCTCTCCCACAGCTGACAGAGAATTCTCATTAGCTGTCACAGCAGCCCATTCCATTGTTAGAGAGTTCTAATTGTGAGAAGTTCTTGACTGAGCACATTTGCTCAGAATAACTTATCCATTGGTCCCAGTTCCCCCAAAATACTCTCTTTCTAATGATAATATTTCACATGTTGAAAGCTGATTATCACCCCTCTCTCCCAAGACATCTCTTCTCCATGCTTCCCTAGTTACCCAAACCAAAACACTGGCACATCTTTCCTGACATATCACTATCTTGGTGGTGCTAGAGTTTGGAAATGCTCCTACCCCCCAAAAGGTGATGCCTAAAATGTGGAACATATAATATTCCAAATCTCTTCTAACAGGCACACAGTATGGTGGAACTCATTCTATGACCATTGGTTTTTCTGGGCAGTAAACAGCACACCATTGGCCGATATGGTTTGAGGATCAAATGAGATCAGAAATAGGAAAATATTTGGTTCTGTAACAACTGAGAGCTAATAGCCACACCTTAACAACCGTGTTACATTCATCATTCAGCCTCAGTGCAAAAATTCAAATAGCTACCTCTCCTTTCTGTAGCTCTTTTACTTTCTTCTCCTTTTGTAATTGCCGCTCTTTGTCCCGGGAATCAAAGGAGAAGGGGCACACCTCCACAGTTCTTTGCTCTGGGATTCGGGGTTTAAAAGGCACTCCACAGTGTGGCACAGGGTGAGCTTTGATCACTACTGGTTCTTCTTCCTAAAAGAAAACTTCCAGTCAGAAATAGAGCTCCTTCATACCAGAAACTTTGAATGTTAACAATGGGAGACAGAGACTAACGATACCTAGTGCTGGCTCTAACACTAACTCACTACATAATATAATCATAAGCAAGTCAGCCATGCTCTTCCCAGCCTATTCCCTCCCGTGGCAAATGAGAATAACCCCTATCCTTCCATGAGAGAATTTGCATAAAAAGAACTTTGAGAAGCTCAGAGCACCATAAAAAACTCCCAAACTATATAAAGTTTCTCAGCAGAATAAAAGCATTCCATTAAATGAGCACTATAGTTACTTACATCTGAAGGCACACAGGAAACATTACAATCTTATTTTGGATCCTATCACCTAGTAACTTTAAATGCAGCTCACTATGATAAGGAGTATATATCTTTCACTGTCAAATCACATAAAAATGTATCTGGGGGTATATAGGATCATACATTTAGAGCTCGAAGGGTCCTTGGAGACAAATCCAACCCCTTCATTTTATCAATGAAGATAATTTCAGAGAGGTTAGGTGATGTGCCCAAGGTCACACTGTTATTAAGTGTCTGAAGCAAGACTTGAAACCAGGGCTTCGTAACACCATGTCCAAGGCCCTACCCACTATACCATGCTGCCTCTTCCAAAACAAGACTGAGACAGTATAAATAGCTTTGGTACAGAGTTAACAAGTATTTTAGTTACATATGTGCCTAAAAAAGAAAAACCTTATGTTTGATACCTGCTATAAAATTACCCTATCCATAGAGATATTTATAGACAATTCAGGAGGGGAAATAAGAAACTAGCCTGATCGATGACAGTTTACGCATACTGATCTCATGAGGCTTTGCCATGTAGTGCATCTGTTGGAACTCAGACCATTAGGGCAAAAAGATATCAGACAGATGACACCCCTTTATGTGACTTTTAAGAGTCCACGGCTGCTTGGTAACAGTCTATGTATACTTCAGGACGGGGGTTAGAGACTAGGACACTGTGTACCAAAGGCAGCATAATGGCCAATTTCAGGGGCTAATCTCTACTGCCATATCTCTTTAAGTGCCTTCCTGAGTTGTAAATTTATCCATTGTGTTCAGCCCCCTCAACTCTACCCTCAAGAGCTAATGAGGCCAGCACATACAGAGCTGAGCACAAATATACACTCAAGACCCCACCCCTCTGCATAGAGACCAGGGACCAGAATTTCTAAACTCAATTCTGAGTAAACTCTGAACTCTAACACTTGTGGGAAGGGTAAATGTTTCAACCAGCCAAGAAGTAAAAGCCAGAGGAATGAATCTCTGCACCCCCTTGCTCCCCCAATCACCTCATCCTCTCTGGTGAGTCCACGGACTCGGTTCTTTAGGGCAAAGGCAGGAGATTTAGGGATTGTGGTAGGGAGCTTCTTTTTCTCTGGAATACCCTGGGAGGAAGGAGAAAAAGGTATATTAGTTAAGCAGCTGAATCTATCTCAAGTTCCTCCAAGAAAAGACATACAATGCACTGAAGCTTACATATCAACTAATCATCTTCCCAAAGAACCTCTCCAGAGAACCTTGATCAACATTTAGACTCTACAGAGTTAAGTAACTCCTTAAATATTTGATACTCACAAGATAATCACTCTCATTATTTTACTGACACACACAATCCACCCACCCATATTTAAAGAGATTGGGGTATTTAAGGGAATTATCAAAATACCTACTGAAACCCAGAGTGAAAGGGTAGGAATTGGGGCAAAAAGGACTGTGAGCCAAGCAACTGAACTCCTTGAGAAAAGAAGAATGAGCTGGAGGCTGGAAGCTAATGGCCGCCAAAATCAGTAGTGGGACTTAATTGTGAATAGAATAAAACTTGAAGAAATAAAAGTTACAACGTGATAGAAAAGAAAGAGTCTGGAAATAATTAGTACATTGGCAGGAAGGGGGAGGGGAGTGGAGGACATGTAACCAATACTGAAAAGAATAGTCAGGCATGAAGTATCATTTGGTAGAACAGCAGAGTTTCTGAGTGCCAGAAGGTGTCAGATCACCAGAAATTCAAAAAGAATGGAAGTCTTCATAGTGGAAACGCATGAAGTGTCCAAGTATATAATTACAGGGGTACAGCTGAGGAGAATGGGGATATGACAATGAGCAATGGAGATTGGGGAGGCAGTAATTTACTCTTGGGCTGTCACCTATTCAGTATCACTAGGCTAGGAGGCAGGAGAGGGTGAGAATTTATCAACCACAGGGAAAGTTAGGGAAAGTAAGAACACTCTTTGACATGGGATGAACACTGATGGTGACTGAGGCTGGTCTAAGCAGTGGTCACATATTCAACTTACCATGGGCCTCCTTTAGTGATGCAAGAGCTGTGAGGCAGGGTCACAGGGCTAAGTAATACAATTTGATTTCACGTCACCTCATTAAGGGGATGTGTAGGCAAAGTGGCTCCATCAGGTAGAAATGGGATCTGACTACTCCCATGCCTTCCTGACCTGGCGTTGAGGTGGTTCTAGACTAACTCAATAAGGCCCAGAAGCAATCAAACACAACAGCTTCAGTATTCTCTATTGAAAAACCACATCTTTGAGGGGAAGGAATCCCTATTTGACAAAGACTTCTTTGAATTGACAGCAATTTCAAAGAAATTAGATTTAGATAAGCATTTTGTTTGTTTGGTCACATCTGACTCTTTGTGACTAAGTGAACCATATAGCACACCAAGCCCTTCTGTCCTCCACAACTCTATCCATCTCATCCTTTGCTGCCCCTTTCTCCTTTTGCCATCAATCTTTCCCAGCATCAAAGTCTTCTCCAATGAGTCCTCTCTTCTCATGTGACCAAAGTACTTAAACTTCAGCTTCAATGTCTTTTTTAAAATTATTGACTGATTTAATCTCCTTGCTGTCTACTAATAATCTCTCAAAAGTCTTTTCAAGCACCACAATTCTAAAACATTGGTTCTATAGTACTCAGCTTTCCTTACAATCTAACCCTCATCACCATACATACCAACTGGAAAAAAAAACAGAGCTTTGACTGTATGGACTTTTCTCAGCAAGGTGATACCTCTGCTTTATGCTGCCATAGCTTTCCTTCTAAGAAGCAAGCATCTTTTAATTTCACAGCTGTAGTTATTGCCTGCAGTGATCTTTGAGCCCAAGAATAAAAAATCTAATGCTACCTCCATTTCTTCCATTTGCCAGGAATAATAGGACTAGATGTCATGATCTTATTAATGTTAAGCTTAAAGCCAGCTTTTATATTCTCCTCTTTCACCCTCATCAAGAGGCTTCTCAATTATTTACTTTCTGCCATCCAGAGTGGTTTCATTTGCATATCTGAGATAGTTGATATTTCTCCCAACAATTTTAATTCCAGCTTTTGATTCATCCAGCCTGGCATTTCACATGATGTACTCTGTATATCAGTTAAATAAACAATACAGCAATACACAGCATTGTCATAATCCTTTCCCAATTGTGAACCAATCGGTTGTTCCATATTAGGTTCTAACTTGTTTTTTGACACATAAACAAGTTCCTAGCTTTCAGAATCTTAAGCATAACCTGGCAGGCATGTGAAACAAGCATTATTGTTCAGTAGTTTTTATAGTCTTGGACACTGTCCTTCTTTAGGTTTAGGACATAAACTGACCTTTTCCTCCAATCCAGTAGCCATTGCCGAGTTTTTCCAAATTTGCTAGCATATTGAGAGCAACACTAACAGTTTGGGGATTTTAAATAGAGCTCAATTGGACTTCTGTCACCTCCACTAAACTGTATTGTTAGCAATTGTTTTTTTTTAACCTTATCTTCTGTCTTGGAATCAGTACTGTGTATTGTTTGTAAGGCAGAAGAGTGTATGGGCTAGCCAATGGGGGTTGAGTGACTTGCCCAGGGTCACACAGCTGGGAAGTGTCTGAGGCCAGATTTGAACCTAGGGACCTCCCATCTTTAGGTTTGGCTCTCAATCCACTGAGCTACCCAGCTGCCCCCATTAACAATGTTTCTAAGACACACTTGACTTCACTCTCCAGGATATATGGTTCTAGGAGTAACCATATCATTGTGGTTATCAGTGATATTAACATATTTCTTATATAGTTCTGTATATTCTTGTTACTTCTTAATCTCTAATCACTTCTGTTAGTCCCTACCATTTTTGTATTTTATCATACCCATTTCTGAATGAAACATTCTTGAAACATTCTCTTGTTATCTCCAATTTTCCTAGAAATTTCTTGTCTTTCCCATTCTATTATTTTCTTCTATTTCTTTGCATTGGTCATTTAAGAAAATCTCCTTATTTCTCCTTACTATTGTCTGCAATTCTGTATTCACTTGGAGGTGTCTTTCCCTTCCTCTTTTATCTTTCCTTTTCCTTCTTTCCTCAGTTAATTGTAAAGCCTCATCAGATAGCCACTATGTTTTCTTACTCTTCTTTTTCTCTGGGATTTTTTTTTTGTTAACCCTTGTACAATATTATGAACCTCTGTCCATTGTTCTTCAGAGGCTCTACCAGATTTAATCCCTTAAATCTTTTTATCACCTCCACCACAAATTCAAAATGTTATTTAAGTCATGCTTACATAGTCTGATGGTTTTCCCTTTCTTCAACTTGAGTCTATATTTTGCAATAAGAAGATAATGATCTGAACATTTTCTACCATATACAAAATAAGCCAAGCCCCAAAACGGTAAGCAACCTATAAACACAAAATATAATATTAAGAAAACTAAAGAAAAGTAGAGGTGCCTTTCAGATTTATGGTTCAAGAAAAATGTACATGGGATAGAGGATGTGTTTTATTTATATCTTTATATGCCATTCCAAGTAGATTATAAGCTTCTTGAAGGCAGGAAATCTGCTCTTAATCTTTATATTTCTAATAGCCAACTAAGCTAAGGTACAAGCACAGAACCTCATCATATAGAGACCCTCTATAAACACATTTGTTGATCAAATAACAGCTTCATTTAACCAGCCTCACAACCAAGTATATTTTTGATTAACTGTTAATACACATAAAGTTGAGAGAAAGGAGTACAAATTGAAAGACGACTAACATGAAAGGTTTAAGAGTGTTCTCACTAGCATGATCCTGGATATCTGTTTCAAGTTCAAAATGAGCCATGGACAAAAAACGAAAAAAAAATAAAAGCAAAGAGGTAAAATAGTGCAGAGCAAAATGTTACCTCAGGAAGGTATACAAGAATGTGTTTGTTCACCGAGGAAAAGCAACTGCCTGAATACAGCGGTTGAGGGGACATGACAGAGGAGAGACTCTAAATGAACACTCTAATGCAAATACTATCAACAAAGCAATGGGTTCAAATCAAGAAAACATCTAATGCCCAGTGGACTTACGCGTCAGCTATGGGGGGTGGGGGGAGGAAAAGAAAATGATCTATGTCTTTAACGAATAATGCTTGGAAATGATCAAATAAAATATATTAAAAAAAAAAAAGAATGTGTTTGTTATCTCTGGTCTTCCTACACTTCACTCCTCAATTCAGTTCCCAAACATCTCTGCTAAAATTATCCCTTCCCTTCAATGATACTACAAGACTACCCATATACTGTCCCTACATTCCCATTAAGATTCAGAACCAAGTTTCAATTTCGTATTCTTGTTCTTACCTTCAAGACTTTTCAGGACTTCTTACTCTAATGTTCTTTCTTAACTTCTTGCCTCTAAAACTCATTCCCTACTTCAGCACAAGCCCAGGGAAAATAAATTTTTAAGTAGTGAGGAATAACACTTTACAGTCAGAAAAAAAACCTCAGGCTCATAGTTAAGGACACAGGTTAGGTTGGAAACACCTTCAATATCAAGATATCTGAATTCTAGTGACCAATTTGCCTCTGACTCATCTGTCAGTTAAACAAGTCACTTCCTCTGTTTCATCTATAAACTGGGGGAGCACTAGGAATATATGGCCTCTGAGGTCCCATCCTGTTTTGTAATTCTCTTAAGAACAAAGGCTTGGGGGACTACCAGAGGCCTAACAAGGGTTATGAGGCTATGAAATGAGAAGCTGTTACCATTACTACTATTACAACTACAGTGATGATGATGATGATAATGTGCAAGGCACTGTGCTAGGCACTGGGAATACAAAGATGAAAATAGCACTCTGCACCTCCAAGAAGTTTCCATTCTATTAGCAGAATACAACATATATAAAGCCAAGTGAAAAAAGAGCATTTAATGGAGACACAAACACCAACAACTGGGATGGGGTACAGTTTCATTAATCAGTAAAATTTTCAAGTGGGAGTTGTAGGTGAGAGTTTACCTCAAGGTAAAACCTTGAAGGAAACAAAGGACTATAAGCACAGAGGAAGAAAAGTATTTCAAGCATGGAAGGACAAAGAATAATTTTAATATGCATACAGTATTCAAAAGACTTTGAGTTATACAATGACCTTTCTAGTCTCTCCTACTGACTACTGTTTGATCATCAATCTTCTAATAATAAGAACAAAAATAGGATGCATAAAAATCCATTGAGGGGGCAGCTAAGTGGCTCAGTGGATTGAGAGCCAGGCCTAGAGAGGAGAGGTCCTGGGTTTAACTCTGCCCTCAGACACTTACTAGCTGTGTGATCCTGGGCAAGTCACTTAACCCTCATTGCCTAGCTCTTACTGCTCTTCTGCCTCAGAACCAATACATAGTATTGATTCTAAGACAGAAGATTATGGGTTAAAAAAAAAAGGGGGGTGGGGGGGAGAGACAGAAGCCAAGTAGTAGAAGTCTAGCACCTGTGTGACCATAGGCAAGCCCCTTCTCCTGAGCCTCATTTGTAAAATGGCTGGTCAGATTGAGTGATGTCAAAGGTTTTCTCAAGCCCCAGATCCTATGCTCATCATTTGGGGACTGGCTAAACAAGCTGCAGTGTATGATTATGATGGAGTACTATTGTGCTATAAAAAATGATGAAGGGGGAGGCTTTAGAAAAACATGACAAGTCATTTATGAACTGATGCAAAGTGAAGTGAGAAGACTAAGGGGATCACTGCATAATAAAAGCAATGATGTAATGATGATCAGCTATGGAAGATTTAGTGATTCTGATCAGTACAATAATACATGACAATTCCAAATGATTCATGATAAAAGAATGTTATCCACCTCCAGAGAACTGATGAACTCTAAATGCAAAATGAAGCATAATCTTATCACTTTCTATACTTTCTATATTTCTGTAACTTTTTCTTGCCTTTAAAAACAATATGGCGTATATGGAAATGTTTTGCATGATTCCACACATATAACTGATATCATATTACTTGACTTCACAGTGGGTAAGGAAAGAGATGGGGGGAAGAGAATTTGAAACTCAAAATCTAAAAAGAAAAGAATGTTAAAAATAAATAATACACTGCCCCGGTGGGGGTAGGGGGTTTCTGAGATAACAAATACTCAACAAAACTATGAATCCACTAGAAAAGCATCTGTTTTTCCAGCTTGGCAAGAACAGCCAGAGCTTGAGTCAGGAAGGTAGCACAAGAGGTAGATAAAGCTTTGCAGCTGGGAGTCAGGAAAATCAGCTCCAATAACATACACAGCTAAGAGACCATGGAGAAGTCACTTAACCTCACCGAGCCTCAATTTCCTTACCAATAGAATGGAGCTATTAAGAGCAGCTATATCACATGCTCGTTATGATGGGTCAAATGAGATAAAAAATGTGAACTATTTCCAAAACTTTAAGAAAAACAAATACTGGCTATAATAATTATTATAATAGATTAATAAGGTGATTATTAACACATTTATAATAATTATAAATGGAATAACAGGTATATCAACATTCATCATATTAATCATATATTAATAATTATATTATCATAAAGTATCCCATTATTCATTATTTGTTATAGAATCATTTTAATCATTACCATTTTTATTGTTAATAAATTCCGCTGGCATAGTTTTTGAGAACATGGAATCACTCACCTCCATGCCAGAATGAGGAATCAGAAGCAAATGAACAGCCTTCATTTATCTTACTTAAAAAAAAAAACCTACCAAGAATTACAATTAGCCTGGTCCAATTCATTCCATACCCCAACAGCATCTCAACCTGCTCCCACATTGTTAAAAAACAAAACGTAAGTACAAATCCCACCAAGTTGGCACCCACCCATCTTATTCAATTTTTGTTTTCAGATGCATTTAACTTTTATTTAAGGAAATCAAACTATTCTTACCACAACATCTTCCAAGATCTTCGTAGGACAAGGCCTAGAATGAAACTCAAAGTGATCTTCTTCTGATTTCTTTTTTGCCTCTCGCTCTTGTATCCTTTTCTCAATTTCTAGGTCAAAACCGATAGCTTGAGTGGGTGGCTTTACTGGAGGCTTCTTTGGCAAGATGGGCCCACCTTCAAGGATTCTAGAGTCAAGTTCCCGTGCTTTGAATTTATATCTATGGAATGACAAATGAAATTTCAAGAAATTAAAACAAACAAAAAAAGTAACAAAGATGGAAACAATAATAACCATGAGGATTTCTTTTCATGAATAGCATTATTTTAAACTTCATTAAAGTATCAATAATCATGAACACACAGTAAAACCATCCTCTAATATTCATAAAGAAGAAATCATTATATAATATCATAACACTTAATTATTCCATAGATTATGGCTCTTCTTTACTCATAATAACCACAAACTTTTATCTTCTCCACAAGTACGAAAGCAAATGGTACCATTAGAAGAACACTTCCCATATTCCATCTTGACAATATTTAAATGTTGGGTGACTGAGTGGCACTAGTCATAATGAGCCACTACATATCAGAAACATAATTTAGTGGGAAGAACTCTTGGCTTTAGAGTCAGAAGATCTGTTCTTCCTAACAGCTGAATAACTATGGAAAAAGTCATTTGGCCTCACTAAAGCTCAATTTTCTCATCTGTAAAAGGAATAATACTTACCCTATCTGCTTCCCACAGTTGGTGTGAGGATTAAATAAGGCTTCTATAAAGCACATTGTAGTGACAAAGCATTAATAAAAGTAGGCCATTAATAAAATGGTTTAGGAGTAAAATTTTCCACAAATTAACTTAAGAGAACCATATCAAATTCTTTTCTTAAGTAATATCTAGCTTTTTCTTTTTCCCCATCCCTCCCAACTCAAACCTGACTTTCTCACTGTTATATCAGTCATCAGCCTTACACTGAGGCTGGATATGAAAAGGTTGTGTGCAATGTGACTCCCACAGAGAAGACTCTAGTAACCCCAAGGTAAGAAGTACGTCAATTGCTCAGTTAGATTTTTCCACTATTCTGGGGAAACTTACTGTTGGATTTTCTCAAGTTCCTCCGCTTCCAGCTCAGCAGTGCTCTTGCATGTTACAGGCCTTGTGCGTTGCTTGGTTTTAAATACAGGAGTCTGTGGGTTTGTTATCTTGAGCATCGATGGTTTGGAGGGTAACAAACCTATAAACCAAAACCACAAAAATGCCACTGGATTCTCTATCATCACTGGCCCTCTAGCTAGGTTATACTCTATACCCTCTAGCTAGGTTATAGGTTCACGGTGCAAATATTTTTCAATAGATAACTGTCAGGAGTAGCCTGTGCCTTGGCATATTTTTGCATTCTCTTCACTATCATCCAATCTATCATTCTACTCAGCAGAAAAAACTTCTCTGACTTAAAATAAAACAAACAAGAGTCACTTGGATCAGATTATTTTTCCCCGCAATGGCTAATGCTGTTTTCCACATTTATCAGCATTTTCTACCTCTTTGCTTATGATTGCCACAAACAATACCTTTATTCATTTGAGTTCAAGAAAAGGTCTTTCAAAGCCCAATTACTCTTCTTAGGACTGTGAACACCCAGGGAATAGATATTTCAAGGAAAAAAAAAACTTTCTAAAATCAAATACAAGACTTAATTTTTTTTTAATTCAATGGTCAGTTAATTACATAATTAAACTAGCACCCAACCTAAGTATCATTTTTTACCCTAGCTTACCAGCGACAGGCATTAGAAGAAATTACAGAAATAACAAACAGGTCTGAGGATCAGCCTAAATTAGTAAAGGCTTTTCACCAGTAGGATGGCCACTAAGTAATGAATTCCGTGGCTATAGCAACCCACACTCAAATAAAAATACAAAATATCCCTGGGTCTTGTATACAAGACCCCTTCTGTTTCTGCAATGACAGCAACAGAGCCCTAGAAAGGAGAGTATAGAAGGTGCTAAGAACTCGTTTTTAGATCTTCTATAAACATCAGTTTAACTCTTGGTACTGTGATTGTGAGACATTTTTACTATATATAAAATCCAAACAAAGTCACCTTACAGTGTCTGTCTGTCTTTCTTTCCTTCTTTTTTTTTAAACCCTACCTTCTGTCTTGGAATCAATAGTAAAGTCCAAGACAGAAGAGCAGTAAGCAGCAATTGGTGTTAAGTGACTTGCCTAGGGTCACATAGCTAGGATTTATCTGAAGTCAAATTTGAACCGAGGATCTCCAGACTCTAGGACTGGCACTCTATCCACTGAGCCTCCTAACTGCCCCAGTGATTAATTCAATTCAGCAAGCATTTATTAAGCTATGTTGTATGTTATATACTGTGCTTAGTCCTGAGAATATAAAGACAAAAACACACTGATTCCTGCCTTCTAGAAGTTTCTATTCTATTAGCTCACATTAAACAAGTGAATGGGTAAGATTAACGTGGTAGCAAAGTACTAGAAACTGAAGGGTTGGTGAGGGGATTTATCCAGCAACTGGAGAAAAGCTAAAGAAATAATGGTATATTTTGATGTAAATGGGAGAGAGACAATTCCTAAAAAACCTAGGAAGACTTTTATGAATTGATGCAGAAATGAGGTATACAAAAACACAAGAATAATTTATACAAAAATTCCATTGTAAAAGAGAAACAACCTTGAAATAATTAAGAATTCTGATCAATACACTGACCATCCACCCATTCCTGTATGCTAATTACTACCTAAATCCTGGTATAGATGGGTTGGACTCAGGGAGCAATATAAGACAGTTTTTGGACATGGTCAATGAGGGAATCTGTTTTGTTTTTTTTTTTAAACCCTTACCTTCCGTCTTTGAGTAAATACTGTGTATTGGCTCCAAGGCAGAAGAGGGGAATCTGTTTTTGCCTGACTACGCATATTTGTTAGAAGGGTTTTGCTTTTCTTTTTATTCAAAGGAGAAGGATAAGAAGGAAAAATAAAAATTAATTTGTTCATTAAAAAGAAGTTCATTTTTATTGTGAAAAGTTCTACTGATAAATTTGCAAATGAGTTTTTCATTTCCCAAACAAAATACCTCATGACTGACAATAGGGCACAGCATTACACATTGCTAATTTCCAACCTGTAGCCGTGTGCAAAAACCAATAAACTAACATGCCTCCTTAAAACTGAATAAAAGGGGATAATAGCACTTACCTCCCAAGGATGATATATCAAATGAGGTAATATTTGTAAAGTACTTTGTAAACTGTAAAGTGCTATATAAATCATGGGGTTATTATTATTATTGCCTCTTTTAACAGTGAAGAAAGTGAAACAGAAAAATCTACTTGAAGTTAGTGTCAACTAAGTCATTTTGAACTTACTATCTGTATAAAATTAAACAAGTCATTAACCCCTAGGCTTCTCAGTTTCTTCAGCAATAATATAACTGAGCTGGACAAGATGATCTCTAAGGTACCGTCTTATTCTAAAGCTATGATCCTCTAATCATATACAAATGAAATTGAGGGGAAAAGGATGAAATCAATTGGTCATCTAAGTAAAAATGGAACTAAAGATGATAAAGACAGAAAAAATAACTAAATCAGAGATTATAATATACACACACATAAAAATCCATGCTGAAAAGAAGTAGTTTTGAGAGATTTGTTTTCAAGATATCTAGAAAATACAGAACAAATAAGGTGGCAAATCATAGATAATATGATTAACAAAAAAAGACCAATTAATCAGTGTCTACTGAGGGGCAGCTAGGTGGCTCAGTAGTTAGAGAGCCAGGCTAAGAAACAGAAGGTCCTGGATTCAAAGATGACCTCAGATACTTCCTAGCTATGAGACCCTGGGAGCAAGTCACTTGAACTCCAATTGCCTAGTCCCTACCACCCTTTTGCCTTGAAACCAATACTTAGTATTGATTCTAAGACAAAAGGTAGGGGTTTATTTAAATTTAAAAAAAAATAAGTCAACAGGCATTAAATGATAGGCCTATTTTCTAATCTCTATAAAATCTTCATGAGAATAGTCAGTGCATATATTGAGGTTATCTTTAAGAAAAATATCTGAAGGGAACAATAAGGCAATGTAGTACTTATCTCCATATGGTTGTTGTAAGGCTCAAATGAGCTATAAGAGAAGGATAACAGCTTAAGTGCTACAAATGGTACTTATGGAATTTTTTTTAAAGGCCTCCAACATTCAAGCTAGATGATCCTCTAGGAATTATGGGGGAGATATAACCAGAATTTCATAGGCCAAGAAAGTACAAGTTGATTATAAAAGTGTACCTTTCCAAAGAATATCCGTATTGATGAGTACAGAGATGCACTGAAGTTTACAACAAAATAACGCAAATCCCTCTGTGTCTGTGTTACTCACCAATATTATCTATTTTTTTGAAAGTACAAGATTCTAGGACTCAAGAGCCAGCAATAGCTTACTTAGCCAAAACATTAAACCTCAAAGTCACACATTAAGACATTGAATTGATTTTTGACTGGGTTCCTCTTTGGTGAATGCTATACAGAGGTGGGAATGGAGGGATGACCAAAGTAAAAAGAGAAAGTGATAATGATGGAGACATATAGAGGACTGGTACATGAATGAGAGCTGGTTTTGAAGTCAGAATACCAATATTGAACTTACATAGACTAGACACATTCCACTTCATCTGTCAATTGGGAATATATACTTAAAAACTACCTGATCACAAGATTATTGAGAAGAACACACTCTTTAAATCTTAAAGTATTATAGAAATTTGACTTAATATTACAAAGAGATGATCTTGTCAGGGAAACAAGGTAGAAACCATTCTCCACTACCACCACCACTCCCCAACTGTAGTTTACTTCAGCAAGTTTACAGGTGTGTCAAACACTCAAGAAGTCAAGAAGAAACTATGCTTCATGTCTGTTACCTGTACAAAGTGGCATGCTTTTTTTAGATCTGTAACATTGGTTCTTTATGAAGCCAGATGGATGCTTCGGATACAAAGGAAAACTCTCAATTAAAACTATTTCAGCCAATTTTAGAGATGAGGAAACACTTACCCTCATCATCTTTTTTGCTCCTCAGATGGTACCTATTAGGAGTTCGTTTATGGAAAGCTTCAATTTGCTGAGCAAGAGGGACATAGGTAGAGGGTGTTTCTTCAAAAGGCCTTTTCTTTCCTTGGGACAAATTGAAAGGCTTGGCAATGGTAGGCCCTTTGCCTACTCGGGCCTGCAGACAGAGAAGATATGTGCAAAAAAAGCTTAAATTTCTTTCGAGAACTTTTACACACACACACACACAAAAATAGCAATTGCCCTTCAGTGTTCAGAAAACATGTTTTTTAAAGAGGTTTCTGATTGCTGTTGCCTTAAACCTGATCTTGTGGTATAAATCTTATGCTCAAAAATAAGATTAGCATAAATCCTACTGCTATGCAGAATAAGAGAATTTTAAAAGGCCTGTCTTCATAGCAATCCTCTGAGGTAGCCAGAGCAAACAAAATGACCTCCATTTTGCTACAGAAGAATAAGCTCAAATAAATGTAAATGATTCATACTGTAAGCTATGTTAGATGTTAGAGACTCAAACCTAGTTGAACCTAGAAACCTAGAAGAAATCCTAACCACATTTATTGTAGCCTCTGGATAAGCCTTTCTTTTCCTCTCCTCTGAATGCTGTCAATGTGCCATGACTTTTTTTATGGGGAAATCGAATTAACTCCTCTGGACAACTGGACTCAAGTTTCAGTTCTAATGTTCACTCATGTATGATTGGGTGAGTCACAACATCTCTGGAACTCATTTTCCTCACAAGACTGTTATGAGGAACTCATGAGATAAATGATGCAAAGTACTTTGCAAGAAACTCAATTAAGATTCACCTATTTCTTTTTCTTTTTTAAACCCCTGCCTTCTGCCTTAGAATCAGATTAGAGCAGTAAAGGTCTAGGCAACTGGGGTTAAATGACTTGCTCACAGTCAGATAGTTAGCATGGAAAATATTTTTAATTAACCATATCTGAACTAGACATGTTCAATGACTCTAGCGTCTCCTCAGAGTTCATTCTATCTTATACTTATTAAGTTAGTTTATATTGATTTAACATGTTCTTGGATTATCATAGTACTACTTATTCTATAGGACTCTACAGTTTATAAAGCACTTTCTTCACTTGTTCATTAGTTAAGTGATAAAAAGATAATTTCCATTTTATAGATGAAGAAACTGAAATCTGAAAAAGAAAAAGTAGCTTATGATAGGTCATCTGAGTAGTCCTGCTTCACTCTCACCAAAATCATTATTCTCCCTCCACCTGACAAACACTTTATCTGAAATGCTCAAAAAATATCCAGTAATAATTCTGATAGATCAAAGGATATATAATACTTGGTACAATTTCAAATCATCCAGAAAAGTTGGTGACAGTGTTAGCCTGAATTACTCTTCCTTCAAACCTAGAAATCTCTTCTGAGATCATTTATGATCTCAAACAACAACCCAATGTGCCTTTGAATACATTAGGAACTGGGCTCATTTTGCCTATCACCTTACCGGAGATGGAGGATGCTTCCGAAGTTCAGATGTAAAATTCACCTCTTTATATTCTTCTTGGCTCCTGGGGTGCTGTTTGAGCCTATCATCTGTGTGGAAGTGGAAGTCAACTGACTTGGTTACCTGGCTGACTGTTTTTTTCAGAGGCTGCCCTGGGTGGGGTAGGAAAAAAAAAAAGCAAACCCACAACATTGGACACATAGCCACCTTGAGCAGAGAAAATTTGTCAACTCCCACTCTTAACTTTCTGACCCAAAGACATACAATATTGTCAGGTTCCTAACCTGCTACTGGCCCTTTGAGGGTTAGACCCAATCTTCTGGACAGTGTCTTTGTAGATGCTGCCAAAGGACAAAACTGTCTTTAATCCTCCCAATCCTGCCTTATTCTTGGAACAGGCATCAGGTTTCCATTACCAGGTAACACTACTGGTAATTGTTCCAGGAACTAGCTTTACTCCTACTTCTCTCATCTAGACCAAAGCTCCTAACAATCCCCAGGAATATCAGTGTTTATAGGATGATTTGTGGTGCCAGAATTAGCAGTATAACACATTTAGTCTCAGGGCCTTAATGATCATACTCTACTTATAAAGACTATAGATTATGGAAGGTCATCCATACTAGGGGAATGCTGAATAGAATCAGTCACAAATGAGGTTTAAGCAGAGCTGACCTGCTAGAGCTATTTTCAAGGATTCTTCATTCTTCTTTCGCATTTCTACCACCTCCTTCTGCATCTTGAGTCTCTTCTCCAATTCCTGTTCCTCGGTACTTTTCAGAACCTTCTTCCTAAAGGTAAGTCAAGTTAATCAGAAATCAAGATAGAATGGGAAAGAGCAAAAGATACTGACAACTCAAATGATCACAAAGGGTCATTTCCAAAGCCCCCATGAGTCCAGCTATTTTTTCATTAAGTTCACCATAACCAGGTCAAGGTTCATTTGGAAACTATCAAGTCACCTCCCTACTTGGGCTTCTAGCATGATATGTAAAATCAATACCAGATCAGGAAAATTCTCACCTTATGGGTGGTGTGTGAGATACAGCTGACCTGCCTGTGGGGCGTCCCAGGGAAGGTTCACTCTTCTGGGCCCCATTTTTGGTGCCTTCCATGGGCTTACTTTTGCCCTCAGTGCTGAAGTTCAAAAGGATAAAATCAGACAGCATAGTCAGTCTTCCCAGAGCCGTGCATAAAATCAATTATATAATAAGTAATCGACCAAATCAAATAATCTAAACAAATTACTTCCTAGCTTAAGTCACAGTGCTGGGTACAAGGGATACAAAGACAAACATGAAAGAGTCCTGGCTCTTGAAGGGTTTACATTCTATTGGGGAAGACCATAGGTCCAAGCCACCAAAAAGTAGATAGAAGGAAGCCTTGCAGGGAGGAAGGAGGAAGCACAAGCACTTAGGGAGAGTAGGCAAGTCCCCATTTAGAAGAAAGCACTTGAGCTAAATCCTGAAGAGAACCAGGGATCTTGAGAGAGGCAGGTGAAGCAGAAGAGCACCCAAAGGAGGCTTAGAGCTTGACACTAGAGCAGGTACTTTGTAAAAAGACAGAAGAGGACAGCATGTGATAGAGGCAGATGATTAATGAGATCTAGTAAATGGCACTATGTCATGTAGGAGAGGCTGATGTATCAAAGATGACACCAAAGTTGTGAATCTGGGAACCTGGAGAGATGGTGGCGCTTTCCACACGGAAAGAAAGATTTGAGAGTTTTGAGGAAGAAAGATGAGTTCTGTTCATTGCTGCTGTTGTTGTTGCTGAGTCATTTCTGTTGTATCTAACTTGCCCATCTGGGGTTTTCTGGCAAAGATACTAGAGTGGTTTTCCATTTCCTTCTCTGGCTCATTTTACAGATAAAGAAACTGAGGCAAACGGGGTTATGCAGCTTGCCCAAGATTACACAGCTACTAAGTGTCTGAGGCCAGATTTGAATTCAAGGATACGAATTTCTGATTGCAGGTCTGGCATTCTATTCACTGTGCCACCATGACATAGAGCATGTAAAATCTGAAATGCTTATGGAACTATGTAGTAGTCTGAAATGCCCAACAGGCAGTTGATAATGTGTCTATCAGAGAGATTGATCCTGGATATAAGATCTAGGAGTCATCCGCACAGATCTGATAAATGAATTCATTTGGGAGCCAAATGAAATGGTATGCAACAACCAGAGATGAGGAACCAGGACAGAGCCTTGGGGTAGACATATCATTAGTGGGCATAGCACAGAAAACGATCCAACAAAGAAGACTAAGGAGCAGTCAGACAGGTAGGTAGGAGGGGAAGCAAGGGAGAATAGTATCTGTCACAAAAATCCAGCGAAGAAAAAAGATCCAGGAGGAGAGGGGTAGTCAACTTTCCCACTTTTTAAAAAGAAAACAAGTGTTTTTACCACATATTTAATTCATCTAACTCTCAGCTGAGCTACCATTTCAAGAGTGTCCCAGAACACTCAATAACCATACAAGTATATCTGAGGAAAGCCGACCTTACATCAGTAAGAATATAAGGCAAAAGCAAATTCCCCAAAAAAGGTGTAGTCAAAAGAAAAGTTGCCTCTTCCCTGGGTATGAGAGGATTAAGGGATAAGCAATATCACCCAAAGTGAGGAAAACTCAACCAGCTGGTTACTCACACTTTCATCTTCTTAGAAGGTGGCATTTCCTCACTGACCATTGGAACAGGGTGTCTCTCTGCTTTCATTCTGAGCTGCTGTTTCTGCCGCTGTTCTGACTTCTTCTGAGCAGACAGGCTCCTGGTCACCCTGGAGACGAAAGTAGCAAGAGCAACTGATCCTGTGTACCAATGTTTATTGTTTATTTCTTACCTCATAGAGACACATCGTTTTTATCTTAGTAATTTAATCTCTTCTTGTTTGGTCTTATAAATGGCTTCTAAAACACCATAATAACATTTTAGAGCTTACAAAGACCTTAGAAATGATCTAATCTGATGATCTCTTTTTGACAGTAAGGGAAGAGAAGTCCCATGATGCATCAGCCCAAGGTCACAGTCATACAAGGCATGTATGTGTTAAAGTCAAAGATATTCCTGTGAACCCTGTATGTATAAAAGGTTTATCTTTCTTTGTATTTGCTTTTCCTTCTTTATGTTCTCTGAAGGAAATTTTCCATGATAGAATCTAGGTTCTTAAAAGTTAGGCCTACATCAGGCAATTCTCCCAGGGTACTCTCCTCTTGGTTTCAATATTTGCTAACAACTTGCCCATTCCACATTATGTTACAGGTGCTTAATGCCATACAGCAACTTAATGGAAGAGAGTAGTACTGTGACACCACAGTCACCAAGGGCCTCAGGCTCTAAGAGAAAAGTATGCCCACTGAAACTCAGGCAAAAGAGAGGGGAAGAAGTCCAGGACATGTTTTCAAGACCAGCTAATGTGTCCTTCTGTTTTGCTTGATGATGCTTATCTCTCACAAGGGAGTGCTCTATTGGGAGGAAGGGCAAAGGACAGGAAAGGGTTTAAGAAAGAAGTGATAATGATAATTATAAAATCATCAACAAAATACATTTTACAAGGGGAATATCATGTAATACAATGAAGTAAAATATCAGAAACATTTTTTAGGATAAGAGAGCAAAGAATGATACCAAAAGTCAAGAATGAAATTAAGAGGAGTGCTACTTGCTGCCACGAGGAAGCCAAAGGAAAACCTGCTGAGAACCCCCTGCAGGACTGGGAAGGCATCCTGTGACATTTTAACCCTTAACATCTTAACAGGTCCAAAAATGGAACCTATTCTTTCACCCATAAAAAGCTCCACTCTCCTAAGGGCAATACCTTCTCCTATTCCCTCAGGATGGAATCCTAGGAGTCATTTCATATTCTTGACTATCTCTCTCCTCCCTGTACCCCATCTGTTACCAAGGGCTAGGAGCTTTACCTTTTCAAACTATTCCTATGACCTACCCCTTCTCTCCTCTGCACTCCAACTCAAGACTTCAAATATTCTCCCTGGCTGATCCCCACTGTTGCAAATGTCCTTTCTCATCTCTACCCTCCTGGACTCCTTGTTTCCTAAAGATTATTTAAAAACACACTGGGACATGTTAGGATGGCAAGGCTCAATAAGAAGGTTGTTGGACCTGTAATTGCAGGGGGATCTTAAATAGGCAGGAAATAGATAACAAAATTCAATTTGAATGGAGATACTCAATTACAATACCCTCTATTAAGACAGAAAGAATCTTCAAGTGAAGCTTAAAATTCTTGCTGTGAAAAGCTATTATTTTAGCTATGTGTCTCATTCAGTAAAATAAGCATTTAATTGTCTCTCTGATATTTAAGGCACTTCTCTGGGTGCTTAAGATATACCCAAAGATGATTAAGTGATACATATAATGTCTTCTGGGACCAAATGATAACAGAAAGAAGACCACCACCTACAAATAGGATAAAAGGTAGAGTAGGTGCATATTTGAAGGGGAAATAGCATTTCCAGGGACTGGGAGAAGAGAATCAAAGAAGTCTTCAGCGAGACACCAATTAAGCTGAAGGGCAAGAAGAACTTTAAATATTGGGGCAGAGTAGTGGAGAGAATCCATTCCAAGCATAGTAGAAAGGAATAAGCAAAGAAAGAGTATAGAGCTAGTACCACAGGGCAGCTAAGTAGCACAGTGGATAATAATGCCAGGTCTGGAGATGGGAGGTCCTGGGTTCAAATGTGACCTTAGGTATTTTCTAGCAGTGTGACCCTGGACAAGTCACTTAACCTCACTGCCTAGTCCTTACCACTCTTATGCCTTGGAACTGATATTTAATATTAATTATAAGACAGAAAGGATTTTTTTAAAAAGTGCTAGCACCACAAGAGGACAGAGGTCCTATCTATCCTAGAGAATCCAGTCCCAGGGGTTCAGAGGTCAGCAGAGACGTGTTTTCTCTGTCAGTTTCAGCTTGGCCTTGATCCCTGAAGCCATTCTTGGCTCCCAAGCTGGTGTTACCTTAGGGACTGGCCTGGAACAAGGGATCCAAGAACAGGAGCATTTTTTGACATAGTTTCCTGAAAGCCTGGTGAGTCATAAGCATTTGATGGAGCAGATTCTTCTGGTAGATTCTCTGTTTCCACATAAGAATTGTCAACTAAAGTAAAAGACAAAAAAAACAGAGACATTTTAATGTATCCATGTCTGCATGAGAGAGAGAGAGACAGAGAGACAGAGAGATAACATGTCAAACCAAAGACATAAGGCAAAAGAAGAGTAAAAAAAAGTGTTCTAGATGTTCGACTCCTCCTCTTTTCTTGTGTATGGGCCCCTGAACCCCTTTGTTGGTCTGATGGGGCCTACGAACCACCTTCACAGAAGTCTTTTAAATGCAAAAATTACAATCTATAGGATTGCAAAAGGAAACCAATCATATTTAAATGCAGTTATCAAAATATGAAAAATAACAAAATCATAGGTCCCATGTAATAGATCCTTGGACAGAGCAAAAGACTACTTAATAGGCAAAAATGCTGATGTTACCATTTGAAGTTTATGATAAAAACAATAATAATCGTCATTTATATACTTTGTGCTTTACAAAGCACTTTATATACATTAGCTTCAACTGATTCCCCAAAATTAGCCTGTGATTTACATGAACCAGAAGAACATTGTACACTAAAATAGCAATATTTTTTTTGATGAACAACTGTGAATGACCTAGTTATTCTCAGCAATACAGTGATCCAAGACAATCCTAGAGACTCATGTTGAAAAATGTCATCTGCCTTCAGAAAAAGAACTAATGGGGGCAGCTGGGTAGCTCAGTGGATTGAGAGCTAGCCCTAGAGACAGGAGGTCCTGAGTTCAAATCTGGTCTCAGATACTTCCTGGCTGAGTTGCTGGACAAGTCACTTGCCTAGCCCTTACCACTCTTCTGCCTTGAAGCCAATACACAGTATTGATTCTAAGATGGAAGGCAAGGGTTTAAAAAAAAAAGAAAAGAAAAAAAGAAAAAGAACTATTGGAATCTGAATGCAACCCAGAACATACTATATTTTTCTTCTTTTTTAAATTCTGGATCTCTTCCACAAAATGACTAATATGGTTTTCTTTCAATTTTATTAATCTTTCTTTTGCTTTTCAGAATTTCTAATTTGGTGTTTAATTGGGATTTCCTTAATTTGTTCTTTTTCTAGTTTTTTAGTTGCAGATCCAATTCATTGGTCTGCTTTTTCTCTGTTTTATTGATGTGAGCATTTAGAAATATAAATTTTCTCTTAAGTACTACTTTGGCTACATCCAAAAAATTTTGTTATGTTGCATCCTTGTCATTCTCTGTAATGAAATTATTATTTCTATGATTTGTTCTTTGACCCATTTATTCTTTAAGATGAGGTTATTTAATTTCCAATTAATTTTTAGTCTTTTTTTTTGACCAGCTCTTTGTTCAGTGTAATTTTTATAGCATTGTGGTCTGGAAAAGATGTATTTAATTTTTCTGCTCTTCTGCATTTGTTTTAAAACTTTTATATCCCATTATATAATCAACTTTTGTGAAGATGCCATACAAAATGACTAATATGGAAAAATGTTTTACATGATTACATATGTAAAATTTATATCAGATTGCTTACCATCTCAGGGAAAGGGAAGAGGTGGGAGGGAATAAAGGACAGAGGGTGGGGAGGGGGAAAATTTGGAATTCAACAAAAATTTTTAAATGAATGCTAAAAAATTATTTTACATGTAATTGGGGAAAACTTTTTTTAAAATTAAGCTTTTCTGGTAGTATTTAACCTAGTGTTATTATTTCCATTTTATAGATGAAGAAAGTAGAGCACAAAGAAGTTCAATGGCTTCAATGCTTCCTCATTGTTCAAGGTTCTGAAACTGGGATCAAGCCAACATCAAGACCTGAAGACTCAGCCTTCCCTATAAGATCAGGAGTGAAACAAGGATACCCATTATCACCTCTATTAGTTAACATTGTACCAGAAACACTAACTGTAGCAATCAGAGAAGAAAAAGAAATTAAAGGTATTAAAATAGGCAATGAGGAGACCAAGCTATCACTCTTTGCAGATGATATGATGGTCTACTTAAAGAATCCTAGAGAATCAACTAAAAAGCTAGTAAATATAATCAACAACTTTAGCAAAGTTGCAGGATACAAAATAAACCCACATAAGTCATCAGCATTTCTATATATCTCCAACACATCCCCGCAGCAAGAGGTAGAAAGAGAAATTCCATTTTAAATCACCCTAGACAATATAAAGTACTTAGGAATCTATCTGCCGAGACAAACACAGGAACTATATGAACACAACTACAAAGCACTCTCCACACAAGTAAAACTAGATCTAAACAATTGGAAAAACATTGACTGCTCATGGGTAGGATGAGCTAACGTAATAAAAATGACAATCCTACCCAAATTAATTTACTTATTTAGTGCCATGCCCATTGAACTACCAAAAATTTTTTTTACTGAATTAGAAAAAACCATAACAAAGTTCATTTGGAAGAACAAAAGATCAAGGATATCTAGGGAAATCATGAAAAAAATGTGAAGGAAGGAGGACTTACAGTCCCAGATCTCAAACTATACTATAAAGCAGTGGTCATCAAAACAATTTGGTACTGGCTAAGAGACAGAAAGGAGGATCAGTGGAATAGACTTGGGGTAAATAACCTCAGCAAGACTGTCTATGATAAGCCCAAAGATCCCAGCTTTGGGGACCAAAACCCACTATTTGATTAAAAAAACTGCTGGGAAAATTGGAAGACAGTATGGGAGAGATTCAATTTGGATCAAGATCTCACACCCTACACCAAGATAAACTCAGAATGGGTGAATGACCTGAATATAAAGAAGGAAACTATAAGCAAATTAAATTAGGTGAACACAGAATAGTATACTTGTCAGATTTTTGGGAAAGGAAAGACTTTAAAACCAAGCAAGAATTAGGAAAAAAAAAATCACAAAATGTAAAATCAATAATAATTTAATTACATCAAATTAAAAAGGTTTTGTACAAATAAAACTAATGCATCCAAAATTAGAAGGGAAGCACCAAATTGGGAAACAATCTTCATTACAAAAACCTCTGACAAAGGTCTACTCAAATTTATAAAGAGCTAAATCAATTGTACAAAAAATCAAACCATTCTCCAATTGAAAAATGGGCAAGGGACATGAATAGGCAAATTTCAGTTAAAGAAATCAAAACTATTAATAAGCACATGAAAAAGTGCTCTAAATCTCTTATAATCAAAGAAATGCAAATCAAAACAACTCTGAGGTATCACCTCACACCTAGTAGATTGGCTAACATGACAGCAAAGGAAAGTAATGAATGCTGGAGGGGATGTGGCAAAGTCAGGACATTAATGCATTGCTGGTGGAGTTGTGAAATGATCCAACCATTCTGGAGGGCAATTTGGAACTATGCCCAAAGGGTGCTAAAAGACTGCCTATCTTTTAACCCAGCCATAGCATGCTGGGTTTGTACCCCAAAGAGATAATAAGGAAAAAGACCTGTACAAGAACATTCATAGCTGCGCTCTTTGTGGTGGCAAAAATCTGGAAAATGAGGGGATGCCCTTCAATTGGGGAATGGCTGAACAAATTGTGGTATATGTTGGTGATGGAATACTACTGTGCTAAAAGGAATAATAAAGTGGAGGAATTCCATGGAGACTGGAACAACCTCCAGGAAGTGATGCAGAGTGAAAGGAGCAGAACCAGGAAAACATTGTACACAGAGACTGATACACTGTGGTATAATCAAATGTAATGGACTTCTCCATTAGTGGCAATGCAGTGATCCTGAACAACTTGGAGGAATCTATGAGAAAAACCACTATCCACATTCAGAGGAAAAACTGTGGGAGTAGAAGCACCAAAGAAAAACAACTGCTTGAATACATGGGGCGAGGGGATATGGTTGGGGATGTAGACTCTAATGAACATCCTAGTGCAAACATCAACAGCATGGAAATAGGTTCTGATCAAGGACATAAGTAATACCCAATGAAATTGCGCATCAGCTGCGGGAAGGGCGGGTGGAGGGGAGGGAGGGAAATATTGTGATTATTGTAACCAAGGAATAATGTTCTAAATTGACTAAATAAATTAATTTAAAAAAAATTTTTAAACAATATAACATACAATTCTCATGTATTGTATGTGTAGACATTGAAGGGTTCTCAGAGACCCAAAAAAAAAAAAAGACCTGAAGACTGCCCAAGTCAACAGCTGAGTATCCTATGCCTACCCCTTGAAGTCTGGAGATCCAGATCAAGTCCCCAGTGCGTCTGACCACTAAGGTGAAAGAAAGTTCAAGGAGAGGCCTAAAGTCCTTGCCCAAGGTACCACTGTGTACCTGGCCCTGCAAGTCAATAGCAGGCCCTAAGAAAACTGAATCAGCAGTGAGAAAGGGCTTCCAGAACTATCATAGCATCTTGGAAGAACTGAAACCTGCAGATACCTAGAACTAGATCTGAGGGTAGCAGCAAGGAAAAACTGAAATTTTTTATTTTTTTATTTTTTATTAAAAACCCTTACCTTCCGTCTTGGAGTCAATACTGTGTATTGGCTCCAAGGCAGAAGAGTGGTAAGGGCTAGGCAATAGGGGTCAAGTGACTTGCCCAGGGTCACACAGCTAGGAAGTGGCTGAGGTCACATTTGAACCTAGGACCTCCCGTCTCTAGGACTGGCTCTTAATCCACTGAGCTACCCAGCTGCCCCCAGAAAAACTGAAATTTAAGAATGCCCTATCTACCTTGAGAACAGAGTCTACCTTTAAGATAAAAATAACACTCAAGAAAAAGTTAGATCCCAAAGAGATAAGGAAAAAGACTTGTACCAAAACATTTATAGCCATGCTCTTTGTGATGGCAAAAAATTGAAAATGAGGGGATATCCTTTGACTGAGGAATGGCTGAACAAATTGTGGGTATCTTTTGGTGATGGAATACTATTGTGCTAAAAGAAATAATGAACTAGAGGAATTCCATGTGAACTGAAACGATCTCCAGGAATTGATGCAGAGTGAAAGGAGCAGAACCAGGAGAACATCATACACAGAGACTCTCTACTAGCAGCAATGCAATAATCCAGGACAATTTTGAGAGACCTATGAGAAAGAACTCTATCCACATCCAGAGAAAGAACTGTGGGAGTAGAAACACAGAAGAAAAACAACTGCTTGATCACATGGCTCGATGGGGATATGATTGGGGATGTAGACTCTAAATGATCACCCTAATGCAAATATTAATAATATGGAAATAGGTCTTGATCAATAACACATGTAAAACCCAGTGGAATTGCTCATTGGCTACAGGACAGGGCGGGAGGAGAAGAGGGAAAGAACATGAATCATGTAAACATGGGAAAATATTCTAAATCAATTAATTACATTTTTCAAATTAAAAAAAGGCTGGAAAAAGAGCAAATATATACATATATTTTTTAAAGCAATATCTAACCATAGAAAATTATTAGGCATAAACTCAGAAGGGGACAATGAAATCAAAAGCAGCTACATGTAAAACAAAAAAAAAAGGAAATTGGTGTAAGGCCCTAGAAGCACTCAAAAAATTTCAAGAAAAAAAATCTTTCTGAATGTTCTCTTTTTCTGATATGGATGAGGTTGCTAAGAAAGTAATAACTTTAAAGTATTAATATACTGGAATCATTTCAGATTTTACTTACTGTTCTGTTCTATGAAAGTTCCTGGATATTTTTAAAGATTAAAAAGAACAGGATTGAGGGTGGACAGACAAAAATTAATTTTTCTTAATCAAAGGAAACACAAAGATGGAATAAGTACATAATCCTTAAATTAATCAACAAAAATTATGCTCAGGGCTTATTATCAGCAAAGTAATGCACTAGGAATCATGGGAAATTTTTTAAAAGATCAGAAAATAGGTCAACTTGGAGCTACATTCAAATAGGGCAGATAAGACATATACAATTAGCCATAAGAATATAAAATATGTAGTTCTTATAAATATGAAAATAATACAAATTAAACTCTTCATCATATGTCTTACCTTCTAGAAGGGTAATTTATAAACCCCTTGAAGATAAGAATTAAGACTTTTTTTTATCTTTGATGCTCCTCCAGTTCCAAGGAGAACATGCTACCCAGAAGGTTCTACTTAATAGAATAGTTCTACTTATTGAATGGATGATACTACCTATCTTCATGAATTATTTGCAAATCAGTCTAGCAGCTCAGGCCATATAGGGAAGACAGGCTCATTAGAAGGACAGTCATTTGTCTGATACCACAGATCTAGTTAATGACGTGATTGGGGTCAGTTTCAGATTTACACTTAAGGAGGCTCTTGATGTTGAAATAAACAACAGGGATTTATGACCTCTTAAAGGATGCTTATGTTGTGACCAAATGGACAAGACTCTGAGCATGTATTTGGTAACCAGCAATTTAGACACTGACCATCTTCTGAAACCAGATACATGACTCAGACAAAGTATGCATGCACAGTGGGTGTTTTATAGTTTTATAATAAGGTTTAACCTGAGTTAAACTTAGGGCTGGACAGATGACCAAATGGGAAAAGAATTAAACAGCATAATACAAGCACACCTTATATAACATTGTGCCAACAAATAACTTTCTGTTAGCATGTCATTAATTCTTTATAACCAAATTCCACTGCAATGTCATCCAACCCAAGATCCAATTCCCACTTTTCAGGATAACATGACATAATGTTTTCCTTCAATTAACCGTTCCAATAGTGAGACCAGAACAGAGATTCTGACTATAGTAGCATACCTTGAGCTTCCTTATATCCAGGGAATAAAGTTGGTCATACAGTGGTAATAATACCTATCCAGTCCACAATGATCAATTCTACTACTCAAGGTCAATCAGTCAATTTCCCTGAATACCAATTAATTATAGTCATATTGTTTACACTGTGTGAGCAAATAATGTTCTATTGGCATTTACTGTCCCTTTTAACACTTCACCTAATGTCCCGCTCTTGACAAATCAATTAATGACACTAGCAGGGTAACATTGCTTGTTCAAAACCTGTCAAAGGAGCAACTAAGTGTTGGGGCAAGAAACAGGAGATCTTGGGTTCAGATTTGGCCTCAGACACTTCCTAGCTATGTGACCCTGGGCAAATCACTTAACCTGAATTGCCTGGTCCTTACTGTATTTTTGCCTTGGAACCAATACATAGTACTAATTACAAGCGAGAAGGTATGGGTTAAAAGACAAAAACAAAACCCAGAAATGTTAAGGCTGACAGATCTTTGGAGCTTAGGAGTTCTGAGCTACAAAAGGTTATGCTGATTTTAGTGTCCAGTACTAAATCCAGTACTGGATCTGGTTCAGTAATAAACAAGCATTAATATAGGAAGCTCATGGGAGTGGGAGCCCCCCAGATTGCCTAAGGAGGGCAAATCAGGCCAGGTTAGAAACAGATGAAAAACTCCTGTGCCAATAAGTAATGGGATGGAGCCTCTGAACTTTCAGCTTGGGCAAGAAAGATAGGTCAAGTCTTAAAAAATAAAATAAACTTAAGGTTTCAGAAAAACCTGGGAAAACTTGTATGAACTGCAGAAAAGCAGAACTAGGAGATAGTAACAGCAATATTGCAAAGATAATCAATCAACTTTGAAAGAAAAATAAATAGTAACTTATTAATCCAATGACCAACCACAATTCCAAAGGACACCTCCAGAAAAAAAGCTGATCAACTTGAGTGAATATTAAAGAATGTTTTTTTCTCTTCCTTGCCTTTTTTTTTCTCCTTTTGGAATATGACTAATGCTGAATTTTGTTTTGCATGACTATACTTAGTTGTAACAAGTTTTTCTTGCCTTTCAGGGATGGGGGAAGGAGAGAATTTGCAACTGAAAATAAAACTAGACAGATACAATTTTTTAAATTCATAAAGAATTTTCATGGGTTTCGTATGGGTAAGCATTTTATCATTTCAGAGAAGAATGTCTAGAAATCTGTGCTAGTGTTTCATCATTCTTCTAGAATATCTTTTTTTTTTTTCCAGGACACTTACCTGATCTCAGAGGCATGACAACTGCTTGGGGAACATGGGTCTTTCTCAAAGGTGTCTTCCTATAGGAGGGCCCTGGGACTTCATCATCTTCAGGAGGCTTATTTTCCAAATTGGCCCTCTCCTCTGTAGAAAAGCAAGATCACTTTTATCACCTTGTAACTACTCACAATTATATTGTACTTTAATATTTCAAAAACCCTTTATTAACAACAAGCTTATGAGAGCACACTATTAGCACCACCTAATCCTGGTTTATAGATAAATTAAGGCTCTGATGGTTAGGTGATTTGCCCAGGGTCACACAGTGAGCACATGTGGTATATCTTAAGCCACTGTTGGAACAAGTAACAGGTAAGAAAGTACAAATCAATGCCATACCACATCTGAACTTTCACCAGAAGGGAACCCCAAACTCTTACCAGTTTATACTCAAAAAGGAAAATGAGACTTTTGTGGACTATAATGACTACAAATCCAAATTAGATCCCACAAAAAGAAGGGGAAGGATTGCTTGGAATCAGATTTCTACCAAAGATATTGAAGATACCTCACAAAAGGCAAAGGAATATCTAAAGTGGATTTTGTACTCTGAACATCTAGACATTTTACAGGCCTGAAATAGTCTCATCTATAACCTAACTATATCATAATTTTCTTTATTTTAATTAATTTATTTATTTGGAATATTTTTCCATAGTTATATGATTCATGTTCTTTCCCTCCCTCTTCCCGGAGCTGACAAACAATTCGACTGAGTTATACATGTATCATTGTTCAAAATCTATTTCTATATGATTAATATTTGCAATAGAGTGATCATTTAAAGCTAAAATCTCCAATCACATACCCATCGAACCATATGTTGATCATAAATTTTTTGACAAAATGTGGTTGCAAGGCTTTAAAAGCCAAGGTATTTATAAGCTAGCCAAGGGTCATGTTATCACATTTACAAGGAGGTTCCAAATCTCAGCTGCATAACTTGTCTCTTTCAAGAGTCCTCCTCTTCCAGGTCTTGGGATCACTCTGGCTATGACTGGAAGTTCTGTGAAATTAAGGAGTATTACTCCTCCAGGGGCAGCTGAAAATATGCCCCAACAAGGGCAAGCAAGTCAGAGCTCTGCTGAGATCCACCTCAAACAACTGCTCAAAGAGCAACAAAGACCTTCTGACAGCCCAGCTGAGCTCTCTCATTATTTATGTGAGCATATTCTGAGAGGTCAAGGACATGGAATGGGGTGAAGGGAGGAAGGGGAGGATAACCCTATCAAAGATTACACCTTCATCTGCTCTTCTACTAGACTACTAATTGGCTCTTCCTTATTGTTTCCAAAATAAGCTCCCATGCCTAAAATGAGATATACAAATACAAATAGGTACATAATATCAATCACAGGTCACACTCAGATTTCAGACAAGCCAAAATTGTGTAGAAATACTTATTGATGGTCATTATTCAGACCAATAAAATATTAGATTCCTTCTAAAAGAAAAGCCAGCTCAAATTGTTCAGGCATCTAGATATTGATGGTAACTAATTCCAATTTTTAATACCCCTAATTTACTTGTAAGTCATTTCTTAGATTGAGCTGAAATCTATTCCATTAAAATGAAATTCACAAAATAAGTCTAATCCATCCATATAATTGTTCCTCAAACATTTAAAAATAACCATCATGCTTCCCTTATATCTTCTCTCCAGGTTAACTATCCCCAATTTCAACTGATACTTATATGACACTGTTCTTTAGTCTTCCTACCTTTCTGGTTGTTCTTCTATGGACTTACGGGATCATAAGTAGAAAAGGAACTCAGAGGCCACCCTGGCTAGCCATGTTTTAACACAAATCCCTTGTATAACATCCCTAACAAGTAAGTCATCCAGTCTTTGTCTGAAGACTTCTAGTAAGGGAGAATCAGCTATCACCTAAGGCAGCACATTGCGCTCTGGAATAGCTCCAGATTTTTAGGAATTGTTTTCTTTACTTCAAGCTCAAATTTAGCTGACTGAAATTTCTACCCACTATTCCCAGTTCTGCCCTCTAAGGTCAAAAGGAACAACTCTAATTCCTCTAACACACAAATCTCTCAAATACTTCAAAACAGTCATCAAATTCTTTCTATGTCATTTCCCCAAGCTAAACATTCCAAGGTTCTTCAACATATCTTCACGTGGCAAAAGATCAAAAGACCCCTCACCATCTTGATTAACAATCTTTAGATGGTCTTCATCTCATCAATATCCTTCCTAAAATGAGGACCTAGAATTTATCAGTGGTTTGATCATATATTACAGTAGTATTGGCAGAGTACAGGAAGGCTATTCTTTCCCTTGTGATACACCCTATGCTGCTTCTTTTTTAAAAGTAACCTTTACCTTCTGTCTTAGAATTAATAAAAAATATTGGTTCCAAGGCAAAAGAGCAATAAAGGCTAGGAAACTGGGGTTAAGTACATTGCCCAAGTTTGCACAGCTAGAAAGTGACTAAGGGCACATTTGAACCAAACATAGGACCTCCTATGTCTAGACTTAGCTCTCAATCCACAGAGCCACCTAGCCACCCTGACTATGTTTCTCAATTCACCCTAAGACTATATTACAATTTTATGACTCATATCAGTACAAATGATCATTGAGTTACAGTCCACTAAAACATTTGGTTTACAGACAAATTGTTAGCTGGCGGTGCATTCTCCATCTTGTTCTTGTGAAATTAATCTTTTCTGGACCCAAATGTAAAGCTTTACATTTGTTCATATTAAATCTTATTTCATTAGCTTCAGGCTCAACATTCTAGCATGTAGAGTTCTCTTTGGCAATTTGGATCCTGACTTTGTCATCCAGCTGTCTTATCAGCAAAAGTGATAAGCATGTCATATTTAGATCAGTTCAAGTCACTGATGATAATATTAATCTCAAAGCTATAGGCAGACTCTATTACACTGCATTAAAGACTTCCTTACAAACTAATTTGAATCACTAATAGCTAAATTATTTTAATTGTGTCATTGAACCCACTGCAGACTTCTATCTATACTACTATCTAGCATATCTAGTTTTTTCCTTAAGGATGGCATGAAACTGTTAAATGCTTTGGTAAAACTGAATTTGCAGCTTTCCCCTGATCTACCCCCAAGTGGAAGAGAGATGGGAATAATAGACTGGCATAACTTGTTTTTGATGAAACCACGACCATCTTTTTTAAATGCCCACTATTTATCTCCTTAAGCTAACATTTTCCCAGGAACCTAAATTAAGCAACAATTTGCAGAGGTTTTTTTCTCTTCCTTTTATTTTGTTCAGTCCCATGGTAATGGTAACACTCCCAGCACCCATGATCTTTCAAAGGTCACTAAGAGCACCCTCAGTAATCATCTGCCAGTTCTTTCAGTGCCCTAGAATGTAATTCATTTCATCTTGGTGACTGGAACGCAAAGGCAGCTCTAGAAACTCTTTTATTATCTCCTTAAAGGTGTACTAGGTATCAATTCCTTATTAGCCATTTTTCCGTCCTTCTTAGGAGAGAGATCACTCCTCTTGGGAAGAAAAACAAGAAAAAGAAGAGTTCAGCAGTGAGCTCTGTGTTCTGTTATCTATTAGTATTCCACTTCCAAAAAGCTACAGTCCCACTTCTCCCTCTCAGCCCAATACTACTTAAAAACTTTTTTGCATTATCCTCTGCTTTATTCCAACCATAGCTCATTGTGAACTTCAGGACATCTCGGGGCATGTAACACTTTTGTATTCATGGCATTATGTGCTTTTGCTTCCAGCCTTCAATGGGACAAGTTATTTGCCATTCTCCTTACATGTCCACATGGGATTTTTTTTTTACAACTACTCCTTTACATTATTACTGGAATATTTTCTCTTTGTGTCTTCAGAATTTTATTCCTGAATGCTTCTGCCCTTCCTGAGCTAGCTTCCTCTGTAGATTTTAATCCATAAAATCACAGAACCACCTATCTTTTCTCTCTAAATCCCATGAATTGTACTCTCCTGAAAACTGAAGGTATATCCCCTGCTTTCTTCTCCTCTATCCCAAATTCTAAAATTGAGTCGTTGAGTATTCCCCAAGACTTCCATGGTAAAAATGGGTGAAAACCCAACAACAGTTCTTTTTTCTTGGTGCCAAACAATCAAGTCTGGAGTAGAAATTCCATTCTTTTATATCCACTGCTTTTTGAAGAATAAAACAACAAGCAACTAGGTGGCACAGTGGACAGAATGCCAGACCTGAAAGTCAGAAAGATCAGAGATCAAATTCAGACTCAGATACTTATTAGCTGTCATTTAACCTGTCTGTCTCAGTTTCCTCAACTATAAAATGGTGATAATAATAGCACCTACCTCCCAGGGTCGTTGTAAGGATTCAAGGAGAAAATATTTATAAAGTGCTTAGGACAGTGCCTGGCACAGAGTAAGTAATAAAATGCTTATTCCCTTACCTTCTCTGGCTTGTGATCTATTTCACAAGTTCCTTATCTATTTCTTCTTTCTGTCCAGGTGGTTAGTAGTGTACTCCAACTTGATCCTGCCTGTCAGTGACCTTCCTTATGATGTGAAGCCCAGAGGGCAGTCAGGTGGCTCAGTGGATTGACAGGCAGGCCTAGAGAAGGGAGGTCCAGGGTTCAAATATGACCTCAGACACTTCCTAACTGTGTGACCCTGGGCAAGTCATTGACTAGCTCTTACCACGCTTCTGCCTTGGAAATAAAACACAGTGCTGATTTTAAGATGGAAAGTAAGGATTTAAAAAAAAAATGAAGTCCAGACCTGGGCATGATGTTGTAGACATGTTCTGATGAGGACAGAGGGCCGATAACCTCCCTCTTTCTATTTGCATGGACTAAGATCATACAAGTTTTTTAAGCAACCACAAAACATTCACAATGACTTTATAACACTGGGTCTTTTACTCTCTAGCCACAGCTCTTGCACTCTATGCCTCAACATCTACTCCCTACCCAAACCTCTGTTTTCTTTGAACAAAAACATGTTTTGTAACCACTGCAATTATTCTTCTAATCATCTAACCTGACACAAACACAAAGCATTGTACCGAGAGAGACAGAGAGACAGAGAGACAGAGAGAGACAGAGAGAGAGAAACAGAGACAGAGAGAGACAGAAATAGAGAGGGGGAGAGAGATTTGTATTTAAAGATAATAAATAAGTTGGTATAAGAGTTGACCTCACATTTGGCACTTTTAATAAGGTCTAAAATAAACAGAAGGAGACTCCTATTCTGGCCTCAAAGCTAAAGAAATATTTCTCCCATCCATCCTCCTTATGGCTGTCAAAATCTTAAAAAGCCCACGTCTGACTATGTCACTACTCAGCTCAATTAACTCCAAAGGCTCCCAATTATTGCTAGGACCAAATACAAACACTTTTGGTTGGATTTTTAAAAGTCCTTCATACCTTCAATTTCAGCTTGCCTCATTCTATTCCCACTACCTAGCACAATGCCTGACACACAAGGAGCACTTAATAAACATCTGCTTTCAATAAATAATCCCTCCTTATAAGTAAAAGGGTAACAACTAATACAATCAGAAAAAGATGCCAACTAGCACTAGACAGGTCTCAAAGCTGCCAACAAAAGCAGATACCTACCAAACCAGGAGTCCACATTACAGACATCTTCATTATTAAAAGATGTGAAATTGATGAAGGCTGTTGGAGCATCAAAGGAGTAAGAGGCTCTGCTCTGAGACATCGTCACTGCCACTCCTTTATCCAGGAGTAAGTTCGTCTAGGTGGTGCAATCACTGTCTGAGGAAGAAACAGTTTATGAGTGAAGCAGTCTAAAGCATGACACTCAAAATGTACTTTAAAAAATGTGCTGAAAAAGGTTACTTGAAAAAATGATGATTCTATCTACATTTCTCCAATTTAAGTTTTAAATAATGTTTATATAAAAAATCCTTAATCCATACAGCAACTTTTTGTTAAAAAATAGAATTGATTTCTTCCACATTGTTTTCAAATTTTCCAAATCACTCTGTTTACTGAATATATTCAATTAACACTGTAGTCAGCATTTTGGGGATTCATCAACAAATACATTACCAAAGTAACAAACATCCTGCAATCAAATTAGTTTGGGAAACAATTATCTAAAATGATGGATCCTGACCTTTTGGGGTTGTCAACACCTGGTGACATGATGCTAACTTGCTGTCAACAAATTCAATTCAGTGTGAAAGGTATTTTCATGGAAATTTTTTTTAAAACTCAAAATTAAAGAAACCTTGAACTCAAAGAAATAATAAGCTACTAGGATCCAAAATGAACCAAGAGAAGTACAGGTAAAGTAAGCTGAACCAGGAAAAAGCACTAACAGACTTGGGGGGTTAAGGGAGGAGAGGAAGAAGTCAGAGATTTCTCCAAAGTTGTAACAAATGAGGCAGAGGAGGATTCTGGAACAGAGAGAGGTGAGGAATACATTCTAGGCCCAGAAAACAGTCTGTGTGAAGGGATGGAAACAAAGAACACTATAAGCCCACTTTATCTAGAATATAGAATGCTCAAAGGGCAGGAAATCTAAAATCCAGTCCAGGAAAAGAGGTTGAAGCCTCTTGTCTCTCAGGTCAGGCAGGCTAAAGAGTTTGTTTTCTCTTAGGGCCATAAGGAGTACACTGAAGGTTGTATTGCAGCTTATAGCATAGTTTGGTCCAGGTGTAATGAAGATTACTTAGGCAGCTATGAGGAAAATAGCTTGAAGGGAGGGAAGAAAACTGAAGCAAAAAGACTACTCAGGGGACTATTACAAAAGTGAAAGGTAATAAAAGACTTCAATAGGATGGTGGAGAAATAACCATTTTGAGGCATCATAGAAGTAGAATGTACACTTGGAAAGTCCTTGGATATGGGAGTATAAAGGGAAGAATTGGGAAGAATGAGGCAAAGTTTGGAGGTGGGCTAGGTCTGGAGAAAGTCACAAGTTTAGAGGTGAAAGAGATGTTAGAAGTCACCTAGGTGGCAGCTGGGTGGCTCAGTGGATTGAGAGTCGGACCCAGAGATGAGAGGTCCTGGGTTCAAATCCGGTCGCAGATACTTCCCAGCTGTGTGACCCTGGGCAAGTCATTTAACCCCATTGCTTAGCCCTTACTGCTCTTCTGCCTTGGAACCAATACATAGTATTGATTCTAAGACAGAAGGTAAGGGTTTAAAAAAAAGTCATCTAGTCCAACTCTCTCACTTCATAAAGATGAAAACTCAAACATTATTATTGTCCAAAGTCACATACTTACATACTCCTAAGTATGAGAATAAGGACTCAAGCCTATGTCCTCTGACATCAAATCAAGTCTCCCTCCATTATGCTACACTTGACTGACAGGTTCCTCATTGATCTGGGTGGAATATCCAAGTGATGTGCAGTAGAAAGCTGGGGCTATCAGACTAACATTCAAGAGAGAGAGGTTAGGTTGGTGATAACACAACTATAATGTCAAAGGTCCCAAATCTGCATGGAATATTTAGTCTGTAGAAAAACTTTAAAGTAGAACAGAAAAAGTTCCAGGAGTTGGAGAAAGCAAAGGCCAAAAGGTATAAAAGAGTTCCTATTTTATCTTTCTAACTAGAGGCCAGATAAATTGGAGTTTCTATTCCTGGTTAAACTACTGGTAGCTTCTTTTCTCTCTCCATTATCATTCAAAGCTCCTTGTACTAAAGAAAGTTATTCAGCAGGATATGATTGGCTCTCCAAATATTCCTAAGTGATGGTGATTAAAATGCCCCTGGGACAATCTTGGAGGAGGATCCTACCCAACAATTTTATAAGGTTTTCCTGCTTGGGTAAACCAAACATTAGTGGGCATGGGAAAAATTTGAAATTCCCATGATCTAATGCCCATCCCAGGTCACTGGGCATGATTCCCAGGCTGGAATGTGATGGAAGAGACCAAAGGGGAAAAGAGGAAGGAGGTAAGAGAGAATATAATCCATCAACCTCTCACAACATTTTGAAAACAGCAACCCAACTAGATTGTGGAACTGAAAGATGGTGGGGAGTGTGAAAAGATAAGATTAGAATGGTAATATCTGAAATTTATACAATACTCTAAGACCTCCAAAACACCTCATATGGCAGTGGTTCTCAACCTTTCTAATGCCATGACCCCGCTACAGTTCCTCATGTTGCAGTGACCCCAAACCAAAAAATTATTTTGGTGGCTACTTCAAAACTGTTATTTCGCTACAGTTATGATTCGGAATGTAAATATCTGATATGCATTATGTATTCTCATTGCTACAAATTGAGAGGTTGAGAACTGCTGTCATATGGCATCATTTAGTTTGGACGTTTTGTTTTGTTTTTAATAAACCTTTTAAAGAGCTATAAAACCAAATATAAATTTTGGATCTCCCTAAACACACTTCTTCACAGGTCCTAGATACCTGCTAAATCAACACTACCTCATAACATAAACCTATTAGTTCTTACATGACTTAATTTTAACATAGTGCCTGGACAGTTAAAGGAAAAATGCCCATAAACCATTTTCATCAATGAAATCCTATTTTAAATATCTCACTATTTAAAGCAAATTCCTGTAGAGGATATACATTTCTCTCCTTAGATTTTTATATATATGGTTTTCCTAAAACCAAACACCAGGATTCTGCTGAGGTCATAAACTCCCAGAAAGATATTTGGTTGGGGAGGAGGGGGTTAGGGTTAGAGTCCCACAGAGAGAAGTGCTTAACCTATATTTAGGTAAAATTTTTAAATGAATCTCAATATGTTGGTGGAACTGTGAATTGTTCCAATTAGTAAGTAACTAAATTGATAACATCCTTTGTCTAAGAATCTTCATGACAGAACATATTCCCTCCTAAGGATGTCAAAGGCAAAATCAAAGTTCTAATATATACCAAAATATTTATAGCAGGACTTTTACAGTAACAACTAGAAACAACTTGATTTTCCCATATTTTCATGAAATGAATTGTTTCATATTTCTAAATGTTAAATAATATTTCATTACATTCATCTGCCAATTTGCTCTGCTATTCCTCAATGATGGCACCCACTTCATGATATATATAGCAAACCATACCCTTTTTTTCTTCCCTCTGCCTCCACAGAGGTCTAACCTGATCTTCTTCAATGAAAACAATGGTGGTTCTGCTTAATTGAGAAAACAGAAATGTGATAGGTAGTGTTAGGAAGGTCCATCCACAAGAATCCCCTTATTTTAATAGATGAGGAAACAGAGTTCAAAAGACTTATTCAAGTACAGAAATGAAACCAAAAATTATACTGAGTTAAGTAGCTAGCTGGGGCAAATTCAGGTCATAGAAACTTTTTTTAAAGCCCACAGGAGCTAAGTGGGAAATAAAATAAGCCAAGGCCAAAACCAACTGTTAACAGAGCTACAGGCATGGTGGGAATTGGACACTTTCCTCTACCCTTCAATCAGGATTGAGTTTCTGTCAACACTCCTCACTTTAAAAAAAAAGCACATGCGTCATCGCATTCTCCCAAACAAGCCAAGCAGCCAAGTAAGAGATTCAGCATCACGTTTCAAAATTAGCTGAATCTGATGCAAAATGCCAGAGCTTTAGTGTGGCAAAATTAGGAGACCCTTCATTGGAAGGCAGCTATTTCTGACAGTTACTCTTTAAGAATAAAAGAGAAAACATCCTCTCTAATAACAAGAGTAAAAGTTCAACTCAAGGAACCTATTAGTTTCAGAAAGCTATACTCAGCATTGAAAGTTATACAAAGATAAATTTTAAAATGGTCCCTGCCTCATCAAGTGTAGAGTGCATGACATATAAAAGACTACAATTCAAAACTGAACACAAATGTCAGGTGCAAATGCTAGGTAGGTTCGTTCAATGACAGAAATATCAAGAAGACTTAATGGAAGTGATAACATTTGAGTAGAGTTTTAAGAAATGAGCAGATTTTTCAAGAGGCTAGGGGTATAGAGGAGAAGAATGATATAAGCGAAGCTTTGAGGATAAAAAGATGAGCAATGACACAATCCTTTCTCTCAAGGAATTTATAATACAGGGGTAGGGTGGGAAATCAGATAAAACATCAACACACAATTATTACACAAATAAGACTATAAATACAGAAAAGAGCAATAGAGTGGCTTGAGAGATATGAAGAGGCAGGATTCACTTCTATCTGAATGACCAGAATAAAATTCCAAAGAAGATTCATGGAGGAAATAATATCTGAGCTAGGTCTAAAAGAAAAAGGATTTCAGCAGAGAGAGATAGATTATCATTGTGTTGCTCCAGATTTAGGAGTCAACCATAGCAGTCAAAAGGCAGCTAATCTTGAGGTGAGGAATGGTCAATAGTGCCAATTGGCTGTAATGTGGAACAAGTGAAGTAAATATGATGAAGATAAAAGGCTAGATAAAGGCATACTATAGTCAGATTACATAGAGCCTTGAAATGCAAGGCCTAAATGATTCAAATTTTATTTATCAAGCAAGGGGAGTGACATGATCAAAATTGTGCATTGAGGTTACTTTGGTGGCAATGTAAATGAAGGTTTGAAGAAGGGAAACACAAAAAATGCAAGTAGTTTTAGTCAATAAACTATTCTTAATCCAGGGGAGAAGCAACAAGGATTTCTCTCCTTTCACTATCCTTTCAACTCTTTCTTTAGTGCCAAACAATAATTGGAAAGAAAATTAAGTCCCAGCAAGATCAATAAGTAGAAAAGTAGACTTTGGGAGTTTAGAAAACCCTTTTCAATAAGCATTGAAACAAAAGGGCTTTGGTGCTTAACCCTCAGTTTACTGGTAAATTCTACTGAATCTTGATCATGGATAAAAGAACACTAGTCAGGAAACAGTTCTAGTTTTAGCTCTGCCACTATCTAGCCATGTCAACTTTGTCAAGAAAGTTCTCTTTTCTGGGTTTTACATAAAAGGAAAAACAGAAAAGTCAAAGTTTCTACTGGCTCTAATATTCTATGCCTACTTCCCCAGGGAATTCTATTACATCAAGGTTTGAATGTAACTGCAAGAAGTCAATCCACCCATGGAATTGCAGACAGGAAAAACCTTAAGACACCAGCTAGTCTATTTGACATCGAGGACAGCTGAGACCTGAAGAGAAGTAACCTACCAAGAGGAAAAGCTGAGATTAGAATAGGTTTCTTGACCTCCAGTCTCTTTCCCTCCCAGCACCAGGCTTTCTACAGAAGTATTTGCTTGTCTGTATATTTTTTACTTAGAGCCATACATCAACCAGGTATGAAAGCAGAAATGTTTTACTTTGCTTGGAAGGCTTACAAAGTCTGTAACTTACAAACATGGGGGGAAATACAAATGCTATGGGGACACAAGACACAACAATGCAAAAAAAGCACAATGTAGTACCATAAAAAGCCCTAAACTGGCAGTCAGCAGATGCACCTCATACTTCAGGTTCTGTCACTAACTGAGCAAGGCATTTCCCCTCCCTGGACCTCAGTTTCCTCATCTGTCTAATACGGTAATCTGGCTAGATGGTATCTAAGGTTCATGCTCCAAATAATTGATTTTAATTACTTGCACAATCACCTAAAATCTTCTCTCAGATGACATTCTAGAAACAATTTGAGAGTGGCACTTCTGTGCCTGAAATGCAAAGTAAACAAATAACAAAAAATGCTCTGAAACAAAAGTATCAGAAAAAACAGAATCATCATTCTTATCCACTTTACTCAAGTTGATGTCTGTCTCTATCTTAAGACTTTCAATTGCCAGCAATTCAAAGGGGAGATGTATGCTCCCTAATGGAAGCCCCCCCCCCCCCTCAAATGCCTGGTGTAGAAGACACAGAGGTGCTTAATGAACACCTGTTCACTTGAAAGTAAATAATGTTCGTCATTCTCCTGACCAAGAACCTATAAGAGGTTTCCTGTTATGTCAAGTTCAAACTCTTTAGGTCTCTCAAGGACCTCCACAAATTAGATTATACCCTCATTACTTAGCCTTCTCATCAGTCCTCCCCACCAAGCAGACTTCTTTCCAGTTAGATCCATATTCTCAATATTTCCTTTAAAACATGGATGGGAATAGATATTGCCACCTGCTTTTATCTTTACTTATATTATTCTGGCCCAAAATGTACCCACTCCCTAAAAATCACCCATTCTTTAAAAACCAGTGCAAGTCCTACTTCCCTTCTCAACCTTCTCCCAAGTATTCCAACCTAGAATGAGTTCACAGGTAGGGTGGTGGAGGGGAAAATGACATAGATTCAGAGTCATAAGATCTGGGTTCAAATCCCAGTTCTGACTTACTACCTTTGTGACTTTGGGCAAATGACTAAACCTCTCTGGGCTTATATCCTTATCTTTGAAATGAGGGGATTGGAAAGATGACCTGGATGTACTAAAGCCATGGGCCAGCTCTAAATCTATGATTACTAGCCAATGAGATCACTTTCAATTCCATGAACTTCTATTGTACTTATGATCTGATAAGCACACAGCTAAAAACTTAATAGTTGCCAGGAGTAGCTAGGTGGCTCAGGGTGGATAGGCCTAGAGACAGAGAAATCCTGGGTTCAAATCTAAATCTGACCTCAGACACTTCCTACCTATGAGACTGAGCAAGTCACTTCACCCCCATTGCCTAACTCTTACCATTCTCCTGCCTTGGAACCAATAGTTAGTATTGATTCTAAGACATAAGATAATAGTTTAAAAAAACAACTTAAGAATTGTCTCTCTGATGGGCCATAAGTTTTTTGAGGATAGCATCTGTCTTCCACATACTTCCTTGTATAGAACACCTGGGATGTCTAGCACAGTATTTTGCTCACAATGTGCTCAAATTTTTGTTGAAAATCTGTTCCCTAATTAGAGTTGTCTATATTTCCCATTTCATTTCTGCTTCTAAATCTCTACTGCAATTCATACAACTTTATGAGTAAATGGCACCTAAGTGTTTAAAGCCCCTGACAAAAAAAAGAAAGTGTTAGTGAGCTGTAAAGTTCATGGGTTTCCAACAAACTTAAGTTTCTGCATGGGATTCAGAGGACTGATGAAAAAAGGAGAACCAGAAAAATAAGTATTTATAAGAAAGAACTGCAGAAGTTACATCGTAAACCCTCAATTCCCATGAAACCATGATATCAGCCACCCATAGCCTTCTATTTCTCTTCCCTCTCCATCTAAAAATAGATTAGACAAGTTCCATAAATCAAATGGTACTGGTTGTGGAAGAGTAGAGTTAGTTGCAAGACAGTATATTCTAAGCAGTGCTGATGCAGTAGTAAAATAGCTGCAATCCTCTTAAGAAAATCAAATTTGTATGCCCCCTAGCCTCCATCCAGCTTGTAAAGTTAAGTAAGCCTCAGTTCCACAAGAGAAAAACTATAAATTAAATTAAATTATACAACAGGCAAAATATGAAGCTAAAACTTTTGACATTTAATTGCTTTCAGAAAATATTACTTTCTTCTTTGTTTTGGAACTGAAATTATAAAGCACCCCAGCAAATTCTGCTGGGAAAGGTCCTAAGGTAAGATCCCTATTAACTTAGCTATTTAAAATAGTAAAAGAAAATACCCTATAAATCATGAAGTGGTTCTAGTTTTGTAAGTAGCAGGGGAAGATCACTTCTTTGAGGTAAATCAGAGTTAGCAAAATAATCTAAAAAAAATATTAGGTAGCAAGTACAAATAACTACCACCGACCATCCTATTAGTGCTGATTCCCAAGGGACACTCCTGCCTCCCTTCACAAGAGAGGCGAGATCTAGTTACAGCACCAGAAGTTAAATGGAGTCAAGTTATTTTCATCATGCCCAGGGAGAAAACACCTACATATTTTTTTCTTGTACATGAGGGATTAGCAGGAGCCAGTAAATGGCAACATAATCCAGTATGCAGTCTTAACTGTTAATCAAAGTCACAGACTAAGTCTGAAGGAAGTTTAATGGACTTTGTGTTTCCACATTTAAGTTTGCTAACTTCTTCAATGTTGAAACCAGATCTGTTTACAGAAACAGATCTAAGAAGCTTCCAAAATTGGGTCAATTTTAAATCCAATGACAATCCCCTAGTGTCCAAACACCCAGAAGTCAGCACAGGACACAAGAACACTTGTTTTAATCCATCACTGTCAAGAAACTTGAAGCAAATATAGTATTTCTAACATTTCCCTCACCTCACCCCTTCTAGGCTATTTCATATGTTATCCTTAAAAAATAAAAGTTTTCTCTTAAGAGAATAAACTAATTCAACAATCTTGCTTTCCTTCGGGGGATAAACAATTACTTCCAGAAGTCTATGAATAACAGTCCACTTTAAGTCATGCCTGGGTCCAAGAGGAAACTGATGATAGTGGTACTCAAAGCAACAAGCTTGTTGGTTTCAGGACTCGGTAGAAATGAAGAAAAATACCAAGTTGATAGTACACCTGATATCGAATGACCAACCTGTTAGGCTGATCTCAAAAGGTCTCTTTCAGCTCTAAAAATCTAGGAAACTTAGCCCTTCAAGACTTAAAAGGCAAAACAAAAAACACTGAAAGAAATATCAAAATGACATTAAATTCAACTGAATTAACAAGCTTGTGTTTTTTAAATACCATCCCCCCAACACCAACAAAACTAAAGATCAGATATAACAGAAATGATCAGGAAGCCAAGAATAACTAGGTTTGTCACTAACACTTTCCCTCTCTGAATCTCAAGTTGCTTCATCTATGTAATAAGGGAATTGAACTAAATAAAATGACCTGAAAGTCAACTATTATTTGATTATGTGAGTACGCATGTGATATTTTCTTTCAGAAATCAGTTCATTTTGCTTAAATTAGTAGCACTGTCTTAAAAAAAAGTGTTTGCTATAAACTCTTCCAGTTTATTATAACATGAGTTAGCTGGAACACTTGGTCAGGACAAGCAAAGCATTTTCCCTGAGTTTTCCTACTAAATCCATTGTTTTAGCCATCTGTCCAATCATATTATTGGTTGAAACATATCAACCATTTTCTCCCCTCTCTTCATATCAAAGTTAGCTACAAACTTTTGAGATTATCAATAAAATTATCAAATTAGCTTAAGTTATTTTCCCCTTATCCTTTTTTCTCTTATGCTTTTCACTATAGAAACAGACTGTAATCTCCACTTACCTCTCAGTTTGTGGGCCCACTTGCCCATAGGCTGGGAGTGAGAAGTCCAATATAACTTTTCCCACCTCTTCCAAATTATCTGGAACCCTGGAATGCACTTTCTGCTAACAGCAGTCCTATAAAAAACAAAGAGGTCTTAGCATGGGTATAAATTCTTCTAGTTTGGAGGTAACTAGATAGAAGAAGAAAAGGAATAAAAAGTAGATCAGTACAAAACTTGAGTAAACAAAAACCTAATGATGATTGAAGAAACATTTACAATCTGATGAGTAAATACAGTGATCGCCCACCTATGGCAGGAGTTACATTCCAGAGACCCCATGATAGGTGAAAATTCGCTAAGTAGCAGCATTATATTTATTTTGTTATTTATATATATTTTAAGGTTTTATAAACCCTTCCCACTCTCCTATAAACCTTTTCCACACTCTTTATTAACCTACCATCACTGAGTCAATCAGCATTCAAGACACAGAACACAGCGCTGCGGTGGGTCAACTTTCATTCCATCAACCAATAGTGTGTTCCATAAGTGTAATTACAAGATACAGAATTAAGATTTTTTTTTTTAAACCTGGGATAAGTGAACTGCAATATAGTGAGGGATGACTGTATTTCATTCTGTGAAAATTTTGCCAGTGTCATTATTGTAATAATAGCTGTGCAATTTTGGGCCAAACTTAGCTTCTTTGCAATCTCTGAATGGTGAGAATAGAAAGAGCAAGCTTTTTTAGTGGCCTAATATATCAAGAAAAAAGCAATGGTCTTGGAGTCAGGACATCTGGTATTTTCTAGCTTTGTGATCCTAGGCAAGTCCCCTAACTTCCATCTATAAAATAGAGATATAATACTTGCACCACCTCCCTTTGGGAGCTGTCTAACCTTAATACACTAAAGAAATATTAGCTATGGGCAATTATGAATTACTATACACTCATAAACAGATCCAAATCTTGGGTAGGGATACTTCTGAATAAGGGAAGCCAAGGTAGATGCAGAAGAAAAAGCTTTAAGGTCAGTACCCAAGTCTCTGGCAAGGCTGCCAAGATGAATGAATGAAAAGCATCGTTAAGCTCTTAGTTAACCTGCCAAGTACAAGGATACAAATATAAATCCCAATCCTTAAGAAGCTTGTTCTAATAATGTGGGAAGACAATGGGAGAGCAGTGGCTGGGAAAAAAGTAATAAAGAATGGAATAAAAGAGCAGTTCTTTAGTGCACCAACACATCTTTCCAGGTTTGTTATTGGCAGCAATGATTAGGTTATAATTCTCAGATTAAGAAAAAAGGTGAAGGATGGTTTCAGGAAAAAAGAGGGATAACCCAAGGTGAAGAAAGATGAGGTATCAATGCATACTTCATCATCTGCTCCCTGGAACTTTTATTAGTTTTTCATTTTATTCAGAGTTCAACTTCCTTTTAGTAGTCTCTTCATTTACATCACTGGATATTATTTATTATATTGTACATTATGTATTTTATTTGCATTGTTTATATTTTCATTTGGTTCTACTTATTTCACTCTGCATCAATTCATACAGATATTTTCATGTTTCTCTAAAATCTTTATAATTTCTTATTAGAGTAATATTTTGTGGACCCCCTTTACCAGATGATATGTTCCTGGCAACAATTCGCCTTCTTTAACTTGGATTATCACAAATTCTTTTTCATTAATGAAGTTAATCTTTCACATTAATGAATTATCACCTTCCTATATCTGGTACCCTGAGAAGAAATCAGTGGTGCTGAAGGTGTCTCCCTGCTTCTTGGCCAACATGCAGATATTCAAGAACTAAGTTCATTTCAAAAAGGAATTAGTTACTTAGTAAGACAACATTAATTTCTATTGAAGAGCTCCCTTTTCAGTGAGGTAAGAAGCCAATTTCATCAAGGCTGAATGAATAAATCTAAGGCTGGATCTATACTGAAGGAAAGCTATCCCATTCTTAATCCAAATAATTCAAACGGAATTTTAAGACAACTCCCAAAAAAGGCTGGATATAGTCAAGTGGTAATTTAAATCACATTTGAAATCATATTGAAGAGTCTAATTAGACACAAAATATGCTCATTCCCTCTCTTCCTTGTACCTAAATCAAAGGTTGTTCATATCATGGGCTCCTTTAGCAGCCTAGTGAGGTCTATGAGTCCTTTCTCAGAAAAATGTTTTTAAATGAATAAAATTTAAATACATAAGATTATAAATATTGAAATACAGAATTCAAAAAAACTTTTTAAAGTTCATTAACCTCTAAAGGGTATAAATTTTTTCCATCATTTTAAGTCTCATCCTCTCTATGAAAGACTCTTCTCCTACCCCCTACTCACCCAGATTATTCTCTCAATGATGAAGTCATTTTGTTCAATCTGTACCTGAAGCATTAAACATCTATATAACATCACCAAAAAGTGTTTGTCCAGCTCTGCCTGAAGACCTCTACTGACAGAATTCTATGCTTCTTAATTTCTCCAGGCAGCTCTCTCTTCCTAGTTACTACTAGGCTAATTTACAGCATGTTTATACTGATATGAATTTATGATCTCATTCCTTTGATGTTCCCTCCAATAACACATCCCAAACCATTCATGCAAGAATGTATTATATGCTGGCTCTTCTTTATGTTCTCCTATTAGATCATGAAACATATAGGATGTAGGGTTTTCTTGCTTTTTCCTGATATCAAAAAGATACCAGTTGTACACCTGGGCTGTCCAACTGTCATTCATATGATCAAGCCATATTCTTTTTTATCTAACATTTCCCCCGACTTCTTTTATTCCTGTTTTACTCCTGTTCTCCTCAGTTTTATTAGACTACTCACACTCAACATGCATGCCTCCACTGCCTTCAACTCATAAGAGACCATTCTACTTGTCTCATAGCTATCCAAAATCTTTGAGACTCATCAACACAGAGATCTTCTTCAATGAGAGCATTAGTAGAAAACAGGTAGACTTTTGTCATATCGCACAATGGACTTCATTTTTACCAGCATGAACAGTCTGAAAGACATACAGAATACAAGACTGCAATGTGCTTTTATTGTTTGTTGATGATGAAAAAAAAATATTTGAACCTGAGAACAAAACAGGACCTGAAAGGTTCTCTTCCAACCAGATGCCTCCCATCCACACAAAATCCCAACCATTCAAGGTTCCTTGAAAGATAAATCAGAAACTAACTTATACTAGTCTCAAAACATTTTATTTTATACATCCTTAAATATAAAGGAAGCATCTTTGGAAAGCAGGGTTTATATTTCATACTCCTATATTCCTAGACTATCTAATACAAAGAAGGCCCAGCCTACAATGACGACTGAGAAAAACTTAATGGTTATAAGAGAAGTAAAGTCCATTCCAGAATAGGTACTTGGGCATTACCACCTAAACAAAAGAAATGTCCTATGAAAAGCAAAGAGGAATCAAAATCTTTTCTCACTCTCTGGATAACCAGAAATTGAAGAGGCAAGAACAAGCTGTCTAAGGAAGAAAGATGCAATATAAATACATGAGAATGAAGTCAGATTATATGCCATGCAAAAAGCACTAGATTTATCCCCTGGATTTATCACAGTGTAATTAATCAATTCTTGTTGACTGACAATTCATTTTTCTATAGTGTTTTAAATTTCCTCCAAGTCTCCCAACCATAAATCTTCCCCTATACCCTGTGGATGTGAGCATTATAAGACCTGGTGTTCCAAGAAGGAAAATCCTCCCTAGCTGTGTGACTGGTTAAACTGTCAGCTAGGTTCAAAGACTTAGACTTGGGAAGAACTTCTGAGGGATTCTAGTCTAAATCCCTTCATTTTATAAATGACATCTAAGGGCTACAAAGGTTAATGTCCAATCAAAGTCACATAGCTAGTAACTGACAAGAGGTCCTGTCTCTAGAACCCTGGCTTTTTCCACTGTACCACAATGACTCCCTCTCTAAGATTTCATTTCCACATCTTTAAAAATGAGTTTATTAGGGGAAGCTAGGTAGCTTAATGTATATTCAGCCCTGAAGATGAAAGGTCCTCAGTTCAAATCTAGCCTCAGACATTTCCTAACTGTGTGACCCTGAGCAAGCTGATTAACTCCAACTGCCTATCCTGTAATGCTTTTCTGCCTTGGAACCAATATCAATTCTAAGACAGAGTAAGGTTTTTCTTTTTTTGTTTTGTTTTGTTTTAAACCCTTACCTTCCACAGTAGAATCAATACTATGTATTGGTTCCAAGGCAGAAGAGTGGTAAGGGCTAGGCAAAGGGGTTAAGTGACTTGCCCAGGGTCATACATCTAGGAAGTTTCTGAGACCATATTTGATCCAAGGGATTCCCATATCAAGCACTAACTCTCAATCCACCGAGTCATCTATCTGCATGCTCCCCCCCCCCCAATAAGTTTTAAAATATAAAAAATAAAATAAATGAGACTACTATCTATTCCTAGTGGAAATTATACCAGTAGGTCAGAAAAGATAGGTGAGAGGCCCAGTTTAAAGAACTACTAACTGGTTCCCAGTTGTACTTGTTAATAGTCTTACTACTCCTAATTACTTCATATTTACTCATCTATATACGTGTCCTATTATGCCCAATAGAATGAGAGTTCTTTGAAGAGGCAGGGATCGATCATAGATTTAAAGCTATAGACATCATCCACTCCCACACAACTTACTTTTACAGGTAAGGAAACTGGTGAGAAAAGTGAAGTGACTTATCCGGGTTACAGAAGTTTTAAGTAGCAAAGTGAAGATGCATTATCTAGTTCCCTGGAATTCAAATCCACTTTTCCCTGTAACAAACGTTTCTGCACCACTACTCCCTACCTTAGAGCTGTGGTTATAACTGGTCCTTAATAAATGTAGGAAAAATTGAATAGTGGGACTAGGAAAATCACTTCACCTGAGTCCGTTTTTAACAAGGGCAAAACTGGAACAATATTTAGCAATCCATCTAATAGACAGTGGAAGGAAAAGTGCTTTGTATACAGTACCTTAAACTCAAATAAATGGGAGTGAGGGTGAGGACTACCCACACCCACTCCCCATTCTTAGGAGTTAAAAAACCTGAGTTCCAATTCTAGCTCTCAGTAATTGAATAATCTTGAGTCAATCACTATCCTGGAGCCAGACGCGGGTCCTGCAGCTGTAAAAGAGGGATAGAGATGAGCTCCCTTTTCCCCGTCTCTGAGGCTCGCAGAGAGGAAAGCGCAATAAAACGCGAGCTACCGATGCTATGCCAGGCTTCCCCTCTCCCGGACCCCCAGGCCGGCGGATGAACCCCTCAGCGTTGTCATTACCGTTTCTCCAGAGAAAGGAGGAAGGAAAGAGGAGAAGGTAGGGGACAAGGCCCACTCAGATCACCATCTGTACAGGCGAGGCCGGAAAGAAACCCTGGGAAATTGGGCGACAAAGAGACAGCCTCTGCAAGGCGTGGTCCCGCCGTCTCGTCTACCCCAGGACCTCAGAGAGGCTGCGGAGCTCCGAGACCTGAAAGGAGACCGAGGCCGAAGAGCAAAGGAGAGGAAGGCGGGGACGGGAAACCTTCTCCACTCACCTCCAGCTTTAGAGCCCGAGCAATACCCGTCCGCCTGCTGCAACTCCACCCGCTACCCGTTAAAGATTTGAAAGCAGACTTTTGAGTCTGAATCCTCCAATCAGAGGACAGGGAGCGCGGGACTCTACGCCTTACGATTGGCCAGGCCGAGAGCCCACTGAAAGGAAGAGAGTACAAATACACCCCCCTTTTTCTCAGCCGAGTCCCGGCCCTCGGGAGCCTGCTGGGAAATGTTGTCCTTGGACTGCCACGACCAATGGAGAAGTAGATCGTGTGTAAACTACAACACCCAGAAGGCTGTGCGTGGCGCTAGCGAGCGCTTTGGATTTTCCCAACTATACTCACTAGGGGAAGCGCGGATTGTTTATTTAAATTTTTTTTTTATCTCTATGAAACTCTGTGACATGTTCATAATTGCAGATAAAAACATCCCTTTTCATGATATACAATGTGAACTTGTCCCTGCTAGTAGATCCATTATTGAACTGTCTCAAAATATTCTTTCTGATGCTACTGATTGAACTGTTCCACATTGGAAAGCTGAATACTCCCCTTCATCCCTTGGTTGTAGAGAGGTCCTGGACTGTTCCAAGCCCTTCCTCTCCTCCCTAGGTTGGAGTGTGCCTTGTGTTGGTCCTTTGGTTCTAGGACAAACCAATGGCATGGGTGCCAAAGATGGCACACAGAGAGCTCTCTGTGGGCACTAGGCTGTCCCCTCAATCTCCCTCCCCCCCATCCCCCCCAGTTTGTTACTAGAAAGGCAGAGGGACTGTGGCGGAGCTGCTCCCCTCCCCCTCTCCACCGTACCTGACAACATTTTTTCACATCACCTGCTCCTCTGCCCAGCCCAATGGGAGTGCTTCCTTCCTCCCCTATGTGGGGTAAGGGTAGGGGCAGGGTACACCTGACATTGGGGTGGAGGGGCTGGCACTGCACTTGGTCTGTCTGAGGAGTAGGATGGGGTTGGGACCCAGCATTCTATCTCTAAAAGGTTTGCCATCACCCGGCTAGGAGAAAGCCCCAGAGGAGTGGGTATAGAGAGGTCCAATCCATTGGAGGACTCCCCAGAGTGGGAATAAAGACTAACCCTTTTCCAGTGCCAAAGATCACAACTTAGACATAAAAGGTCTATTTAATATTGCAATCAGATGTTGTAGCTCTGACTTTTATAGATGTGTTTTATAAATATGGTTTTCATAAGAGCCTCACAAAGCAGTAACTGCATTTATTTTCATTTCCATTTAACAGATAAGAAACAGTCGATTCACCAGCCCAACTTTGGCCTCCACCTATTTCTGTGGAAGGCACCACCGTGTTTTCTTTTCATTTCTCCCTCATAAAGCCAATAGCTTCTTCCTTCAGGGTTTAGTTCAAGTGTCATCAGCTTTTCTGATTTGTTACTGACCCTCTTCCCTACTTACTTATTTGTGTTGTTTCAGTTCAGTAGAACATGAATTCAATCAAGGGCAGAGCTTAGTTTTCATGAATAAAGGTTTATTTAAGCACCTTCTCTAGGCCAGTTCTGGATTCTAAGCCCCAGGCATACAAAAAGGCAAAAGACTATCCCTGCATCCAAGAGCTTCACAACCTAATTAGCTTATAATATTTTGTGTTTGTAATTTCACTGAAGTGAACAATATCTGACACAATTTGTTATTCAGTCCTTCCAGTCCTGACTCTTTTCTGACTATTCTCCTAGCTGCCCTTAAATTACTTAGCCTCCCTACAAGGCCAGGAAAAGATTACTGGCACTACAGTCTCATAGGTTTACATACCTTAAAGTATTATATAAATCTAAATATAATTATATAAATAAATATTAAAAATGTAAAAAAATGTATACAAAAGAAAAAGATTAGAAGGGGAAATTAGAGCTAAAAGGATGTTGTTATCCAAAACTGAAATATACACTTAAAAAATTACAAACTTCTACATTAGCACAATTAACAATAAATTACTAACTTCTTCACTACCAAACAACCAAGTAAGAGGAAGCTATGCAGATACCTGAGCTCCTACCCTAGCACTTATTTCTCTTCCCACCCCCACTTCACATCTAACTTCTCTGACTGCCCAGAGTAAACTTCCACTAGGTGGCCCACCAACCAACCTAGAAGAGCAACTATAGGGACGGTCAATTCTGGGAGTCACCACTAGGGGAGCCAGACAGATGTTGAAAGCTCAGTGACTGATGCTCCAACTTCCCACACCAATTTACATCCCCTAGAACAGCGGTTCTCAACCTGTGGGTCGCAACCCCGGTAGGGGTCGAATGACTAAAACACAGGGGTCACCTAAAGCCATCGGAAAATACATATTCCCAATGGCTTTACCCGCTGAGAAATCACGCTACTTTACAGCAAGATCTCGGAAAGAATGGGGACCCTGCTGCCCACACATTGTTAATATTAGTTACCTATCAGCAGCCCTCCCCCTATGAGGGGCGATGGATTTATGCTGTTGCCTGGAGACTGGACTCAAATAGAGACCTAGAGAGAGCACCCGGGCGCTCACTCTGGAGGGGTTAAGAACGAGTCCTGGAGCGGATAACTCCTGGAGCAGATAACAGAGCCGAGTAACCCCAGCAAAGTGAAGCCTCAACTTGAGCTGGAGGGAGACGACAGGAAGAAGGCAGTGTCTGCAGACCCCCTCCCCAGACAGGACTTACCTCCTGCCCCAGCGCTCAGGCTGCCTCCTGCTGGATTACTATTTCTCAACATATACTTAAATATTGTTTTTGTGATTAATCACTATGTTTAAATTATGTTTGATTTGTAGCAATGAGAATACATAATGCATATCAGGTATTTACATTCCCAATCATAACTGTAGCAAAATTACAAAATTCTGAAGTAGCCACCAAAATAATTTTTTGGTTTGGGGTCACCACAACATGAGGAACTGTATTGCGGGGTCATGGCATTAGAAAGGTTGAGAACCACTGCCCTAGACTCTATTGCTACTCCTCCCTTCCCAGTATTATCCACCCACCCAGACCAGCTCCTCATCACAAGGTTCTATGGCAACCAGATTCAGAATCAAACCTATCAAGGATGTACTGGTGACAGCTCAAACTTGACTCTAAAGAGTCAATTGGGGTAGCTAAGTAGATGGCTCAGTGGATAGAGAGCCAGGCCAAGAAATGGTAGGTCCTGGGTTCAAATTTAAACTCAGACACTTCCTAGATGTGTGACCCTGGGTAAATCACTTAATCCTAAATGCCTAACCCTTACCATTATTCTGCCTTGGAACTATTTTTTAGGATTCATTCTAAGACAAGGTAAGTGTTCTTGTTTTTTTTTAATGAGCTGACTATTAAATTTTCAGTGGGAGCATTTACATCTCCAAAATTGACAAACACAGGACTTGATTTCTTCTTTTGTTGATTGTCTAGACTTTAGAAAGTGATGGAGAAAATGTTAATAATGCAGATTAAACTTAAAAGTGTGGTTATGTCTTTCTCTATAACCCAACCAACCAATTGTTAAACATTTTACCAGCATATCACAGACTCAAAAATAAAGGATGAGACTCTAAAGAGTCCCAATCAGATGAGAAATCTGAAGCCTAGAGAGCCAATGGCTCAAGCACACTCCCAATTAAATATAAAGATCTTGAAGGAGGCCATATAAAAACATACTTTAATTCTCTATTACTAGAAAAAAACAAAACCAAAAAAACCTTGACACCAGGACTCTCATCATCTGATTACCTGACCATACTCAGTCATAGCTCCTCTCCAGAGTAGTATACATACCATCATTGTTGATTGAGAAGAGTGTGATAAACTGTTGACCTGTGTCTAGCAAGGTGCCTGTGTAAGAGAGTAATACTGCAGGAAACCTGGAGAAACAGATGCAATGAATGGAAGCTTGGAGATCCATCCATCAAGGAAAAATTCCAGGGGCGAATGTGACCTGTGTGAATTTTATATTTTTCCGTGCCCTGATTAGTTTTTTAAATCCTAACAAACAGGAATGTCTACACCCTAACTTAAGGACTAAGTGTTGAGGAGGATGGCCTATGACAGATATGTGCTAGCAAATGACAAATAAGAAACAACTAACAGACCCCCCTGGGCTGTCCTAAATCAAGCTTAAGCTACCATTGGTTCATGTGAGATACAGGAAGTGATGTTAAAAAAAGAGTCTATATATTTCCTGCCTCTTCCTTTCTCCAGGCTCTATTCCCGTAGACGTCGCTCTGGCTCTTTTGTAGGACTTGGCTCTGGCTCTCTCACAGTGATGTGGCTCTCGCTCTGTCTCTGGACATTGGTCTCTGTCAGCAACATGGGCAGTGCTGGGCAGCGTCTTGGCATCTTGGCGTGAGCGTGCTAGGTGAGTGAGTTTAGGCTGATTCCTTGTTCCTTTACCTTCCAAAATACTATTCTCTTGGGAAGCCCCTAATCTTCTGAGGACATCTCATGGCTGAGTTCTCTGAACTTCCCTTGGCTTAGGCTAGACCAGAGAAATCTTATACCCCTTTCTCTCTCTTCTTCTTCTTAATTCCTTCCCTCTATATAATAATTAAAATCACCATAAAATTCCCAAACTGACTTGAGTATTTTTATTGGGATTTTAATTAATCGCTGGCAACCACTAGTATAATATATTCAATCAAAAACCCCTACATTTACCCTTTACACCTGGAGAAGGCAGTTAAACAGAGGGACAAAAACTGCTGCTGGGGATTCTTTTTCCTGATACTCAAGGAGGAAGAGCTGAGATTTCTCTGCCTTTTGGTTGCTGATTTTTCTCTCTGAAATATTTGGAGTTGGTCTCTGAAGACCTTTGAAAACTGTCAACAACATCCCTCTTATAAGACTATATAATTCTATTTACTCGTTTTAAGATTTACTATTGATTAGGGAAAATTCTAAACCCCTCTCTCCTATTCAACCTCCTTTCCCCCTCCTTCCTTAAAATAAAGCCCTGTCTCTAACAATTTAGAGAGTGAGTTATAGACAGGAGTCTGACTTCTCACTACCTTATTGCTCAGTGTGCTTGCCCAGCAACCCCATATTACCATAAACCGCCTAAAAAAAGAAGCACCTAATACACCTGACACATGGAAAGTATCTAATAAACATTTGTTGACTTGTTGACTATATCTATCAAAATCAGCCTTCCTTCTGAATCCCTGAGATTCAGGATTGAAGGATGCCTATGCAAAAAAACTTGTTCTATCCTATTCCTATTCTGTTTGTTCTCAACTATCTCTTTCTCATCTCCATTCTTCTCAGTCCTTTCTGCCTGTCCCTGTTGCCTATTCCATTCTGTCCTATCCTTATGTACATTGTGCCCATTTGGAATTATTTTCCCATTAAGCCCCTCTTTCTTATACTCTGGCTTCCTGAAATCAGGATAACTTATCTCCCTGCAAAAAATACCATATGCATGACTCTCTCCACAGCCAAAACACTGTCAGAAGGAGGCATAGATTTCTGCTTCCAGACCATCTATTGGCTACTATCATTTGGCACCCTCTCCTTATATAAATTTTACACCCTCCACACATATTAACCTATTTAGAGGCTGAAGGTAGTTATCTTACTGATACCAAGTTTTTTCTCCTTTCCTAAGAAGTTCAGTTTCAGGTTTATAATCACCTCTATTCCATTCCCCTCCCTAGTGTGAATCTTAAAACTACTCAGACTCTACTTTAGAAGATTTGATTTAGCTATTCCCCATTTTTAACAATGGAGGTACTTGATCAGGAATATATTGAGAACTTTTAAAATTACTCCACCCTACTCAGACAGTACCTTAAGGGAAGATAAAGTTGCAAAGTCCTGATTGAACAATGAAAAGTCCCTAACTCATAGTAAAGCTAGAATCTTAAGCTAGGGCTATTTTTAGATCTAATACAAAAAGGGTGCTAAAAACCTATAAAGGTTAAATTAATCACTAAAAGGTCAAGCAACTTACAAAAGGCAAGCTTAACAAAAGAGGTGTGAAGTACTCAATAGATTTTATCTAACCAGAGAAGGTGAGAACAAAAGAAGATAAAAACTAAGAATGGGCAGTCCTGGGGAAAATCGTCTACTGTGATTGGTAGATGTGAAAATTTAGAGGAGGTGACATAAGAGAAAATTTCTTTAAAAAGAAGGGACTTATTGAGTTGGAGGGAGTTTTGGGATTAGCAGTTAGTTGGAGTTCAGGGGTTCAGGAGTTCAGTGGAGGACTGGAGCTTGCTTGAAACGATCTTGTGGTGAGTGATAAAGACTGACTTGCTCTCCCATAGGCTCATGCCTAGGCCATTTGGCCTAGGCCCCTTTCTACTATTTTCTCTTTCTCTCTCTCTCTCTCTCCTTCTCTTAATTCCTTCATTTGTATTAATTAAAATCTCCAGAAAACCCAGCTGACTTGGGTATTTTCATATTTGGGAATTTTCCCATGGCGACCACTTATTTTTAGATTTTAAGTCAAGACACTAAAAATTATCTTTATAGTTTGGATGAAACCTTTACAGTTTTGGCAATTCATAGTCTTGGCAAACCACATTTTCATGGTTACACTAGATACTCAGTATATCACAGCCACTCACTATAGCATTTTGAATGAGGATTCTTTCTGTGAGTTTTACAAGTTTTCAAATGAGGAGATGACCACTTTATTGCATTTTGTGGCAAAGATGTCTCCAAATGAGTGATACTGAGAGAATTCAACAATCATGGTAAGAAAAAGAAAAGGAGAAAAACTCATTAACAAAACTTACACGTCCAAATGAGATTATTAAAGAATATTCTACCCAACTAATGTTGGCTTCAGAAAGACTGGAGACAGGAGGAAGATGCTGGAGTCCACTAAATCTGCATCCATATTGGGATGATGGTGTGATAGCTCCCAAGATGGCTTCCCATGTTTCTCTTTTGATAGGAAAAGGTCCATATTTGTGTGTATTATGGTTGCTACATCAGGGATTCCAGGATAATGATGGGTAGAGAGTATGGTATATATATATTACCTCAATTTCTAGATTTATACTTTGGTATCTCTAATCAAAATAATTCATATGAATAATCTAGCTTTGGGGCACTTCATAGCTGTGTGATCTTGGGCAAGTAACTTAATTATCAATTGTCTAGCCTTTACCACTCCTCTTAGACAGAAGGTAAGGATAAGATAAAAGAGAGAGAGAGAGGTATGGGGGATAAGAATAAGAGATTAAAGTATTTTCTAACAAGACTAGATAATAAAGAGGGGTTTGAAATAGCTTTGATTCCAGGTGCTTTAGAGCTGTGTGGGCTACAATGGATACTTAGCTATGAAATTATAATTAGGGAAATTAGTAAAGATTTCATATGCTGATTTCAAGAGTAAATTCATAAGAAAGCCAGAAGCAATTAAAATTACATAGTTATACAGGAAGGAAGTAAATTAATATGAGTGTGAGTCTTCCTTAAGAAAGCTGCTTCTAAATTACCTGTCCATAACCAAGAAGATATTCTTGGGTTTTGTTCTCAAGTGCAAAAATGGAGACTTGAATCCAGGACTTCAATCCCCAGAAATCCTTGCTCCACTTCCCCAGAATGCTTTGTAATCTCACTGTAACCTCACCTGGGCCGAGAGCAAGACTGGGTATTTAACCTGGTTGTAAAGGCTACGTGCTCTCTTTTCTACTTCTGATTCCTGGCAGACACGTCTCTCATGATGTGAGTGAAATTGAATTGGGCCTCTCAACCCACCTAGCACATGCCTTTCTTACTTGTATTTTCTTAAATTCTCAACCTTTAATAAACCTCTAAAAATATAATACTCCTTTCAGAGAGAAACTAATTTCTACCTGCCTCAGTTTCCCCCAAATTTTAATCTTTACACAAGTAAGGATCAAAAGCCCTCTAACAGAAGTGCTTTATGGAGTTTTCCCTTGGAATTCTATATATGATTCATAATATGTAGGAGATGAGAGAATAAATTTTCAATTCACAAAGATCTCATAATAAAAAATAGCCTCTATTAATGTAGATAAATACAATTCTGTGTGTGGTGTATGTAACAGTTAAAATTTAGGGGAGATGGGGAGACTGAGGCAGGTAGAAATTAGTTTCTCTCTGCAAGGAGTATTATATTTTTTAGAGGTTTATTAAAGGCTAAAGATTAAGGAACATACAAGTAAGAAACATGTGCCTAGGCCAGAGGCCTAGACAAAATAACCTCACATCACGCAAGAGACGAGCCTGCTCCAAACGGAAGTCCAAAAAAAGCCAAGCCCCCTCAAAAGCCTTTGAATCAACTTAAATACCTTCTTGATCTCGGCCCAGGTGAGATTACAAGGCATTCTGGGGAAGTGGAGCAAAGGCTCATGGGGATTGTAGTCCTGTATTCGAGTCTATTTTTTACATTCCCCCCCCTTTGATCATTTGCAAAAAATTAATTTTTTTCCAAAGGATCATGAAAACATAATCAATTTAAAGATTACAATAATTGAGGATAAGAGAAAGAAAAGAATAAAACCAATAATTACTGGACGCATTGACAGAAAGCCAGTTAGGGGGCAGTCCCCTTTGGCATGAAAGTATGCATGCAAATAAATGTTCATTAACCACACCCAAAGTTCATTTTTGTGCATTTCGTGGTCTGGAGGCTTCTTCATGATGGCTTCTCCAACAGTTCAGTTTCTGAATTCAGGGAAGTAGCATCTTCTTTACCTAAAATTCTTCTCAAAAGGAATTTAAACTTAGCAATTTAAATAATGATAATTTTTTACATTTCCCCCCCCCCCCGTTAAGAGGATGATATATATAAAAAAAAAGGGATCACTTAGTGATGCATGGCTGAGGTATGAGGTATATGAGGTATATGAATCAATTGGCAAGAGATATTAAAAAGACATCAGAAAAATCAAAAGGAAAGAAAAATTTCTGGATGAAAATATAGACTATCAAAGTCTTATGTGTAAAAATTCCAAGTAGAAGAAAAATAAATCTATAACAAGTCCTTTAATCAGGGCCCAATCAAAATGATCTAAGTAATGATGCATTTACCCAGTCAGTAGCCAGGACTACAGAAAGGTACCACACTATGAGAGGCAGAAAAGGGGACCAGATTATAGGAGCCAAGTAGGAGCCAAGGTTTCGGGGATACTCGTCTGTGAGTATCTTCAGGGTGAGTGTGGATACAAGGAAAGCCTATGTCTTAACACATGTTAAACATAGTAACCTCAAGTCTTCACACTAGGTTCAAGACCTTTGTACTGGCCTAGAAGTGCATCAATCCATCCTAGATTGGCTTTTCTTTGGCTCTGTGCAATGGCTTTTTTGTGTATATCTTGTCCTGGAATCAGACAGAATCATTAAGCAAAGTCCCATAATTTATTTAAATAATTAGTGGCATCATTTTTATAGTCACAAGCCTTTTAGGGCATGTATTAGCAAATGTATCTTAAACTTAAAAATCAAAAGGTTAAAGAAAATCTTAATACTGGTGACATGTGCTTCAGATATAAAAAGGAGAGAAAAAATAATACAAAAAACTGAAAAAGTATATTGCACATGCAAGAAAAATATAATAATAAAAGAGCTTTAAAAAATTCAAAAATATAGCTTATAACCATTGACAATCTGTGTCAGTTAAGAAAATATAAAATACAAGGCTTTCTCACCAAAAAATGAGATCCATTTCCTCTTTGTATCTGGCCATGATCACTGTGAGTAGAAGGCAAATGAATTGAACAAGGTTAACAATTTTTCATCTTTAAAAATACAGTAGTACAAATATGTAGATATCAAAATCCCCAAAATTCTCAATAGCCCAATTAATTACAATAGCAAACAAACACATAAGTTGCTGTATGACATTTTTAAAACCTATGAATTGATGGACATTTGTCACAATTTTTACAAACATAGCAATCCTTCAACCTTGGTATTTAAATATATATTTTTTAAACAAAGTAAAACTCATCTTGGGTTTAGAACATAATCAAGAAATCTATATATCATTCTGGTAGAAGTAAAATAGTGAGCTGAAGAGCATAAATAAAGGGATGCTCCTTTTTCTTGGAGGCTTTTTAAGGATACAAATGCCCTGAGATTAACTGCCCAACTTCCATTCACATGTGGGAAGGTTGGGGTTTATATAAAATATATTTCACTTCAGCTACTGTAATGGGCCTTACCTCGTGGTAGGGGCAGGCAAAAATAACCAGATTGTTCAAAAAAATTCCAAAAATCATATTTAAAAAACCCTTAAAATCAAATCATTTGAGGTATTTAGCACATTAAATTTTCCAAAGGTTGTTAATACAATTATAACCAGTTCTGAAGTCCATCTATCCTCAGCAAAATAAAAAAAAGCTGTTTTTTCATATATGGGCTTATTCACAATAATATTTGTTCAACACAGATATAGGGGAAAAACAACAGAATTTTAAAACTCAGTACATTCAAAATAAATTCAATCAACCTTCAGTTCACAGAATAATATTCAATCCAGTAATATATGAACTTAAAATCACAAAGTTAAATCTTAAACAAAACAATGCAATAGAATACAGAGATTTTTTTATAAACCATTGGAGTCTGAAATGTCTTAGAATATAGCCTTTTAGTCTCTTCAAAGTTCCTTGGGGTTTTTTTGTTTGTTTGTTTGTTTTTAATTATCCATTTAAATGTCTATTGTCCGAAGGTAGAGTAGTAAAGGCTAGGCTATGGGGTTCAAGGGATCCGTCCAGGGCCCCATAGCTGGGAAGCATCGGAGGCCAGATTTTAACTAAAGACCTCCCGTCTCTGGGCCTGGCTTCCAGTTCGCTGGGCCACCCATTTTCCTCCCCAAAGTTAAAGTTGAATCTTTGGGCCGAGTCTGCTCCCTGACAGGCAGGTAAAATCAATGAAATTGCGAGAAGAGTTAAAAATCCTTTTAAACCCATTGCTTTTTAGGTTTCTGTTTGAAAATCTGTTTCTTCTCTCTAGTCTTTTCTCTCTTTCCCCTCTCTGATCCTGCAGTGGCCAATACCCCCAGCCACGTGGAGGCTTAGCCTAAGGGAAAATTGCCCGGTCTCCTTTCCCTCTCATCTCTCCCCTCCGCCCACATGGCCAATACTGTTACCAGCTGGTGGCAATGAGTCCTGAGCGATCTGCTCCGAGGATCTGGGTGATGAGTCAGCTGGGTCGGAGGCCAGATGGGTGAGAGACAGACCGCCGGGGTGGGTCGGGCCGGGAGCTGGAGCACAGCTCAGGCACCAGGTGAGAGGCCAGGAGCAGAAGCAGGAGCCCGAGAGGGCCGCAGGCAGGAGCTGATCAAGATGGTTTTCTAAAGAGCATCTCGGAGAACCTTGGCTTTAAAAAAAAATTCTCTAGGCTAAAAAAATTTTGAGAAGTTCTCATCCAATCTAGTGGTCGCCATCTGTAACAGTTAAAATTTAGGGGAGATGGGGAGACTGAGGCAGGTAGAAATTAGTTTCTCTCTGCAAGGAGTATTATATTTTTTAGAGGTTTATTAAAGGCTAAAGATTAAGGAACATACAAGTAAGAAACATGTGCCTAGGCCAGAGGCCTAGACAAAATAACCTCACATCACGCAAGAGACGAGCCTGCTCCAAACGGAAGTCCAAAAAAAGCCAAGCCCCCTCAAAAGCCTTTGAATCAACTTAAATACCATCTTGATCTCGGCCCAGGTGAGATTACAAGGCATTCTGGGGAAGTGGAGCAAAGGCTCATGGGGATTGTAGTCCTGTATTCGAGTCTATTTTTTACATTCAGTAGTAGTAGTAGTAGTAGTAGTAGTAGTAGCAGCAGTAGTAGCAGTAGCAGTAGCAGTAGTAGTAGTAGTAGTAGTAGTAGTAGTAGTAGTAGTTAGGTGGTATAATTGTAAAAAATAGACTCGAATACAGGACTACAATCCCCACAAGCCTTTGCTCCACTTCCCCAAAATGCTTTGTAAACTCATGGGAATTCTGAGGTGGGCCGAGATCGAGGAAGGATTTAAGCTGGTGGCAAAGGTTTTTGTCTTTCTTTTGGACTTCCATTTTGGAGTAGATGTGTCTCTTGCGTGATGTGAGGTTATTTTGTCTAGGCCTCTGGCCTAGGCGCATGTTTCTTACTTGTATTTTCTTTAATCTTTAGCCTTTAATAAACCTCTAAAAAATATAATACTCCTTGCAGAGAGAAACTAATTTCTACCTGCCTCAGTCTCCCCATATTCCTAAGTTTTAACTGTTACAATAATGAATAGAGTACTCTGTCTGAATGCAGGAAGATTCATCTTCCTGAGACTAAATCTGGTCTCAAATATTAGCTGTGTGACCCTGGGCAAGTCACACCCTGTTGCCCTCAGTTTCTTATCTGTAAAATGAGCTAGAGAAAGAAAACTCAAACCACTCTGGTATCTTTCCCAGGAAAACCCCAAATGGGATCACAAAGAATTGAAACTGACTAACCACCAAACTCCACATAGATACATATATATTAACAAGTAATATTGTGTGACATATGGTTGTAACGGAATACTATTACACCATAAAAAATGACAAACAGAATGAGTTCAGAAAATCCTAAAAAGATATATGTGAATTGATACAGAGTGAAATAAGTAGAACCAGGAGAACACTGTAACAGTGTTTACAATAACAGAAATATTATACAATGAGCATCTGTGAAAACTGTTATCAGCAAAGCAAGTTTCCAAGATAACCACGAGGAATTCATGATGAAAAATGCTATCCACAGCCAAAGAAGGAACTGCTAGATTTTGATTGCAGATCAAAACATGCTATCTTTTACTTTAATTCTTTCATGAGTTTTTTATTGTATATGTGACATGGTCTTTTTTCATGGCAGAAGAAATATGGAAATGCATATTTCATGGCAGCATCTGTATAAACTATATCAGACTATTTACTGCCTTGAAGAGGGGGGCCTGGAAGGAGGGAGAGAATCTGAATCTCAAAATATCAGATAACAATTGTCAAAAATTGTTTCTACCAAAAAAAAAAACAACTAAAAAAAGAAAAGAAAAATCCATTTATGCCGGTACTTTCCAATGATTTTGTTGGAAGTGAGTACTATGTTATGTTGGGGTCTTTTTCTATATCTATATTGATATGGTCATGTAGTTTTTGTTACTTTTGTTATTGATATTGTAAATTGTATTGATGGTTTTCCTTATGTTGACTATCTCTGCATTCCTAGTATAAAGATATTAATACAATTTTATAAAAATTGTTTCTACATGTAATTGAAATAATAAAAATAAATTTTATAGAAGTAACATTAATTCATTTATGTTCCCTAAACAAAGGATATGGTATTAACAGTTACCAAATTTTAAGAAGTATATAAAAGTATGTTATAAATGCTGGGTGGCTCAGTGGATTGAGAGTAAAGCCTAGAAATGGGAGGTCCTGGGTTCAAATCTGGCCTCAGAGACTTCTTAGCTGTGTGACCCTGGGCAAGTCACTTAACCCCCATTGCCTAGCCCTTACCACTCTTCTGCCTTAGAACTGTGACAAGGAAATCACTTTTAAAAGACTGATATATATTAATTTAAAGTCGCCAAGGAATTCAGCTATGTAATTCCTAAATGAAAACTCAAGTCAGCAGTCAACCTTTTATGGAGTTTAATTACAAACAGGAGGAAGAAAGGTATTAGAGAGAGAGAGAGAGAGAGAGAGAGAGAGAGAGAAAGGGGAGAGAAGGGAATAGGGCTTAAATACCCCCTCTGTTTAGGCTGGGCCAAAAGGCCCAAGCCCTTAGATAGCTGAGGCAAAGAAAAGAGATCAGTCCCTATCACTCACGTGACCAAAATGGAGAAACAGTTTCAGGGGCCTCCACCTCCAGCCTCCTTCAGAGCAAGCTTCTCAGAGCACAACCTCTCAGAGCAAAACCTCTCCAACCACCCAGGCCTCAGACCCCGCTATCTTTAAGGAAACCATCTAAGTTCCCTCCCCTCAGTTCTCACATCTACCAATCACTGTCCATGTCTTCCCTGTGCCAATGGTGGCTCTAGCTTAACCCAGGACCGCCCAGAGGTCTGTGGCTTTGCACATGTCTGTTGAAGGTCATATTCTCAAATAATTAAATCTTGATCCTTTTGCTGCAGCCCTTCCTAAATCCTGTTACCCTGAGTAGGGTGGAGATTGGAAGTTCCAAGACCTGGTTCTGTCATTCCAAGTATCTCTATTGTATCAATTCTAAAATCAATCATGACTCAAAGAACTTCCTGTTCTATGCTTAAGCATAGGTCAAAGCCCTTTCCATTGTTTAGCAAAAGGTTTCTGTCCTAAAGTAGTCTTAGGTAGGGAGGAGAAGGACCCTCCCTACCTAATGTTGGAAATGGGGAAATTTCCAACATTCATAAGTCTAAGAGATTTTAAGGTTTACAGAACCAATACCCAGTATTGATTCTAAGACATAAGGTATGGGTTTTTATTTTTTTTTTAATTAAAAAAAAAGAAGTATATAAATAATTTTTTAAAAAGATAATGTAGTCAAGATTAGAAGGAGAGCAGTAAATTGGGGAGAGGTGGGAATTTTATACATACCTTCTAAGATAGAAATTTCATATCTAGAATATAGGGAGAATTTTTTCAAGTTTATAAGAATATGAGTTATTCTCCAATTGATAAGTGGTCAAAAGATATGAACACTTTCTAGGTAAAGAAAGCAAAACCATATATAGGCATATTGTGAACCTTAAAAATTCTCAGACCCTACTTCATAAGGTTGGATTGTGAACCTTAAAAATTCTCAGACCCTACTTCATAAGATTTGGTTAAGACCATTCCCCACTTTAAACAATGAAGGAACTTAGATCAGGAATGTGAGACCTCTACTCCACCCCTACTTAAGCCTGCTTTAGGGTAAGAAACTCCTTGCTGAACAATGAAAAGTACTTAAACCCATACTTATAGTAAGGCAAAAGTTCTTAAGCTGTGCCTATTTTTAGATCTAATACAAAAGGGTGCTAAGTACCTATAAAGGTCAGGCAACTTGTGAATTTACAAGGAGCAAAGAGATGAGAAACTTACTCAGAGGTTTTTCAGGTGTGAACTTAATCAAAAGTTCAAGCCTTCTTAGGTGTGAATTAAGAATGTTCTGTCCTTTGGAAAACGTCTACTGAGATTGGTAGATGTGAGAACTTAGGGGAGGAGACATAGGAGAAAATTCCCTTTAAAAGGAGAGGAAAAGCTGCCTTGAGGAACAGTCTCAAGAGGAGAGTCTCAGAGGAGCTCTCTCTGGAGATGGCAGCTGGCAAAAGCTGAATTGGTGTCTCTCTGAACACTAGAATCCTTGCTTGGACAAATCTTGTGGTGAGTGGATAAAAAGACTGACTGATCTCTCTCTTAGGGCTTGGGCCTGGGCTGGCCTGGGTTGGCCCGGGCCGGCCTATCTTTTTCTCATTATTTCCTTTTTCTCTCTCCCTTTCTTTAATTTCTCATTTGTATTAATTAAAATCTCTATAAAACCCAGCTGACTTGGGTATATTTAATAATTGGGAATTTTCCCCTGGCGACCACCTTATATTTGACTTAAAAACAAGACACTGTCTTGAAAACATATTTTCTGCGGTCACAATTTAAGCCAACCACTCTTTTATCTACCACAGTTTATGTCTTCCACTATTTTAATTATTACAATATGAAAAAATACTCTAAATCATTACTGATTAGAGAAATGGAAAGCAATACAATTCTAAGATAACCCACCTATCAAATTAGCTAAAATGATAATAAGGCAAAATGACAAATGTTGGATGAAATATAGAAAAACTGAGACTCTAATACACTGTTGGTGGAACTGATCAACCATTTTGAAAAACAATCTGGAATTGTACCCATAGAGTTATAAAACTGTGCATACTGTAAAAGTTAAAATTGTTTTTTGTTCAAATTAAGTTACAAAAAATTGTTGTGGCCCCTGTTTATAAAAATTAACTCTTAAATCATGAGGTTGTTAGAAGCTTTATTATAGCAGGGGAGATATAATAAAGAGAGGGAAATGTAGGATGGAGGTAGAAAATATTGCCTAACTAAATACCATAAGTCCATATCAGAGTGCCTCTAGACCAGAAGTGTGAATCCAAATGTCCACCAGAATCCAAAGTTTGAATCAGGAAGCCAAAATCAGAAGCCAAAGCCAAAATGAGAATCTGAAATGGGAATCCAAAATCAGAGTGCAAAATGAAAATGCCTGACTTCCAGTTGGGTCTCACCTTCCAAGCACTTTTCTCCATGGAACAACTCTCTCATGTCACGTCTCAGGAATCAATCATAGTTCCTTAATTGTCTAGCACTGCAGAGGGGGAGCATGGGAGAGGGGAACAGTGTTTGTAGGATCCACTTCCTGTCTCTGAGGATGTGAATTTCCTTTTCTAGTAAAAGGTTCTCCAAGTGCCTGACTGACCAAGTGTGAAAGGAGGGGCACTCTTAAGTTCTTGATTGATTAAGTTAAAATAAACCAAGGGAGTTTTAAATTTCCCTTTCATAATACCCTTACACCCAGTGATGCCACTGTTGAGTCTGCTTCTGAAGGAGATCAGGGAAAGATGAAAAGAGCACATATGATCCAAAATATTTATTGCAGCACTCTTTGTAGTGGCCAAGAATTGGAAATTGAGGGGATGCCCATCAGTTGGGGAATGGCTGAACAAGTTGTGGCATAAGATTGTGATGGAACCCTACTGCACCATAGGTAATGAGGTTTTTTTTTTAACTTTTTTTTTTGCTTAAAAACTTTTCTAACTTAGAAAGACTTACATGAAATTATGAAAAGTAAACTGAGTAGAATCAAGAGAACATTATATACAACTACAGAAATAATGTTTGGAGATATGTAAGGAAATTATTGGTTCTCTTTGTCTAATCTGAGTTTACATTTGTGAAAAGGGAATCCTTTATTCCCTTTGCCTAGTTGGAATTAAAACTCTGGTTAACACTAACTTAAGAACCTCACTAGATTGTGAAGACAGGATTAACTCTCCTTTGTCTACCTTTTGATTGAATCAACACAAGCTTGAACTAGGTGGAGGAGCTCACAAACCACTTAATGAATTTGCACCCTACTTAGTGCTAGATGAGAAGCCAATAAGATACTTGGAGAGCTCCACTCTTTTTTCTAACTCAAACAGGCAGAAACTTTTGAATTCTTTTAAGAGTTCACACACTCAGAAACATGTGATTCCAAACTGGGTGACAACTCAGAAACATGTGAATCCTAGGAGGAGAGTGAACACCTTTTAGAGGTGAGAGGTCAACCCCACAGACACTGCCCCTGGGCAGTGATGGACAAATTAGAAACTGTGATTGGCCACTGTGAAAAGGGGTAGGGACAGGAAACCACCAAAAAAGCCAATTCAGCTGGGCAGTCTGGAGAAGTTGAGTCTTGTGGAGAATGTCTCCTGGAGATAGTCGTTGAGGGAACTTCATTGAAGACTGGGGCATGGATCTTAGACTCTGATTCCTGGACTCATCCTTCATTGGATGAGTGAAAAGGCTGACTCCCTTCCTAGTTTCCAAAGAGACTAGCTTCCATCTAGGAGGAGGCCTTGTGGTTATTCACTACCTGCCCTTCTGACTGAGGACTAGTATAGGTATTTTCTCTAACCTCTTTCACATTTCTCTACTTGTGAATGTCTATCTCTATAGAAAGAACTGATAAAAAGAAACATGAAAGACATAATTTATATATACATATACTTTTTTTTAAGTGATAACTTCTCTAGAGTAGGGAGAGGAAGGAGGATAAAAAAATACCTCTTAATTTTAATGAAAGCAACAAAATAAATTCATAAAAATTTTAAAATAAATAAAAATAGGGGGCAGCTAGGTGGTTCAGTGGATTGAGAGCCAGGTCTAGAAACAGGAGGTCCTAGGTTCAAATCTGGTCTCAGACACTTCCTAGCTGTGTGACTCTGGGCAAGCCACAACTCCCATTCCCTATCTCTTACTGCTCTTCTGCCTTAGGACCAATACTTAGTATTGATTCTAAAACTGAACGTGTTTTTTAAAAATAAATAAAAATAAAGCACTTAGCCTACTTGGTACATAGTAGGTACTTTAAATACAAGTGCTTATTCACTTCCCCCATGGAATGACACATTCTGACTTAGGAGTCCAGAGGCCTGGATTCTATAACTAGTTCTGTCATTAACTCACTGTAAAAATTTAAATTAATGTCAAATAATAAAAATATTATATTTTTGGGAGATTTATTAATGATCATTAGAAATCAAGGAATAAAGAGGATATAAAATAAATACCACATGTCCATGGTGTTATGATAGGAATTTGGTGAGGAATGAACAAGAGAGAAACATATAAAAAATTCAGATTTATTGGTTGGGAAGGGGAGAAAGGAAGAAGGGTTATGAGAATTTCTACAAGTTATCTTACTCTCTAATTTCTATAAATCTATCTAAAACTATCTTATTAAGCTAAGCTTTAATTTTTCCCAATAACCAAATCTCACAAATGGAGTCCTATCAAATGGGCCAGGATCTTCAGTTGATAACTGTCCAAACAGGTCCAGTGGTGAAGTGTGTCCTCAATCTTCTTTACTCAAACTGCCAGCAGCCAGATTAAAAGATTTCTCTCTTTTGTTGTTATCAGGACAAGAAGAAACCTGTTTTCCCAAGCCTTTCCAATCAAGGTCCTTCCAGGAAAGAGGTGCCCAGACAGTTGGGACTTAGAACCTTTCCCCAAATCTCCAGCCTCAGGCTCCCATGTGACTCTCAGTCATATGCTCCTATTAATCACTCTGACTTATGCACCACTCAGTTTGTTGCAAAATGTTCTTTCTCTATCACATTCCCCCCTTTTGCACGAAACAAAAATTGTGTTGGAAACACTATTTTTGTATTTGTGCACAATCTAAAATACTTACCAATTACCTAAACTAAGAAATCTACCCAAAATAACAAGCAACCTACACGAAACTGTCTTACTCTAACTAATACTAACCTATTCTAGGGAATTTTAACAAGGAAAAAGGAAAAGGAATTAAATAATGAACAAGTACAAATGTCAAACAGAAGCAAAATCAAAACAGCAAATAACATCAAACAAAAGATGAACATAACTTCCATGCAAACATCAAACTGTGAATCTTAAAATTTCTCAGACTCTACCTTGGAACATTATCTTAATGTTATGGTTAAGGTTATTCCCAATTTAAACAATGGAGGTATTTGATCAGGAATGTATTGGGAACTTTAAAATTACTCCACCCATACTTAGGCATACTTTAGGGGAAGATAAAGTTGTAAAACTCCTTAGTGAAAAATGAAGGTACTTAACTCATACTTATAGTGAGGCCAAAAACCGTAACCTAGGTCTATTTTTAGATCTAATACAAAAGGGTGGTAAGTACCTATGAAGGTCAAATTAATCACTAAAAGGTCAGGCAACTTGCAAGGGGCAAGCTTAATAAAGAGGTGTGAAGTACTCAGAAGATATAATCTACCTAGAGAAGGTGAGAACTAAAAACTAAGAATGGGCTGACCTAAGAAAAGCGTCTACTGTGATTGGTAGACATGAAAATTTAGGGGAGGTGACACAAGAGAAATTTCTCTTTAACAGGAGCTGTCTGGAGGTTGGTGGCTGGAGAACCCAGACTGTGAAGAGAGGAGGCACTGGCGCGCGCTCTTTGGTGCTGAAGGACGGCGCGGACAAGCGATTGCTGCCAGCTGGAATAAACCGGGCCATGCTTTGAGAAAGAAACTGATTCTCTAGGGAAGATTTCAGAATGACTGACACTCTTGATGCTGTTCCAAACTTTGAAGAGATGTTTGCCAATCGATTCACAGAAGATGATACAGAGTACCAAGAATACCTGAAACGCCCCACAGACTCCCCTCCAGTTGTTGAAGAGTGGAACAGTGGATCTAGTGGTAATCAAAGAAACAGAGGCAATAGGTTGCAAGATAACAGACAATTTCGAGGAAGGGATGGCAGGCGGGGTTGGCCAAGTGACAACAGATCTAATCAGTGGCATGGAAGACCCTGGGGTAATAATTATCAGCAGCATAGACAAGAACCTTATTACCATCATCAGTATGGAAATTATGGTTATAATCAACGGCCTCCTTATGGCTACTATTAATATAAATGTTGACATCTATCAAGGAAAACCAATACATCCTCTTCTAACATGTCAAAAGCTTGCCTGTCTTGTTTTTTGTATATAATTATGTGTAACTACTTTTACACAACTTAAGGCTGTCATGTACAAAGAAACTAGAAAGATGTGATGGTAGCTGAAGAAGTTATGGACTACATTGTTCAATTTCTACCTCAAATTCGACTTCATTTCATATATTGTTGGTGCATTGAATTTCCATGTAAGGCTGCCAGTAGTCATAAGTTTTTAACACAGGCAGAAATGGAAATAGGAAAAATGTTTGCTTTCTCTCAAATTTAAAGGAATATCTGTAAACATGGATGAAATTGTTTCTGGAATTTTACAAACTTTAATGAAGAAATCACCAAGAGACAGTTACATTTGGCTTTCAAAATACCATATTTAATAGCAACTGAAACAAATTATAATCGATTTACCTTTCACTTGGCTTTGATTTAGAAATAACTATACTATGTGAATGCCTATTTTAGAGGTCTGAGTGCTATTTTAGTAACAAAAGGAAAAGAATAAAAATGTAAAATAAGAAAAGAATTTTTATTTTTGGATTAAGTGAGCATAGATATGGATTTTTTTTTTTTGCATTATATACTAGTATGAGCTTTCTGGTGTGTGGAAGGCAGAAGACTTGAAATTCATTTAAAACATTCACTTAAAAACACAGGATTGAAATTCAAGTGCAATCTAGACATTATAACCTGTTATTTTCAGCCCTTTCTTTCCAATCATCATATGAAACATAATTCAGCATGTACTTTTTTTTAAATAGTCATGATAGCTTAGATTTTACATTATTTTTTTCTCTGCCAAACATGGAACCTGCTGTATCTTATATGCATGCAATAATTGTGTGAATTTAAAAAAAATCTTTTCTCTATTTTTATACTCCCATTATGATGCCTATTGTAATTACATTTTTATTTAAGGGAAATGGTAACTGTTTAGCCTCACTCAACTTTTGGATTATTAGTTCTATAATAATTTGCTTTTTGTTACATCCTGTCTGATAAAAGGAAGTGCAGTATAACAGGAAAAAAAGTACTCTCTTTTTTAACCCAAAAGACTTAAGTTCAAACACTGACTTTTAAGAACTGAACTTGGGCAGTTCATTTAAACTCTCTTGACCTCAGAAATCCTTATCTGTAAAATGAGGGAGTTGGACTTTATGATTTCTCTGAGGTCCCTTCCAGCTCTCAATCCTATGATCTAAGAGTAGCAGTTTGACATTTTATGAGATTCTTCAATTTTTTGTGGGGAAGGTATTGCTCTGTTGAAATAGAAGTATTATTAAAGGATATGATCAATCTTAGTATGCCAGAGCTTTGCAGTGACAATTACTTAAACCTTTCTTTTAGTTGACATCTACCTTCTTGGCATTTCCATCTTAACAGCCTTCTCATGGTGTTTTCTCTATGATGGTGAAGGAGCCTACATTCCCTAAGCATCCCTTTGCCTCCTACTCTTAGAAGCCTATATATCCTATTCCCTTAAAAATCTTTACTCTGTTAGCTGTTATGCTGAAAGAAAAAGTAATTTCTGCAAATGACTGGCAAAGAATAATGTGTTACTTTCAAGAAGTATTTACATTTCAAGGAGGGAAAAAAATCTTTGGAACTTTAAGCACTGTGGCTGGCAAGATTTTGGAGGAAGTGGGAGGTAAGACCTCCCTTGTGCTCCCCCAAACCATACCATGTAAGCAAATGTCTGTTCTACTAACATATGTACAAGCCAACCTTGAACATGACACTCAATAAAAATAGATTTTGATAGTAAAAAAAAAAAAAGGAGCTGTCTGAACCAGTTCAAGGGAGTTCGATTTAATTCAGCTTTGGTATCTGAATTGGAGGTCAGGAGTCAGAGGAGGCTGCTGGGTCTCTGAACACTAGAGTTTTGCTTGGAAAGATCTTGTGGTGAGTGATTAAAGACTGACTTAGTTTCTCTCTTAAAGAGAAGAGGTCTAGGCCCTAGCCTTTTCTTACTATTTCCTCTTACTCTGTCTCTTTCCCTTTCCTTAATTCCTTCATTTATATTAATTAAAATCTCCATAAAACCCAGCTGACTTGGGTATTTCACATTTGGGAATTTTCCCCATGGCGATCACTTATTTTTTATATAAAATCAAGATGCTAAAAATTATCTTTACAGTTTGGGCAATTCAGTCTTGAAACCCATATTTTCACGGTTACAAAGCTCAAAATACACTTATCATCTAATACAGAAAATTGTACTTTACGGTACATTAACATTAAAACTTAGAGAAAAAAAATTTGAAAATTACAATAAACACAACATTGCATAAGATTTACACTAAAAATCAAACCAAACATTAAACTCACTTATGCAAATATATGTAACAATAAATATTAGTGAACTGTGTACATAATTTACATATATACATATAGTACATGCATATAATATATACATGTATGCTTACATATGCACATATATACACTTGTGTACACTTCATATTTACACATATTTTACATATATACCTACACTATAATGGAATTAACTTACAATCCTATTATACACCCTATTTACATGTATTTACATATTTATTTACAATTTTGTGATATGTGATGTCATATGCTGTTTGTGTTGTGTAATGTATGATATAGTGCAAGTCAGTATCTAATTTTCTTATCTTATCTTACTTAATCCTACCTAACTAACCCCCATCTTCAAAATACTTCTGCCTAACTAGATTTCTATATTTAAACCAAATCTAAGTATGTAACTATATTTTGTTAGTAAATAACATATCTACAACTAATCATAACATTGTTAGTACCCTAACTATACATTGTTTCACTCATTTAAGTAGTGATTCAATGTAACGAACCATGTTTATGTTTTGTGTTTATGTTTTGTTATGTTGTTTCTTTTGTTATGTCATGTTGTTTTGCTATTTTAACATCAGTGTTACTGTTATGTAAGTTTTATGTTATTGTTGTATGAAACATACTTACCCCTACTTTGGATCTTTCTTTCTCTTCTCTCCTTTTTGAATATTCTTCTGCAATTTCATAGTAGTAAATATATTTGTGCTTGTATATGAATAAATGCTATGTTATTTGTACTATACTACATTACCCCCAAAGTATCAATTCATTAGTCCATTTATCCTGTAATCCTCTCCATTGAAAATTTCACAAAATCTTTAAATTTATACATTTTCAGTCTTTTAACAAATGTCCATTAATTCCTGAATTTTTCTCTTCATCTGCATTGTCCTCTTCTATCCTCTTCTACAGGAATGGCACTATCCTTACTGATCTTTTTGACTGAAGACTCAATTTGACTGATGATTCTATCTTTCTACAATCTCTTCATTTTATTCTTCTTCAATAATTTGTACATTTTCATTATTAATGCCATGTGCTAATTTTATATGTGAATGATGATACCAGTAATCTCTATCCAAAACTTTTACTGAAGATGGAGAAACTAACACAATAGTGTAAGGACCTAACCAACTTTTTTGTGTTGCTGATGTTTTAGCAAAATTTTTTACATATACCACATCTCCTGGTTCATAATTATGAAGAGAATAATCCTAAAGATTAGTTTGAATTAATACTCCCATATCACATAATTCTTTTAGTCTTTGTTGTAAAGCACTTAAGTAAGAAGCAAGTTGACAGTCTCCTCCTAAAAGAGATGTATAGACTGTCTTACAAGTTTTTGCCTGTAGCAGAGCATGTCCAAAGAGCATTTCATAGGATGATATATGTAAATCTGCTCTTGGTCTCATACTTAGGTAAAACAAAGCTATGGGAAGAATCTCTGGCCATTTGAAATGAGTTTCAGCACAGAACTTCCCCATCATAGTCTTTATTTCCTTATTTACATGTTCCACTTGCCCTGAACTTTGTGAATGATAAGGAACATGATATTTTGGTATTATTCCTAGATTTTCATAGACTCTTTTCAGCATGTCATGAGTAAAATGCAATCCTTTATCAGAGTCTATTGTTAGTAGTACTACAAATCTAGGTATAATTTCCTTAATCAACACTTTCACCACAAAGTATTTGTACTTGATGGAAAAGCTGCAGTTCATTTGATTAATCTATCAACGATTACCAAGCAAAACTTGTATCTTCCACCATTTGGCATGCTGATGTAATCAATTTTCAGACTCACAAATGGACAATATGCTAAAGTTCTACCACCTAAACCTTTCTGTCTGAATGCCCCTTGATTGAATTTTTGGCAAACAGAACAGCTTGAGCAGATCTTATTTGCTCTGGTACTTATTCCAGGAGCAACCCATTGTCTCTTTATGGTGTTAATTACAGCTTGAGTACCAAAATGACCTTTTGTGTGAATGGCTTGACACAAATAGGTATACAGGTCTTTTGGTAACAGCGGCTTTCCTGTATCTGTTAACCATGTTCTTTTCTTGCTCCAAACTTCTCCTTCCATTTTTGTGTTTCTGAGTCTACATATCATCAAATTCTATAGTTGATAAGTTCATAACATACACTGGAGCATTTCTGGCAGCAAATTTCACAGTTATATCATCTCTAAAGAACTGTACCTGCAGCAATTGAATCTAGCTGACAACCATAGTATCCAATTGGACAATAACTTTGTCCTAAAGTCTGTGTCAGTACACCAGATGCGATTCCTTTCATCTCATTCACAAATAATTGAAAAGGTTTAGTATAGTCTGGGATTCCAAGAGCTGGTGCAGATAAAATTGCTTCCTTAAGCTTCCTTAAGGCTTGCAGATGGAACAACTTGCAGGGACCCAGGAGAAAAAAACACCATTCATAAGCAAAGGATAAACTATGGGAGTGGAAACACCGAGAAAAAGCAACTGCCTGAATACAGAGGTTGAGGGGACATGACAGAGGATAGACTCTAAATGAACACTCTAATGCAAATACTATCAACAAAGCAATGGGTTCAAATCAAGAAAACATCTAATGCCCAGTGGACTTACGCGTCGGCTATGGGGGGTGGGGGGGGGGGGGAGGAAAAGAAAATGATCTATGTCTTTAACGAATAATGCTTGGAAATGATCAAATAAAATATATTTAAAAAAAAAAAAGAAAAGATAAAATTAAAAAAAAAAGGCTTGCAGATGATCAGGTTTGAGTTTCAGAGGTTCTGGTTTTGTATTCCTGGTTAGATCTGCTAAACATTTAGTAATTTCACTATACCCAGGTATCCATTGCCTACAAAAACCAATTATTCCAAGAATGGCTCTGAGTTGCTTCTTGTTCTCAGGAGCATTCAGTTTCTGGATATCAGCTATTCTTTTTTAGTGATACTTCTGGAACCCTCTGACAACACAAAGCCAAGATATTCGATGTGAGGCAAAACCCATTGCCTTAGAGATTTTATGTCCATATTGATGTAATTCAATCAAAAGAATCTTGCTATCTCTTAAATACACTTTAGCAGATAGAGATGTTAGTATTAAGATTAAAACTTAGTTTCTCTGCTAAAAGTATTATATTTTTTAGAGGTTTATTAAAGATTAAGAAATAAAGAAAATACAAAATAAGGAAAAGCACGTGCAACCTACATTTTGCCAGCTAGGTAGAGAGCCATGTGTACCCAGAAGCAGAAGCCGAATGAGAGAATGTGAGTAGGTGGAGAGCCCCTTTAAATAATAATTTGTGATCTCACATTCAAGTGAGATTCCAGGAAACTCTGGGAAGTTCCAAGGACTTCTTGGGATTGAAGTCTGGGGTTCAAATCTCCATTTTTACACTAGGAGGATATCATCTACAAAATGTACTCTTTTACTTTCCTTGAATGTTATTGTTTTGAGGTCTCTGTTCAAAATTTGAGAGAATTGACTTAGGCTATTGCAGAAACCTTGTGGAAGACAAGTCTATGTCTTCTTGGTACTCTCCCATGTGAAAGCAAAGGTCTTTTGAGAATCCTTGTGAATTGGTATCCAGAAAAACACTGAACATAAATCTACCACAGTGAAATATTTTGCTTGACTTGGAATGAATGAGATTATAGTAACTGGGCTTGGTACTATGGGATGTGTCTTTATTACATGATCGTTTACAGCTCTCAAATCTAGTATGAATCTATAGACAATTCTGCCATCTTGATCTAACTTTTGATTTTTTATTGGAAGTATGGGCATATTGTATTCTGAGAAGCACAGTATTATGATCCCTTGTTGAATTAGGGACTAAATAATAGGTCTTATCCCATCTATAGCTTCTTTACTCAAAGGGTATTGAGGAACACAAGGAACTGGTCCTTTCATGGTTCTCACTGTTACTGGTGTAACTGATTTCCATAGGTCTACATCTGTGGAAGACTGTAAGGATAATTTTAGGGTTGTGACCTAATCTAAATTAATTTGGTCACCAGAGAAAATCCCAAATAAAATACTCAAGTCAATTTGGAAATTTATGATGATTTTAATTAATTTAGAGGGAAGGAATTAAGGAGAAGAGAGAGAAAGACCTCTGCCATGAGGTCTTTGAAGAATATTAGAGGCTTTTCTAAGAGGATAGTGTTTGGAAGGTAAAGGAGAAAAGAATCAGAAAAAAACTCCGAGAGAACTCAGTGAAGATGCCTCACCTGAACTAGGCTACTAAGCTCCTCCCAATATAGTATCAAGGAAAACTCACCACCAGCCCCAGACAATAGCTGCCACCACACCAAGATGCCAAAATGCTCAGCAAGCTGCCACCAGAGTCACCTCTCTGTGGAAAGAAACTGGAGAGAGGAAGTGACGCAAAATATATAGACGGTTTTTACATCACTTTCCTGTGTCTCACATGTATCAACGGTAGCTTAAGCTTGACTTAGGACAGCCCAGGGGTCTGTCAGTTGTTTCTGATTTGTCATTTGCTAGCACATGTCTGTCATAGGCCATCCTCCTAAATATTTAATCCTTAAGTATGGGTGTAGACATTCCTGTTTTAGTTAGACTAAGTAAGGTGGAGTAATCTAAAGTTCACAAGACTTAGATCATAAGTCTTCTGGTATATCCTCAGGAATAGGATAGATGGAATCCAACTCATTCTCTGTACTGACTAAATCTAAGAACAGCAATGGAAAAGCCTTCAGAGATTCTTCTGAGAGTTGTAATGATATATACCCAGTGTCAGTACATTGAATCGTTGCTTGTAATTTACAAAGCAAGTCCCTCCTGAGAAGGTTCATTGGTCTTTCTGGCATACAAAGAAATGCATGTTCCACAGATAAAGGACCTAGAGTTATCATTTTAGGTTGTAATTTTGCTACTCTCTCTGGTTTTCCAGTAGCTCCAATCACTTACATAGAACTAATAGCTTTACAATCTTTAGGAAGACTTTGAAAAACTGATTTACTGGCTCCAGTATCCACCAAAAGATCATATATCTGACCCCCTATAGTTACAGAAATATAGAGTTCAGTACTATTTGGAGGTTGGAAGGTTTCAAGAATTGGTGCAAGCTCAGTAACATCAGTACAAAGCTCAGTCATTTCCTGTCCACCCAAGTCTACATCTACGTAAATTACACGCCTTTTCCTGGATTTTGCATCATCAGTTTTTATATTACTCTCATTGGTCCTTAAATTCTCCATCTTAGTATCATTATTCCTATTTACAATTTCATGAATATTATTTAGTTTATATTCTTAATTAATTTCTCTTATTCTACATTAGGATTTTCTATTAAATTATATTACAATGTTCTTTCTCTGTACAATTATCAACACCAATTATATCCTCCTTTGATTCAATTAATTCATTTGTATCACCATGTATTTTATTTTCATTACTCCCAATTTCATTTATCCTCAACTCATTTTCATTTATACCACACTCATTTCTTGATTTATTTTCATTTGTCTTAGGGGAAACCTTCATAAGGCACTAGAACTTTTACTCTGGTCACCCTTTACTACTTGGCTATATTTTGGTCTAGCTCCAGAATTTACCCATGACTGCATAGTACTGAGATCTGGTGCTTGTTGTCCCTGGCAGCACTCAGTTTGTTGCAAAACATTCTTTCTCTATCACAATGGCTGAGTAGCCATTTCAAAACCCCCACCTTACCACCACCACAATGCTTGCTGCAAACCAAAAAGAGCTGGGAACCTCCACATCCCCGCCTTATATCCCCTGTCTACAAGAAGTGCATAATGATAGGAAGTCAGTGGACTCCAGGGAAATGTAGTTCTTTTTTAGGATAACAAATTTTCAATTATATACTCTGCGTGACTGGGACACTTCAGTTCACCCCTGAGTATCATTTTCTCCATCTATATTTGGATAAACCATTTGGTACAAGTAAAAATGTTTATAACTTTTTTGAAAGTAATATGTGAAAAGAAGAGGTTTAAGGTAAGAAGAAGTTTACTATTTATGGAACTGGTGTCAAGGGCACTGTGGAAGAGATAGACAGACCTGGAGCAAGGAACTAGAGGGTAAGGTAAGGGGGGTGGGAATGAGATAGCAGATAATGAGACTGGGGAGGGTTGTCTTCTCTTTGGTCGAATTGATTCAGTACAGTGATAATGATGAAAATAGGAATGGATGAGAATATATAAATGGAGGGGTAGGGTGGTAATGGTAAGGCCTACTGAGGAAGACAGGTGATTAGAAGATTCCAGATTGATATGTTATGTCTGCACAGCTCTTTACTACCAGACATGCAATGCTGCTATGAATGGGGGCAAGCATGTAGAAGACCTTATGTTGAACTGTTTAACTATTGGATCAAAATCTGGAATGGAGGAAAGGTGAAGCCAGAGGAGTGAAGAATAGTGAAGGATAGAAGGATTGGAGGGCAAGATAAGGATGAAGAACAGATTGAGACAAATAAAGGATTGGAAGAAATTAAATAATGGGAGTTGTGGTGAAATAAAGAAATCTCAGAATTCTTAATCTTGGAAGAATACTTGTAGATAATGGAAAGATCAAGAATGTGATTGTCACTGTGTGTGATGGAGATGAAGGAACAGCTCAAAGAACCTGAAGAAATTCGGAAGTCAAGATGCTAGGCTATTTGAAGGACAATCGACATGTACATTAAAGCATCCTATCAAGTCAAAAGTTGCACAGAGAGAAAGATTGTTAGCCAGATCTGAACTCTGAAAAAGAAGGCAAAATGATCTGGGGGATCAGAAGATAACTGCCACTAGGATCTGGACTGAGTGATAAATTTGGATAGAGTGAAGGTCAAAGGAGAGTAGTTGCTGAGTGACTGAGGTAGATGGAGAGTAGAACAGACTAGACAAGGAAGATCCAGATGCAATTGAATATAGTAACTCACTGTGATAAAATCCTAAATACAAAGTACCAGGGAAAGGATATCTATCCTATTTGACAAGAAATATTGAAAAAAAAAATCTAACAGCATTCTATGCTACATATGATAGATTGTAGATGAGGAGTGAGGGATTCAGGTAAAAAACAAAATATATTAGCAAAATTTATTTTTTAAAAATTCATACCTTCTGTCTTAGAAAATTGGTTCCAAGGCAGAAGAGTGATAAGGGGGGTTGAGTGACTTGCCAAGGGTCACAAAGCTCAGAAGAATCTGAGACTAGTTTTGAACCTAGGTTCTCCTAATTTTAAGCCTGGATCTCTATCCACCTTGCCACCTTCATGGCCCTGCAAAATTGATTTTAATAAAGAAAAAAATCATGGAAAACAGTTTGTTAAAAAATTGGTTTAGACCAACATCTTGTAGCATTTGTTCCATGGGCATATGCATTACATAATAAACTCCAAACAGATAAATAAGTTAAACATAAAAAAGTTGTCATGAAAAAGTTGGAGAACAAAAGTTGATACTTTTCATAGATGTTAGGTGGAAAGTTAATAACCAAATAAAAGACATCAGAAAAGACGAAACAGACAATTTCAAATGATAGAAAAACAAAAGGCTTTTATTTAAAAATCAATTAAGTTATAAAACTGTTGAACGTTGCATGAAAAATTTGATAAAAACCTGTCAAAAATGTGAGGTTTTAAAAAGAATTAGAAGCTATAGATAACCATTAAAAAACATTCCAATTCACTAAAAATAAATATTAATTAAAATAATTCTAGAGTTCAAGTTCCACCCATCCCAATGGCCAATGGTAAAATATACCAATAGTAAAATATACCAATGGCCATATGGTAAAATATAGAAATAGTGTTATTGGGATTGTGGGAAGATGAATACAATGATGATCATTAGAATTTAAGTTCTTTGAGTAGAGGGATTTTTATTTTTGTCATTTAATCCCTAGTCTAGCGCAGCCTCCAGGACTAATGACAAGGTGATGTCTTGATTTGTCCCTCCCTCTCTCCTCTCTCTTTCCTCTCCCTTCTCTCTCCCCCTTCCTCCCTCAAATTCTTTTCTGTTTACTTACCTCTATACCCTTTTTATTCCCTTAGTAGAAGATAAAAGCAATTTTGTTAGTCTTTGTATTCCCAGACCTGGCATAATGTCTTGTGGCTAGTAGACACCTCTTAAATGTTTATTAAATTGGATTATGACTTTGTCTCATTTTTATTATTTGAATATTTATATTGATGTTTCAATTTAGTGTTAATTTTTTTTTAATGATCATTTCCTATGCTTAGAACTCTAGTAAGTCTGTTGACAATCCTACCTGTCCTTCAGCACCAAGCTTAATGACACACCTCCTCCAGGAAGCTTTCAATGAATCTTTCCTCTCTGTCACAGTTATTTCTTCCTTAGTTGATCTTTATATTTATATGCACTTGTATTCTAACTTGTTTTCCATTACCTGTATACATGCTTCATTCTTATTAGCCTGAAAGCATATTGAAGACAGGGACTAAATTTCACCCAGGGCCTAGTAGAATGTATCAGGTATAGAAAAGCATTCTATAAGTGTTGGATAAAATGAAGTGAATCTTAATAGTCAACCTACTATGTGTCAGACATATGCTAACCACTGAGATGAATGGAGTTACTAAATAACATATATGTATGTATGTATATATGTATGTATTTATCTCTATATATCTTTATCTAGGCCAGTGATACTTTGATGGACCTCATTAGTATGTGTGTCCCTTCCACTGAAAGATCCCAATCTGTACATTCTTCACTGTGCATTTTTCTTTTTCTTTCTTTTTTCCTTCAAAGTTTATTTGAATTTTTTTAGTTTTAATATCTTTATTAGTAGAATTTAACCACAAGTATCCCAGTCTCTCCTCCTTCCCTGCATCATTCAGGAGACAGATTTGTACATACAAATTATGTCATTAATGTTTCCACCTTTTGGTTCACTCTGGAGGTAACATAGATAATTTATTCTTCAAATATTAAATCTGCAGTTGTGTATGCTATTCTCTTGGTTCTACTTATTTTGCTGTTCATTATCTTAGATAGTTCTTTCCAGGTTTTTTTTTTTATTAGCCTGCTCATCATTTATTATGTTGCAGTAGTATTCCATCACAACCACATTCCACAATTTGTTTAGCCATTCCCCAACTGATGATAGGCGTCCTCTTAATTTCTAATTCTTTGTCACCACAAAAAGAGCTGCTATAAATATTCTGGAACACATAGGTTCTTTTCCTTTTTTCCCTGATCAACTTGGGAAATTGGTATCACTGGGTCTAAGGATATTCACAGTTTTATAACTCTCTGGGTCCTATTCTAAATTGCTCTGCACAGCTCCATCAACAGTGCATTAGTGTTCCCATTTTTCCACATCCCTTCCAACATTTGTCATTTTACTCTTTTGTCATGATAGCCAAGCTGATGAGTGATTTGATTCTTTTTCAAATGCATGGAAGGACTCAACATGCTAGATTAGGACACCCAAGGATGTCTGTTAATATTTTGTGTATACCAGTGAAATATTTATGGGACTTCTCACTGTTAGTTTGCCCTTGCATACACTGTGATTGGCCATATCCCTGTTCATGCATATATACAAAATCATTTATTATGACAAGGGAGCATGTTGCCAAGAAGGTGGTCTTTTGTAGCTGTGGTATTTGGGGATCAACACAGATCTGTGTGTTTTCTTCCTACTTAAATTTGAGACATGATTCATTTCATCTCACATAAAATAGAAATATTTTTAAAATTAAGTTATAAACAATTCATATGCCAATTTGAAAATATGAAATCAAATAAAATCCCAAGGCTTAGCACAGTGTCTGGCACATAGTACTGTTTAGTATTTATTAAAATAAAGAACGAGAGGTGCTATTTTTTTTTAATGTTAGTGAAGTGAATCATGATTTTTAAGGTCCCTTCCAGGTCAGTTCAAATTCAATCATGAATGAATGAAATTAATGAATGAGAAGTTAATCCAATGAGGGATATATTTGGCCACTACCCGACATGGCCGACAAGGGGAGCGCTCTCTCTCTTCTCTTTTCCATAGAGGGACTTGGCCTCGGAGCGCGCGCTCCCATCTACGTCTCGGGCACGCGTGCGCTGCCAAGGCACCGGAAGTGACTGAGCTCGCAAGTTCCCCCGGCCTCTTTCAAGGGAAACTGAGGCCGGGACTGCTTGGAATCAAACTCCGGGAGAAAAGGCCGGACAGGTAGGCAGCAGACAGGCAGACGCACAGACCAGCTGCTCCCAGTTCGCAGTCGGGAGATCAGCGGACAAGAGCCCTTCGGCTGCTGGGACAACGCAGGCGGGGGAGGGGATGTCGCCCCCCCTCTACTCGCGGGGCTCGCAGGTGAGCGCTCCGCCCCGGAGGGGGAGCTGTGCGTGACGGGTACCGCGCCCAATCGGAGGGCGGTATGGAGGCCCCACTGTCCCGCCCCCTCTCTGATCTCCTCGTTGATTGGCCATCGGGGGGCGGAGCCGCCAAGAAGATCTGGGGGGGCGGAACGCCCCTTCCTCCTCCTCCCTCCAGCCTGTGCTGGGGTCCTGGGGGCGCCGGGAGCGAAGGAAGGCGGTTGCCCAGCAACGTGGGTGGCTCGGGCTGGGCCCGGCAGCTCCTCCCCGGCGGGCGGCGCTGTGGAGCCGAGGGCTGGGGAAGGAGTCCTGGGAACCCGGCCCAGACCCCGGTGAAAGAAACGCTGGGGAGAAGCGGGGCCCACCCGGGCCGGACGCCCCAAGCAGCCGAAACCCCCCAGCTCCTGCCCTGGCTCCAGCTCTGGCTCCTTTGTCCTGAACCGCCGGCAGCCATGATGCCCGGACGCCGCCGGGGACGAGCGGAGTGGGCCCCAAGCCCACCCGGGATACCCCTCGGGTTCGAGGACATTTGCAGGGCCGGGGGGAGGGAAAGAAGAAGTGAAGCGCGCGAGCCCCCTGCCCGCCGGCGCTTTCCCGGCCTCGGGGAATGGAAAAAGGGTTAAGATATAGGCGCTGTGAGCTCTCTCCTGCGAACCCGGATCCCATTGACGAGCCTCCCCTGGGGCTGGTCCCTTTGGATTAAATTAAAACCACACGCTCACCAAAAAAAAACAAAAAAAATCCAACAACTAAAAGCCTTCCCCAGCTACACACACCTCCGGCCAGACGCCGGTGCGGACGAGCCTCCCCCGCCCTCCCCTCCGGTAGGAGGCCGGAGCTTGGAGGGGCGGGAATGAGCCGCGAGGGGGCAGGATCGCGATTCTACGCTGCCCTCAATGCAGGCGATGGAGGGGGAGTGAGAGCACCGGCTCCTGGGGTCGGAACCTACAGCCGGGGGAGGTGGCCCACTCCCGATGTCGTCCCTGGCGGCCTCGGGCTCAGACAGCTGATTTGAATGCCAGGTTATTCCTGGGGTAGGGGGAGGGTGGAGGTGGGGGGGTGGAAGAGGGCATTTCGGAGAGGAGGTGATAATCAGTAGAGAGCCCAGGCTGAGGGTTGCTTCCTAGGTGTGGGTTTTCAACCTAACTCAGTAATAGTCTCTTGAAAGATGATGGAAAATTACTGAGATCTGTAAGGCAACCTAGAACATTGGGAGGGTGAATAGGATACTGTTGGGAGGATGGGGTTTTTGCTTTTTTTTTTCCCCCTGAAGTTCTCTCTCTCTCTGTTCAGAACCAGCATTTTCCCCCAGAATCTCAGAAAAGAGTTGTCAAGCAGATCCCAGACCCAGAGAGCAGGTGCTTTGGACAATGAACTGGATAAGCCCATTCCTGATGTAAAAATGTCGCACAGTAACCGGGAGCTGGTGATTGACTTTCTTTCTTACAAGCTCTCACAGAAAGGATACAATTGGAGTCAGTTTGAAGATGAGAACAGGACTGAGGTTCTAGAAGGGGCAGAGATACCTAGTACTGTGAATGGCAGTCCCTCTTGGCACCCTGCTGACAGCCGTGCTGTGAGTGGGGCCACAGGGCACAGCAGCAGCCTGGATGCCCATGAGACAATACCAGTGGCTGCTGTGAAGCAAGCTTTGAGGGAGGCAGGAGATGAATTTGAACTTCGGTACAGGCGGGCATTCAGTGACCTGACATCCCAGCTCCACATCACGCCAGGAACAGCTTATCAGAGCTTTGAGCAGGTAGTGAATGAACTCTTCCGGGATGGGGTGAACTGGGGCCGAATTGTGGCATTCTTCTCCTTCGGAGGGGCATTGTGTGTGGAAAGCGTGGATAAGGAGATGGAAGTCTTGGTAGGACGCATCACCTCCTGGATGGCCACTTACTTGGATGACCACCTAGACCCTTGGATCCAAGAAAATGGCGGCTGGGTAAGGACCAGGGACCCCTTTCTGCTTCTCTCTTCTTCCCAGCCTCTGGCTAGAGATGCCTCCAAATTTCTCTGACTTATAGTGCACGTCAAACTGTTGTGTGTTGGGTAGTCATTGTGGGCTTTGAGGACCACATGTAGTTGAAAACCAAACACCTTTTGTAAGGAGCAATTGTCTAGGTTGGCCCCATCCCTTAACAAGTAGACTGACTAAGCTTTAAAACTTTTCAGAGCCTCTACAGACCACTGCTCACTGAGGTACTGTCACTACTGAAGCTAGTTGTCCCATTCCTTTTGTTCCAAAAGCTAGGAAGTGTTGAGGGGAAGGGAGCTTACTTTGGTGATCTTTTTCTTTCTGAAAACTCAAGTTCTATTTACTTCACAGGTAACCCCATGGAAGGCTATACTTTTTATAGATTTGTTATAGGATTTAGAGTTGTAAGAGCCTGATAATATAATCTAGTTTTCAACTCCATCATTTCATAGATGAGAAAATTGAAATCAAATTACTTGACCACTGTCATATTCATAATTCATGGCCCAGCTTGAACACAAATCCAAGAATTTCAGTCCCCTCTTTGAACTACATAATACTTCCCCACCAAAGCAGAAGTGGAACCCTTATGCATGGGGTTAGAGCAGAGAAGGAGACTCAAGAAACCCATTGATGGCTATAGATTTTTAGGATAAAGTGGACCATGCTCCTCAGTGTTCCAGCACTGCTCTTTAATTCTTCTTTCTGTGCAACTTTTCACCTAATCAGTCAGTTTGCTGAGCTCTTGCTGTGTCTTGTTGTTTAAACTGGGCATTGCCTGAGGTCAGTTAGTAAGCAGCAGCTGCACTCCCATACTAGTCCTTTTCTCCACCTCACCCTTCAGTTTTCTCCTTTCAGGAAGGGTCCTGGTGCCTTTGCTCAGAGCACTCTTTGCTACTGAGGCTAGGACCAAGGCCAGAGAACCTCAAAGCTGCATTTTATTTTGCTCCTCCCTGGGAAGGGCAATTCTCATTCACTACCTGCTTTCCATTTATTGCTTAAGAGGAGTAAAATCTGAACTTGACCTGGAATTCTATGATTTAGAGCTGGAAGGGACCTTAAAGAGCATATATACTCCTCTAGTTTCTGAGCCAGGGAAGAAGCTCAGACAAGGTAGGTGACTTAAACATCCCACATTTTAGTAAGAAACAAAAGTAGTGAAGGAGAGGGAGGTGTTTGGCATCCATGGACCTATCTCAGCCCATTTTCCTTTCTTCTGTCTCTGCTTTGGAGCAGGCATTAGCTATTCTATTTGGTTGCTGACTTCTCAGTAGCCCCAGGAAATCCAGTAAATTTTCTAGAAGAGATCAGTTGGAGGAGCTGAGGTAAAAGGGAGTAATTGTACTATGGACTCTGGAATGTGAGGAATGTGATTGTTCTAAGGCTGTGCCCAGGGTGTGGCAGTTTCTGAACTATAGTTTGAGCCTTCTGAAGTCCCTAAAGGGATCACTCATCTCTGTGCAGCCTGCCAGACCTCCCTCAGGCCAATACATAGGTATCCATTGTTTTCTCCTAATCCTGTTTCCACCTCCAATTTAAAGGGAGGAGATTGAACTGGAGCCTAGCTGACTGTGACCAGAGGCTGACCCAGCCCTGGAAATCTACTCTGCAAATGAACTCCCTTGGGGATAATGATTAAATGGTTCCTGTTGGTTGTGCAGCTTGCCCTCCTGCTTAGCTTGTCTTTGGGGGCAAATATTTGTTCAGCTGATTACTGGAGGGACAGCATTCCACTGCCTCAGATATATCCTCTGTGGCAACTCCAGATGGGGAATATCCACCATTTCCTTCCTACCTTTGACCTTTTGTGACATTGCCCCATGAGTTGTCCCTTTTGTAGCCAGTCAGCAGCCAAGGAGGGATCACTTGGGTCCCAGCTTATGTAGAGCTCTACTTGGGCTTCCCAGGGCACATAAATTGCTGAGAGTAAGATCTATAATAGAGGGAAGAAAGGGAAGGAAACAGACAGTTATTAAGTACCAACTATATTCCAAGCACTAGTCAGTCAGTATGCAATTATTAAGCGTGTATTATGTGCCAGATACTGGGCTATGTACCAACTACTATGCTTTTTTAATATAGTCTCTTACATCTATGGCTCAAAGGCATTGCATTGAGAACACTGGATGGTACCCTTATGCAGAAATGTTGACCTTTGTATTGTTTCTTCTATTTTTTTTCTTCCCCTAAAATTGGAAATTCTATTTATAAGTAGTTAATAAGTTGTATTGAATCCTTTGCATAACACCTCAAATGTTATTTTCCTTAAGAGAGGGTGGGTAGGCTGCAGTAAGCTATTTTAGCATCATTTCTGACTTCAATTGAAGATGAGTTGACCAGTCAAAGCACTCACAGCTATCAGCCCTGGACCGAAGGTACTCAGACATTTACCTTCCTAGCAGTTATGCTCTGCTAGATTATTGTGGTCAGTCAAGATGACACAAATATATTTTTCTTACCAATCAGGAAGACTAAAGTTGCCTGGTGTGTTCTGCTGATCTGGTGCAAAGAACCATAAGCTTAAGAGCTAAAAGGGAATCTAATCTTTCATTTTAATTTTTTTTTTACACAAATGAGGAAACCGAGGCCTGAAAAGGTAAATTGACTTTCCCAAGGCTATATAGCAAAACCAGGACCTGATTTCAGTTCTCTGACTCCAAAGCCAACATTCTTTCCATTTGACTACATTGTATAGATCGAAAACTAGTCTTACCAAGATTTGGACTGCTTAATTGCCCGAGTGCCATTCACACCCAGCCTGATAAGCCTGTAGAATTGAAAGGGACCTTAGAGATCTGTAGTCCAGCTTCAGATTGATGCTCTGAGAAGGGAAGCAAATTGCCTTAGGTCACATGGTATATTCCAGAATGTGGGGAACAAACTCGAGTCTCTTAACTCCCAGTGCACTTTGGGTCACACCATAATGTATTGTGCTGATCCATCCACTCCTGAGCTCAGCATCAGCATGTTGCTTTCTTGGGAAGCAAAGAGGGATGAACTAACCAAGTAAAAGGCCCCTGTCAAAAATTTTTTCTTTTCTCCATGGACACACAGGCCTGGCTTTCTAGAAAGCTACCAAGTTTACCACGATTCCAGAACACTGGATTCAGAGTTGTAATGAAGACCATGGTTGAGACTTCAGCTTTGCTTAGTTACTATCTCCAAAAATTTCTCAAATAAGTCATTTTTAGAGGATTCAAGCTGGGAGGTACTTTAGAAATCATTTAGGCCAGCCTCCAGGTTAGATGAAGAGACTAAAATCCAAAAATAGTTGTGATCTGCCCAAGGCCCCAATAGCAGTAAATGGCAAATTTAAAATGTAAATTCAAATCTTTTTATTCTAAATCTTTTTTTTCCCCACTATAGTGTTCCATATCTGTGTGCCTCCATTTCTTGTAAAATGAAGTGGATCGCACTAGATGATCTGTAAAGTCCCTTCTAGCTTTAAATCCTGTGATATTTATGGGTCAGAAAGAGGCCAAAGCCATATCACTGATAGTACTCTGTCTGATTCCAGAAGCAAAGAAAGGTCTATAGGGTAGGGACAGTGGTTAAAGGAGTTGTCAGGGTTATGCTCTCACTTAAACTGATTTCTCTTTTTCTAAAATTTCTTGTAATCCCCAACACTTACTGACTTACTAGGAGGGGAAGGGCCAAGAATTGGGGCTGTGGATTGCTTAGGTTCTCTTCTTAGCCATTCCACTGTCTGCTTGGTAACCCAAGAAGGATGTTGAACCTGTTTGTGAGTAGGTTTCTCCTCCCTGTAAAGTGGGATAATAATACCCAGCATCCAAGGCAGGGTGAAGACTCCAATAAAGGGGTGTAGATGAGGAGGAATGCTTCTGCATTAATTATGTCTTAAGATCCTTTCTTACAACAAAATGGGCTGCCCTACTTCCCCACAGAAGCCAAGTTTTGCTCTTTAAATTGTTACTCAGTAAGCAAATTGAGTCATTGCTCTATATGTCCAGAACCATTGATTAAATGGGCATCTGAACCTTGAAGGAGAGGAAACTCCACTATCCCATATGGGCAACAACTTGATGATAACCCAAGTATAACTCTTCTGAAACAGAGCTTCTTGGGGACATTCTCCATCTTAACAGTCTTGTGAAACCCAGCTGGATGTAGTTGCTAGAGCTCTGGACTTAGAATTAGAATATATGGCTTCTAGGCCTATAACTGACTTATTTACTAGCTTTGTGTAACCTTAAGCAAGAAGTCCCTTCACTTTGAGGCTATTTCCTTCTCTGTAAAATGGAGATTAAACTACTTAGTTGTATTTCTTTGAGGTGTTAAGAGAGAAGGGCTTTGTAAATTATAAAGCGCTATATAAATGTTTGTGATAATTGTTGTTCATTCTAAGTGATCTGTTATAGATGAATCTTGCCCTTTGGCTTCTTGGCTTTGTGGTCTCTCAGTTCCTGTAGGCTTCCCTCCTTCAGTGCTACCACACAAACTTTTTTGCATTTCTTGGCAGCTCTTGGTAATTTTGTGGTTTTCTAAGGGAAACCCCATCAGAAACCCCAAACCTGGACATTCTGAACATCTCATTCAGGTTCTGTGATTCAGGTTCTGTGATAGAGGCAGAAATATTGCTGCTTGCTCGACTGCCAGGCCTGCCGGGCATATTCTTTTGGGAGATGTCTTTAAAACTTACCAGTATCACAGTTTTCTCAACTCCACAGACCTCTCATAGTACCTAGTTTTCCAGGTAGACAAATACCTTTGGAGAAGCCTTGAAAAAGATTTTTTTTGGAATTCTCCAAAGAAATTAGGAGTGGGCCTTTGAATTGGATTATCAATAAGTTGATTTAGATGATTAATCTTTCCTGCCACCTTCCTTCCTCTTTTCCTTTACTCCAAAGGTAGGTACTAATTTATTCAAAGAACCATGATAAATTGGGTACCCTCCCTTCAATCACATTTATTGTCTTTTGTATATCCCTTCAGGGAGTTTCTTCCAGCAACTATGGTGGTGGTTTAGGGAGATTTAGGGGTGATTTCCAATGAGCTATCTTGCAGAAAAAAATTCTTGCTCTAGTGTTCTCCCCCACTAAAAACACTACCACCAGCAACAGTCAATAAACATTAAACTTCTCTTTTGTGCCAAACACTGTGCTAAGCCCCTAAAAAAGAGGCAAAAGACAGTCACTGCCCTCAAGGAGCTCACAATCTAGTACCCACAAATATGATCCCAACACGGTTTTCTTTGGAAAGAATGAATTTCTACCCTTCTAACTTTAGATTCTCCCCAGTCTAGACAGTCTTCCTCTTAAGCCCAGCTTGCAAGAAGGCTAGCCCATCCTACAACAGTCCCATCAAATAGATTAGCTTCCCCTTTGTAATGTAAAAGGTAAAGATAGATTAAGTAATTTTGATTAGCTGCCCCTTTACCTGGTTACCAAAGATTTCAGGGTCTTATCCTTAGCTTTGCAGTTTCTGAATAGTTTTTATCTGTACTCCCAGAGATGATCAGAACTGATTCAACTCACAAAAACTTTTAATAAGAATACCTGTTTGTTCATTTATGTTGGTAAGTACAATTGACCAAAAAGAAAAAAAAACCTTGTCTAGAAACCCCCATTGCTCATGGGAAATTTACTTAGAAAACAAAATCATTAATCAAAAGGATCCTTGAGTACCAAAGCTAGTGATAGAAAGTTAGATAGTCTTTGTTTGAATTTAAAAAAAAAATTCTTTAACTTTTGTTTTTATATTGCCAACATTTCCCAGTATATCTCTCCCCCCCCCCAACTCTGCAGAGAGCTGCCCTTATAATAAATGACAACAAGGAGGAATATGTTGAATTAGTTCAGCAAAACTAAAGTGAAAAAAATATGACACAACACTCGATCCTTGGTCCCCTTAACTGTGCCCTTCTGCAAAGAAGGGAGGCACATGCTGCCTTTTATCTCTTCTTTGGAACCTGGTTTAGTTATCATGATTTCATAACACTTGTTTCATTCTTTCCATTTACCTTCATATATAGTATTTTCCTGGTTTTGCTTATTTTACTTTGCATCCACTCATATAGCTCTTCCAGTGCTTCTCTGAATACTTCATAATTTGTTTCTGTGCAACAATATTCCTTTATATCCACGCACCCTTTTTTTATCTATTAGCTAGTTGATGGGCATCTACTTTGTTTCCAGTTTTTTGCTACTATCAAAAGCAACAGCTATGAATACTTTGCTATTGATGGGCCTTTCTTTTTACCATTGACCTTATAGTATATGACTAGTAATGGTATTTCTGGGTGAAAGTATATAAACGTTTTAGTTAGATCAATTCATCTTTCACTAGAATTGCATTAATGTGCCTGTCTTTCTACAGCTCCTCCAGGAACTGGTTATTCTTCAATATTTCTGTTAAGCTTATATGCTTAACCAGTTGTCCTTTTCCATGTATTTTTCCTAACCAATTCCAACTGAGAAAAATTCATCTTCAGGATAGTGCTGAAGATAGCAACAAACTCTCCACAATCTTGGTTTTATTTTATTAAAAAAAATTTTTTTTTGCCATGGTTACATGATTCTTGCTTCCCTCACCTCTTCCCTTCCCACTTCCAGAGTTGGGAAGCAATTTTGCTGGGTTATACATATATTATCATTCAAATCCTATTTCCATATTATTTGTTTTTTTAGTAGAGTAATCAAATTCTTCATAATCTTTCCAGATAAACATACCTACCACTCATGCTGTGGTATTTGCCATTACAGAGTTAGTATGGCTTGCAGATAGTAGGAACTCTTCAAATTCTTGATGTTGGTAAGCTTTGCCTAACTCAGAAAATAATATGATTTTAAAAATCATAATTTCTATTGCTTAATATTTTATGGTGAGTGTTTTCTATTACCTCATAAGAAACAGAAATTACTCTCAGAAATAAACTATCCCCAAATTACAGTGCAAGGTAGAATACAACTAATTGTTTTATTGTATGTTGAGACTGCATGATGTGGAAAAGAGTTTCTTGGACCAGGAACCAAAAGGTTCTAGTCCTTTCTATATCACTAACTAGCTTTATGTGATTATGTCAAATTACCTGACTACCTAGGTCTGAGGGAATTGGACCAAACCTCCATAATTTAAACTCTTGAAGTTTCTGTTTCAGAGAGGGCAGCTTTCTTGACCTTGTCCCCAGATTTCAGATCCATCTTGCCCCTTTGGATTTAGAGCCCCATCTGTTTACAAATGCCCAGAGAGGTTATCAAAGTAAGCTCTAGCCTTTGGCTAACTGTCATTATAATAGAGAACTGGGCTTATTGCATAAGGTCCTTGCTGGCTGGTTTAGAAATGGGAGGGTTTTTTCTGTAGCCTGTCAGGAAATGCCATTGCAATGACTTTCCATAACCACTTTCCTGTCCCAGCTAAGTGGCAGTATTCCTTCTAATGAGAAAGTGGAAACTGAAAAGTAGTCCCTTGAATGTCACTCTCTTCTGGGCACTCTGCACCTCTCCCCTTCTCTAACTTCTTCACCTTCCACCTCACCTCCAAGCTTTTTCCTCCTGGCACCTGGGTTTTTTACTTTTCTGCTTTCTGCTTTTCCCTCTGGTCAGTGCCTGGTCCTTTGATTCTTTTCCTTTGTATTCTTCTACTGGCTGGGGCTAACATATTTATTCTTATATCCACCACACCCAGCAGAAGGTCCTGTGAATTGTTACTTTTCTGAATATGTTTGTTGAATGACTAATGAGCCAGTGAATGAACCCTCCTCAGATCTTTCAGTTCTTTTGAGAAAAGTTCTGTCTGAAACCTTTGTACCAGAGCCCTTTAGCCACATTGCCTGGGTGGGTGAGGCCATGTGGTTCAGTATTCCTGTGGCTTCTCTCAGGTTCTATAGCTGAGGAGATTCCAATTTATATGGTGAACCAAGAGACATTTGTGCCATTTGTATCTCCCTAAACCAGCTGTCAGTCAGTTGTCTAAAAGGCCCTGATGGTGTGGATCCACCTAAGGATAACATTTGGAAGGTGGAAATTTTGACTTGAGAGAGCCTATTCAGAGGACAAACAAGAGATACAATTTAGTCTGCTGAACTTTAAAGGAGTGGGTTAGAAAGGTTGAGGGAATTTGTCTGTTGGATACTTAATGAATGATAGCAAATCAGGCTGGTATGAACTGTGCTAGAATTCAAATGTTTTTCAGGTTCTTTGAAAGGGAAATGGCCCCTATCCTACCTTCTCTCCCCCCCCCCCTTTCTATCTATCTATCTTATCTAGCTATAAAACCCTTAACTTCTGTCTTACAATCAGTATTGTGTATTAGTTCTGAGGCAGAAGAGTGGTAAGGACTATGGAATGGGGGTTAAGTGACTTGCCCAGGGCCACACAGCTTGGAAGTATCTGAAGTCAAATTTGAATCCAAGACCTCCTGTCTCTGGGCCTGGCTCTCAGTCCACTAGAGCCACCTAGCTGCTGTTTGTCCCCTCTCCCTCCCCCCGCCCCCATTTTTGTTCAGTGTAGAGCTGGAAAGTCGTTCAGAAATAGTGTCCCTTCCAAAGAGCCTGATTCTCTTCCCTAGTGATTGGCCCTTTCATTGGTCCCCTTGAAACTTTGATTCAGAGCCTCCAGGCATCTCACCTCCCCAATAGGTCTTTCGGTTCTAAAGTATCTTTTAAAAGCCAGGCCACCCCCTTTTGTTTTTGAGAACTTGCTAATAAGCTGAAGATGGGTGGGAGTGGGTTAATTCTGTTATAATTTTATGGCATGCTCTTGGCCTTAAGCTGAATCTACAAAGGCATCCATCCCCTTAAAAACCTTTTCAATACTCTAAACTTCATTGACTTATCTTTTACTCTTTTACTCTACTCCCTCTCTCTATGGCTAGTTCTATTGCTTCAGGGCCATCTTTAGAGTTTACAGTTATCATCAGATATCTACACCTGCAAGAGACAATAGAAAGACATCATTTCAGTCTTATATCAGGTACCTGTTCAATTCAACAACAGAATACAGAGAGTTAGTATACATTTTGTTAAACATATTATGTGCTAGTCATTTGGCCTAGTGCTGGGAATAGAAAGATGTAGATAAGACAGTTCCTTGCTTTCAAGAACTTCTTGAAGTCTGATGGGGGAGACAGCATACAAACAACAATGTACAAGCAAGCAATATATCAGGTAAACTAGATTTAATCAACAGAAGGAAGACACTACAATTGAGGGGGATTTAAAAAGGCTTCCTAGAAAAGTTGGAATTGTAGCTGGCATCTTGGAGATAGAGATGAGAAAGGAGAACATTCCAGGTATGAGGGGGGACAGAGAGCCAGGGAAGATGTCTGGAGTTGAGAGTGTTGGTTAAAGAAGAAAGCTAGGAAGACCTTTCTTCCTGAGTTCAAATCTAACCATAGATACTTAATAGTTATGTGACCTAAGTTTACAGAGGAGAGGGAAAGAGAGAGTTGTGTTCAGAAACAGGCATGAGGTGATGAGAGCCTGTACAAGAGTGGTAGAAGTGTCAGGCGCAAGAAAGGGACGTAGGTGAGAGATGTCATGAAGATAAAATTGATAGACCTTAGTAAAAGATTGGATATGGGAAGGTAGGCGAGAGTGAGTCTAGGATGACTGAGGAATTGGAAGAATGGTGGTGTCCCCATAGTAATAGGGAAGTTAGGAAGAAGGGAAAGCTAGTGAGTTCAGTTTTGAATGGGTTGAATTGAAGATGTTTACAGAATTGTCTAGTTCTAAATGTCTTCTAGCAGTTGAAGATGTGAGACTGAAGGTCATGAAAGAGATGATTTGATTTGAATCTGTGGGAACTGATGAGTTCCCAAGTGAAATGGTATGGTGGGAAAAGAGTAGACCACCTAGGACAGAGCACCATGGGACACTTGTGGTTGGTGTATGTGACCTGAATGAAGATTTAAGAAAAGAGTCAGAGAAGGAATAGTCAGAAAGGAGAAAGGACTAAAACTCTTACCATTTTGACTAGACAGGTTCAGTTTGGTTGATCATGTAAGTGCAATATGGTTAACCCTGTACTACGTAGGTGTCAGGGGCAGCTAGGTAGAGCAATGGATAGAACTAAAGTTAGGAAGACCTTTCTTCCTGAGTTCAAATTTAACCATAGATACTTAATAGTTATGTGACCTAGGTAAGTCATTCACTCCTTTTGGACTCAGTTTTCTTATCTATAAAATGAATTGAAAAGGGAAATGGCAAACCACTCTAGTATCTTTGCTAAGAAACTCTCAAATGGGGTCAGTCAGACACAATTGAAAAATGAAAGGTGGCTGTTATGTGGACCCTAAAAGAAGTTTAATACTCAGTAAAGAGTTAAAGAATTTAATTAGGGAACAATAAAATAGAATGTATATTGGTCATGTTGCTGTATAACATGATTAAAAGTCAAATGTATAATTAAGACTCCTAAATACTTGAGAAAGTCTAGAAGGGTTAAGGTCCACGGGCAGGGTTGAAGTGGTCAGACAGGAAGAGAGTTGACTTAAAGCCCTGATGTGGAATTTTTTCCCCCTATAAGAACAAAATATAAAAAAACAAAAATCTTGTATTAGATGGATCCTCATTCAGGTACTTATAAAGATATATAATTTATATAAGACTAAGACACAGCCTTCATAGAACCTAGTCCAGTGAACCTATGGCATGGGTGCACAGAGGGTAAAGTGGACAGCTCACAGGTGGCAGAGCTGGAGGGGAGCAGAGCACTTGGGCCATTCCTCTCCCTCTCTCTACACTCAATGAGGACATGCCTCACTTCATCTGATCAGCAGCCCCAATGGGAATGCTTTCTCCCTCCTCTGTGTAGGTTATCTGGGGATGGGAGGGGCAGTTGGGGGGGGAGGGGCTGGCACTCTGTCAATAAAGGGTTTGCCATCACTGGCCTAGTTCATAGATACCATATAGAGATGTGCTATGGAAGGTGAGGATGGGAAGGAATGATCATTACTAATGGGGTATCTGAGAAAACATCTTGAAGAAGTGGGATTTGAATTGACCTTTAAAAGATGGACAGGGAACCAGTAGGTAGCACAGTAGAGTGCCAAGCCTATAGTCGGAGATCCTGAGTTCAAATAAGACCTCCATCATTTCCTAGCTGTGTGACTCTAGGCAAGTCACTTAACCCCAATTGTCTAGTCCTTTTCTTCTATCTTAAAACTGATGCTAAGACAGAAGATAGGTGGTTTTTTGTTGTTTTTTTTTTATTTGTTTATGTTAAAGGATGAATAGGGAAAAAAGGAATTCAAAAGACAGAGGAAAGAAAGCATGTTATGGGTGTAAGGAACAGTGAGTCTGGTACAAAGGCAAGTAGGTGGCAGAGATCTAACTAAGATTAAAAGTGATGGGTCTTGGGGCAAAGGGAAGAGCTACACACAGGTGGGAATGATTGGGGGGGAGTGGGAGTGGCAATTGCAGCGGGTTAAGAGGTCAGATCCTGGAAGGAACCAAATACCAAGCTGAGGAATTTGGCTTTAATCCTATAGGTAGGTTTAGTATGGAGGTGAGCAGATTTGGATATGGGCCTGGCATACTAATGCATTGGAATCAGCTCATGGGGAGGAGAGATTCTCACAGCCTGAGGCTTAGAATGAAAAGACTCCTGCTTAGCTCTGGCTTGCTGAGAAGGAAGGCAAACAGAGACACCTGCAGATCAGGTAGGTCGCTTGAGTTGTTATTTCTGGGCCCTGAATCACAGGTGCAGATTCAGAAGCTGGATTGTAGCCCTTTGACAGACTTGGCCAAAGAAGGGTAAACATCACCTGGTTCCTGCCACCTGCAGTGATGCCAATAATGGAGCCTTTGGCAATCCCTAAAGTGCCCCAACCTGCTTGTTCCCTTGGGCAAGACAAAACTGGTAATTGGTGCCATCCCCTCCATGTAGCTCCCCAGCTGAAAGTGATTCTCTCCTTTGGTTTTCCTGAGATGTTTTGCATGAACTTCTCCTTTGTCTCATGATGATATATCTCAAATTTCTGTAGCACTTTGTTTACAAAATACTTCTTAAAACAGCTCTATTAAGGTAGCTATTGCTAGAATCATTACTCCGATTTTATAGATACTGAATGACAGAGATTAAGTTACTCGTTTATGTCACAAAGCTAGTGACTTAACCAAGACTTGAACTTGGATCCCTGTATTCTGGGGAAGCTAGGTTGTAGAGTGGATAGGGAACCAGACCTATAGTCAGGAAAACCTGAGTTGAGATCTGGCCTCAGAAACTTACTAGCTAGCTGGGTGACCCTGGGCAAGTCACTTAATGCTATTTGCCTCAGTTTCCTCATCTATAAAATAAGCTGGAGAAGAAAATGGCAAACTACTTCGATATCTTTGCCATGAAAACTCCAAATGGGATCATGAAGAGTTGGACACAACTGAAAATGACCAAACAACCCCTTACCCTAAACCTAGCATTCTACTATGCCCTGTTGCCTTTTGTCATATTTGTGTGTGCACACGTTGTATCCCACCTAGTTAGATTGTAAACTCCCTGAGGGCAGAGGCTATGGCTAATTTAATCTCCATTTCCTTAGCACTGAGTATGATACCTGTCCTGAAAGAGGTGTATAATAGGTTAACTATATTTTAAAGAGGAAATCCTAAAGACTTTGTCTGCTGCCTCCTCTCTTTGACTAACTAGCTCAGGCCCCTAGGGGTTAAGTACCACAAGCAGCTTAGACTTTGAAGGGCTCACATAAAGATAACTGTAATTTGCCATATAAGCAAAACAGTTCCAGCCCATTGATGGTGAGGCAAGCCCATGGGGTTGGGTAAAGGAAAGTGGCAGCCGTTGACAGCTGGGGGTATTGAGGAACAGGTGTAGGTTTCAGGAGGGGTGGGACCTGAAGACAAGCAGAGAGCCCTTAGGGCCCCTCAAAATTCTCCTCTCCTCTCCAACCCCCCCAGCTGGCTTCTCTAGGAGTCAACTGACCTAGTTACTGTGCTTAGAAACAGCTTGCTTGATTTGTTCATTTTAATCTGTATACATCTCTTTCCTTTTCTGAAGTTCAAAAGAAAGTCTTGGGGTTCTGAGAGATTAAATCCAGTGAAGGGTTGCCCCTCTTTCAGAGCACAGGGCAGTGTTTATCAGGAGTGGTCTTCCTGTAGATGGTTTGTATGATCCAGTTCTTTCTAAGGAGGAGTCAGCACAGCTGACAAATCTTATCCCTTGAGGTTTTAACAGAAGGACTCCTACAACCTCGAATGATAGAAGGCTTTCCACTTGATTTCATCAAGCTGTAAGATGGTGTTGAAGACATAGTGCCTGGGTCCTAATTCTGGGGAAAAGTCACCTTCTCTGGGCCTACTATCTGTAAAAGGAGGGAGCTAGACTTGATGGCTTCTAAAGATTCTTTCCAGCTCAAAATTAAGATCCCATGAATGACCATTGTCTAGTCCAATAGGGGCCTTGGCCTGTTTGTCTCCAGCACTCTTGTTGGGGAAGATCTGCTATTGCTTAAAGTCCTAAATATTTCATAGTAAAGTGTATTTGCTAACTCCCATCAGTCAACAAATACTTATTAAATGCCTACTGTGTGCAAGACACTATTAGACTTGAGGGGGGAAAAGAAGTTTAGAAAGGACCTGGTCTCTACTCCAGCTCTTCACACCTGTCTGTTTTCCTTTGTCCATCCTTCCCCTTTGAGCAGGATGTAGTGGAAAGGATATTATTTGGTTTGAAGCTATAAATTCAAGTCCCAGCTTTGTCAGTTTTTAGCAAGTCACTTCCTTTCTCTGATCCAATTTCCTTATCTGTAAAAGGATAGGACTCTGAAAATTTGAGAATCAAATGAGATCACAGAATCACAAAATTTTACAATTTGAAGGGACTTCAGTGGCCTACAAGCCCAACCTTAATAGTCAAAATGAGATTCTATTATAAGTGACAAGTGGTTATCTCTGGGAGGTGAAGACTCCCAATAAAAGGGAACTTACTACCTCCAAGCCAGGTTTTCCCACTTTGGGACCTATGTAACTGGCTTTTCCCCCTGATATTGAGACTAAGTTTGGCCTTCTGTGACTTCTGCTCCTTGCTTCCATCTCTTGCCAAACTGAAGTCTGATCCCTCTTCTCTGTGGCAGTCCTTCAGATTCTTGGGCCACAGATATATCACCATGAAACCTTCTCTTTCCAGACTAAATACCCTCACTTTCTTTAATGATGTATATATGGTATTTTTTAAAAATTGTAAAGCAGTATAGAAATGCAAGATGGTAGGTGAAATACATTGAGCTGTGCACAGAAGTCCAAGAAAAAAGAACAGGTCTATTTTCAAGGAACCTAGAGTTCATCTGGGAAATATAATATAAATATAATACAAATAAAAGTATAGGAGTACAAAGTAATTCAGATAAAGAAAAAGTGATTTTGAATTTTGGAAATTGGGGAAAGCTTTATATGAACTAGACTTTCAAAAATGGGAATGATATTCCAGATATAGACAAGCATAAGCCAACGCACTGTGGCTAAAAGACCGTGATATGTTCAGGGAGTAGTCCCAAACCTAGTTTGGTTAGAATACAGACTCTCTGAAGGGTGAATAGTGTGAGATCAGGCTAGCAAGGTAAAATGTTTTCAATTTGACCTGCTTTCCTCAAGTCCTTATTTTATGACTTTTGCCTCGGCAACACTCATGAAACTGCTTCTCTCCAAAGTTCTTGAATCTCCCAAATCCCATACAGTGACCTTTTTTCATTCTTCATTTACCTTGACCCTTGTAGCATCTGATTATTGTTGCTTTTTTCCCTTCCCCCTTTTAGTATAGCACTCTGCATTTTGTTGCTGTTCATTTCATTTGTGTCCAACTCATCAAGACCCCATTTGGGGTTTTCTTGGTAGAGACCCTGGACTGGTTTGCCATTTCCTTCTCCAGCTCATTTTGCAGATGAGAAATCTGAGGCAAATAGGATTAAGTGACTTGCCCAGGGTCACCCAACTAGTATGTGTCTGAGGCTAGATTTGAACTCAGGAAGAGGAGTCTTTCTGACTTCAGGTCACTGCACCACCTAGCTACCCTTATGTTCTACATAAATCAGATTGGCTAGATTAATAGCTAATTTTAAGTTCTTCTTATTTGTGGAGCACTGTTAGGTATTAGGGCAGTTAGATGGTGCAATGGATGGAGTGCTTACCTAAAGTCAGGAAAACTCATCCTAAGTTAAAATCTGACCTCAGACCCTTACTAGCTGGATGACCCAGGGCAAATCACTTAACCTTGTTTGTCTCAGTTTCCTCATCTGTTAAAGGAGCTGGAGAAGAAAACACTAAACCAGCCCAGTGTCTTTCCATAGCAGATTTCTAGTTGAAAGAATAAGTTGTGTCCCAGTTTCTTCACTGGACTCAGGGTTTTGGGACCAGTATTTTGGTCCATTATTGTGATCTGAGACAAGTTGTGAAATATCTTTGCTTCTTTTTTCTTATTTGTTAAGTCCCTGCTGTAATTCTCTATAGGATCATTGGGGAGGTGAAATGGGAGTGGATATGCAAGCACATTGGAAAGTCTAAAGCACTATACAAACGAATGCTACAGTCATTAGTTTCTCGGCTGTGGGCACTGTGGGATGTGAGGTTTCTCTTGAGGCTGCACGTTGGATTTTAGATTTTCCCACCCAGACCAACCTAGAAAGTCCCTCCTCCCGTCTCCCCTGCATTAGCACAAGTGTTCTACATTTTGTTGCTGTTCATTCATTTCAGTCTTGTCCAACTCATCACAGCCCCATTTGGAGGTTTTTTGGTAGAGATACTGGATTGGTTTTCCATTTCCTTCTCCAGCTCATTTTGCAGATGAGAAATCCAAGGCAAATAGGGTTAAGTGACTTGCCCAGGGTCACACAGCTAGTAAATGTCTGAGGCCAGATTTGAACTCAGGAAAAGGAGTCTTTCTGACTTCACATCACTTGTATTCTAAGAAGTCTTGCTCTTATCAGTGCTACCTCCAGACCACATTTCCTAGGGTTTCGTGGCCTTAACTAAGAATGAAAGGACCATTTCATTCACCCTACAAAATTTACTCTACCTACATTTTCCAGAGGCACATGTCTCCATCTCTAGGTGTCTCCATCAGCCAAAGGTCCCAGTGAATGGTCCAGAAGTAGAATTTTTGGTCTTTGTCGTGGGATTCCAGGTCAAATGCTGGAAGGAAATAGGGGAATCTTCATATACTGGCAAGCAGCAGGTGCAGGCAGGAGTGAGACTGGCAACCACTCAGTGAAACTGAGAGAGATGGACAAGAACAGGCAAGAAGCCAGACCAGAGGAAACTGTTGGAACACCTGGAGAGGGTGTCTTAGATATATGTGGGGGTTGGGGTGGGATTCCACCTTAGTGTCCCAAACCATAGGAAGGGAAGCCTGGGGAATTCCAGGACAGAAGATCAGAGGACAGAATTTTCCATAGGTTCCCTTTTTGGGAAAGACCCCTCCTTTCCTGAATCAACTAGCCAGTCAGCTGATAGTTATTGAACTCAATAAACATTTATCAAATGTTTATGAAGGTGCCCTGTGCAAGGCAATGTGCTAGACACTGGGGATAATATAAAGAAATGCAGTAACACTTCCGCTAATAAAAAAGACTTTTTATGTTCATAGGAAAGACAACACACTTAACCAATATGGTGTATTTGAAAAAGCCCTGGACGTGGAATCAGGAGACCTGGATTCAAATCTTAGTCCAGACTTTGTAACCCTGTCCAAACTATTCTTCTCTCTCTACAAGCCTCATTTTCCTCATCTCTATAATGGGAATGGAATTCCTTCCCAGGGCAGTCTGTAAGGTAGTATGGTAATAGATACTGCTATTTTTTGATGACTTTTTCATTGTCAGAAACTTGATCGCTAGAGGTAGAAGTAATAAAAATAGTATAGGAATGTATCTCAGGATATAAATCATAAAATTTTAGAGTAGAACTAGAATATCATAACCATCTAATCCATCCCCTTTATATGACAGGTAAGAAACCAAGGCTAATAAAGTTAAGTGATTTAGCCATGGCTATGCAGGAGTTAATGCTGAGGCCAGAATTCAAACCCAAGTCTTATGATTCCCAATTCAATGCTTTTTCCCCTATACCATGGTTATTAAATGGAAATACCCCTTAATATGCCCTCTGAGAGATATTATAAGTTAAGAGCATCAAAATCCTTGCTTTAAAGAAAGAAATGGGTTGGGGGAGTGCATCCTGGAATGAAATTAATTATAATCAGTTCTGAAAGTGTATGTCACTACTCATTTTTATAGGATCTAACTTAGGCTAGGGTCACAGAGCCATTCATCTAACTCCAAGCTATGAAGTAGCCTCCATAGTTAGGAGGATGACCCTTACCCAGATGACCCACACACCACGCTAGTATCTTTCCACAGGCATGTCCAGACTTAACTGCTAAACCACAGCTTCCTTTCCCCCACAACCCCCCCATCTCAGCTGCTAGTCATGATTTTGTGGAAGGTGACATCATGGGGCTGAATCAACATTATTGTACTGCTGTGTAACAGGAACAGAGAGTAGTTTCTCTCTCCCTCCCTCTTAGAAGTTAAGAGAATGGGAAGACTGCCTAGCCATAGGATACATTTGTTAGGCACAGTCCCTCCAGTCTATTAATACTTTTTTGTAGTGCTTTAATTGTATGGAACAACTCTGAAGTGGGAGTACAGATATTTTTCCCCCATCCCATTTTATTGATGAGGAAAACTTAAGGCTTAGTGACTTAGAAAAGTGACCTGCCACTGCCTACAACAAGCATTTGGACCCAGGTATGATTTCCAGGCACATGTTCTTTGCACCATACCATTCTATTGATTCTAAATTTGGAGACTCAACTTAGCCTGGGAAGGGAAGCTCCAAGCTTGAAGGGTTCTATAGGAGAAGCAATATGGTATAATAGAATTACTATGCCAAAAGAAAGACTTGCTTTCTATTTTTCCACTGCCATCCCACTGTGGAACCATAAGATGTTTTGTAGATACTGTCTATGAGGTCAGATAACTGTAAAACAATTCTGCATTTAGCCTCTCTAGGTTTCAATGTGTCATTGTAAAATGGGATTACAATAATTTGCCTGTTTGAAGCAGGGGATTGGAGATCTATAATGGGTTTTATTTTCTTTGTGATCTGTGTGATGGGTACCAATTAATTCTTTTCTGAACACCTGCTATCTATAAGACATTCCATGAAATACAGAGAAATAATTGGTGTCCTTGAAGCTCTTACAGCCTAGTTCAGAGAAATCAGGAGGAAAAAAATCCTCATGGGGTGCTGTGGTCAGGCAAAGCTTCCCATAGGAGACAGAGCTTAATTTAGACTTTTAAGAATGAATAGGATGAAAGAGAAGGTAGGGATTCTGGAGAAACTTGTAGGAAGAAATTTATGGGGAAATTCCCTATACTCAAAACAGTATGAACTTCTGACCAGTAGTATCTTCCCCCTAACACATATGTCATGAGATATAAGATTCATAGAATTCCAGAACTGGAAGGAATCTTAAAATATTAGATAAAGAATGTAAAATGTTAGAGCTAGAAAGAACCTTAGACCTCTCTTTGAATGTCAGAGATGGAAGGGAATGTCAGAGATAGAACATAAACTGGAAGGAACTTTATTAGAAGTTATCTAGTCCAAATTCATTTGAGGAATCGAAGATCCAGAGCAGGGAAGTAATTTGCCAAAGGTCATACCTTATTATTGACAGAGTTGGAATCAGCCCAGGTTTCCCTGATTCCCATTCTAGCGTTTTTTTCCCCCAAACATATTATTTCCCATTCTATGAGGGGTTATTCTGTACCTTCTAATGAGACTCCATCCCCATTCTCTTCAGGGTACTGTCATTCTAACTCCCATGACCCTGCATGTAACGACCAGGACATTATGTAATAAGAAAAGGACATTGGACCTAGCCTTAGGAAATGAGACAGAGGGGCCCAGGCAAGATTTCTGGTTCCTTCTGGCCTAGTTCTCTCCTATCTGCTAATTCTTCATAAGTTTCCAGACTACCAGAGCCCCCATCCCCCAAGCAAACCCACTCTTCCCTGCAGCTCAGACACCATCTGTCGGGCAGAGAAAAGCTGTAGCAAGACAGCATTTGGGGAGCATTAAAAGGGCTCGTCCCAGGAATCCTAATCCTATTCCCAGCAGGTGCTAATCCTACTGTTCATGCTTTATGCCAAAACCATAGGCTGCTCCCCATTTCTCTTATGCAGCATGATTGGTACTATGAAGATGAGACCTTTTGGGGGACCCATTTCTTAAACCTCGGACAGGATCTTTCCATGTGTCTAGGATCCAACCATGGTTCACCAAAGGTTAATTAGTTTGTAGATTGCACCTGTCCAGAGGCTCTTCAGGGGGGCTGCTGCCTAGATTTTGAGTTTGATCCAGATCAGATCTAGCCAGAGCTAAGGGTTCCCCCTGTGCTCCAGCTGCTGGGCTTTTGCCTTTTTTTTTTTAAGAAAGAGTTAGATTTAACCCTTCAGAGCTCAGCACCAGTAAACAGTCCATATCTCCAAGAAGATCATTCAGTAAATACTCATTGAGATGTTTAGAGCCACATTCCAGTAGTGAAGAGAATACAAAGATCAATTTTCTATAGGTCCTTTCCTTGAGAATACAGGAGTTAGTAAGAAAATAAAACAGAAGCACATAGTGCAAGACAAGTCTAAAGAAAATGTTCAGGAAGCTTAGAAGATAAAGAGATATCTCTAAGTTAGGAGGATCAGGGAGGACTCTGTGGAGAAGACATTTGATCTGAACCTTTCAAGGATTGCTAACTATGTCACCATGGGCAATTCATTTCTTAGGCTTTCAATTTCTTCATTTCATGATGGGATTAGACTAAATGACTTCTAAGACTCCTAACTCTAAAAACCAGTCTTGGGATGAACAGAAAAGCTATTTTAGGTAAAGAGAATAGCATGAGCAATGTCAAGAAGGGAAGAACATTCTTACATATTGGAAAAACAATAAGTAGTCCATTTGACATATAGAAGACGTTCAGGGGAGAAGTGAAAAGATAGTCAAAAAGCATTTATAAGATCTTGGAGCCTTGGCCAAGAAGTTTAGACTCAATTTGGTGGCTGATAGGTAACAATTCCAACAGTAAAGTTACTTGGTAACTCAAGTGAAGGAATTATTAAGCACCATGCAAGGTACTGGAGATACCAAGAAAAGAAAAAGAAAATCCCTATTTTTCATGGAGTCTGATGGGAGAGAGACCATGCAAATGACTATACAAACAAGATATATGCCAGATAAAGCAGTATATATATAAGAATTAAGGGAGAATTGAGAGTGATTTCCCATAGAAGATAGAATTTTATCTGGGACTTGCAGGGAAGCCAGCAGACAGGAGGAAGAGAGTTCCAGGAGAGAGCCAATGAAAATATCCCAGAATTAGGAGGTGGTGTGTTTTGTGCAAGGAAAAGCAAGGCCAGAGTCACTATATAGAAGAGTGCAACATAAGAAGATTGGACAAGTAGGAAAGATTCAGGGTATGAAGGACTTTGAAAGTTAAACCAAATTTCATATTTGATCTTAGAGGTAATGGGGAGCTCACCCTTTACTCAGCAAACTGGCAGATTAATGCAAAATTGCAAAAATCTAGGTGTGAGGTGATGAGAGCCTGCACTAGGTCAGTGATAGTGTTGGAGAAGAAAATGGAGAGTATGTGAGAGCTGTTTTGAAGGTAGAAACAATAGGCCTTGGCAACAGATTGAAAATGGGAGGTGACAGTAAGGATGACACCTACGTTGAGAGCTTGGATGACAAGGAGAATAGTGTATCCCTCTACAATAATAGAAAAGTTGGGAAGAGGAGAGGACTTGAGGAACAATCGTGAATTTAATTTTAGTCTTACTGAAATTTAAGATGTGTATGAACATCTGGTTTAAAGCAGTTGTCAATGTGAAATTGGAGATCTGGAGAGAATTCAGAGCTAGACAGATAGATTTGAAAATCTTCTACATAGAGATAATTGAATCCATAGGAAACAATGAGATCACCATGCAAAATAGCATAGAGAAGAGTCTCAGGACAGAGCCTTAGGGGAGACATGATTATTTGGTGTGACCAGAATGAACATCCAGCAAAGAAGATTGAGAAGGAACATTCAGAAAGAGAGAGGAATCTGGAGAGGATAATATCATAAAAATCTAGAGAGTAGTGGTAGAAAAGGATTGAGGAGGTGTCAAATGACCTTCTCAAACCCTTTATCCACTAAAGGGAAGAGGGTTATGGGGCAATAGTGGGATGAGTGGATGGAGTAAGGGATTTTCTGTTGTTGTTTTGGAGGATTTTTTTTTTTTAGAATGGGGAGGTATAAGCATTTTGTAAGCAGCAAGGGAGTGGTCATTAGACAAATTGAGAAAAATAAGAGTGGAATGAGAGAAAAAGCAGTCTTCTAGAGAAGACAAGATGGAATAAGATCACTTATGTATATAAAGGGATTGGTCTTGGCAAAGAGAAGGGCCACCCCTTGTGAGTCATGGGGCAGAGGAGCAGCCAGCAGCAGAAGCATCTAAATGACATGAGATGAGAAGCAAAGAAGGAGCTCTCAGCAAGTGGCTACATTTTTACCCCCAGTAAAGTTTAAGCCAAGGTTCTGAGTTGAATGAGAAGAGGGAGAACAATTGGCACTTTAGGGAGGAATGACAAGGTTTGGGAAAACTGCTGTGGTGAGTGAGCTATAATGAGTCTGGGAAGTGTGAAAGGATTGCCTTGCCACAGTGAGGATTCAAGTGAGATTATGTAACATAAATTAGTGGTGGACCCAGTGATTTTCATGATTTTCTCCAGCTGCATTCAGCAATATGTTGTTAGCAGATCATAGGAAATGATCCAAGACTGAGGCTTAGAAGGGCAAAATTGACAATAGGATAAAACAGCAAGGGATTAGAGACGGTATTCTAGAGTTGAACTGGTTTACCAAGTGGTCAAAATGGGGAAGGGAGAAGAGTGTAGCTGGTGTAGGGAAAGAACTGAAAAATGGAAAGATTGGAAGTCTTGGTTCAGATCTGATGACAGGGTTGCAAGACAAGAGGAAAGATGTAATGACAATAATTTGTAATTAACAATTTTGGAGATCATGAATTTGGAAAGGGAACACTTGATGATGGCAAGATCAAAAGGTATACTCTCAGCTGAAGTGGTATAGAGGAATTCAGTCATTTTTAAAAGTGTCCCACTCTTTGTGACCAAATTTGGGATATTCTTGGCAGAGATACTGGAATAGTTTACCATTTACTTCTCTAGCTCATTTTACAATAAGAAAACTGAGGCAAATAGGATTAAGTGATTTGCCCACTGTCTGGGACCAGATTTGAACTCATGAAGATAAGTCTTATTGACTCCAGACCTATCACTCTATCCACTGTAACATCTTACTGCCTTGTCAAGGGTGGAGGACTAGATCATAAATAAGTTAATAAGTTGAGGAACTAGGAGTTTATGGTGTTTAAGAGTATCATTATGTATGTTAAAGACCCCTTTATGAGGACAGGAGTTGGAAAGGAGAAAAAAGGTTTTGAGCCACATACTGAACTCATTGAAGAAGGAAAGAGTGATCTAGAAGTCAGTTTTGTTTTGTTTTGTTTTTTAACATTTGACAGATTTATCATTTTTGTGAGTTACTTTCCTAGTCATTTAAAGTACATAGACAAGTAGTCTGCCTTCAAGAGGCTTATTTTGTAAGGAAGTGGGGTTAATGTATATACAAGGAAACATAAAGTACTCAAAAGTGATTTCAAAGGAAGAGATCATCAATCATAAGAATGATCAAGAGTCATTGCCTAAAACCAGCTGATTGAGATTTTAAAGAAAGCTAGAGATTCCATGAGTCAGAGGCAAAAAAAGAGGTAATAAATCCCCAATGGGGGGAATGATTTTTTTTTTTTAAAGTGAAGAGAGCAGAACCAAATGGTAACTGGAAGTCAGTCTTGATCGGATAACAAATATAGATTGAATAAGTCTCAAAGAAAGAATGGTTACTGAGTCTTGGTGGCAGAGGGAGAGCTTGGAAGTGGTGATCAGGGAGCAAGGAGTTTCTTTGCTGGAAACAGTGTCCAGGAAAGTTCCAAGATGCTTTGGAGCAGGCAGAGGTAAAGTCTAGCAGAATGCATGGTGGAAGGGATGAGTAGCTTTAGAGGAAAATACTGTGAGGGGAGATTGAATTGAGGGAAATGGGAATAAGAGATGGGGCAATGGGGGACAGAGAATGGGGTTTGAACAGTGACAACTTAAGATTCAGAATCATGGAGTTGGGGGGGCATGATGGGGTGGCTATTTGTTAATTATTGAGGAATAAGGTAAGTAAGGTACATTATCATCTCAACCTTGAACTGGAAAGGGGAGGAGGGTATCCATTCAAGGGCAAATGCAAACAAGGCAACTGGTATGGGTAGAGCTGTAGGAGGCCAAGAAAGGTGCTAGGAGTGAACTCTGTGGAATGGATAACCCAGAGAGGTTAGGAAGCTTTCTCTTTTACCTGTCAAGGTCCTTTACCATAGTTGCTCTCATTTTGATGCTCTGAATGTAAAGGTAGGTCTTTCCAAAAATGTGTTGCTGCCTTACAATTAATCCAGTGTTCTGATGCAGTCTAATTGGGCTGGGTCCAGGACTGCCCCATTCTAGGACTGCATATCCTCCCTCTCAATGCACTGTTGATCCATACTGAACTAAACCATTAAATCATCCATTTTTTAAAGATAAACTGCTATCTAGCCACAGTGCCACCATTTTGTTCTCATAAAGTTAATTTTTTTGGCTACAAATGTAAGACTTTGCATTTGTCCACATTAAATTTCATCTTATTAGATTTGGCCCAATTTAGCTTGGCAAGGCAATTTTTGAACTGAGCCAGAACAATGCAACTAGGATTTTGTACCACATACTGACATCTGTTGAATGTATTTCCTCTCTCCACTCCACATTTCATCCCCCACCTGGGAGAAGTCTTCCTGTCTCACTCCCTCACCTGGCCCCCAAGCTACCCTTCCCAGGATTGCCCCTGATATGCCACCTGTTCTAGAATGAGGGATGCCAGGGATTATCAGAAAAGCAATGAACACCAGCTGCTGCTGCACCAATCTCCCCCACACACACACACATACCCCCATACCTCTTACAATACACAAAGACATTTTTGTAAGCCTAACTGTCACCTCCTATCCTCCCTTTTCACTGTATAACTTTTTGGAAACCTGCTCTATTATCAATGAATTCCCCTTCATATAAGATTGCTTGGTCTCACCTTCAGATCTCTTTTGGTGCTCACTGAAACCTAACTTCCGAAGATACATTTCTTGGCATCCTTTCCAAAACTGGCTGTTCCTTCTCTCTTACCCCTTGAAGCCTAAGGCCAAGAGGAGGAGTTGGCATACTCATTTCCCAGCTTTCTCGTTTGGAGTGTACTCTATCCTATTCATAGCCCTGTTACTTTCATCTGCAGACTTCCAGATTAACTCTTCTCCCCTTATAATAAGTTTAATATGTGGTCTTCTCTACCCTGGCCTCCCATTTCCTTAGTGTCCAGTTTTCTTAGACCCACTCTGCTTAACTGAATTTTTCTCGTTACTAAAATTTCTAGTTTTAACCACATTTAGAACTTGGTATTTTTCAAATAATGAGGTCATTTATCTCCAGTTTTGTATTTCTAAAAATGATAGACATGTTATCCATACTTTTATCCAAGACATTGATAAAAACGTTACACATCACTCAGCCTGAGCCACTCCCCTCCCAAGATGACATTGACAGATGTAATGATTCCCCCATTCAGTCACTTCTGGATCCACTTACCTCTACTATTTTCTAATCCATAGTTCTCTGTCCTCTCTCCATTGATGTTTTGCTAATTTTTATTCAAATGCCTGCCAAAATCTAGGTAAAGGTTTCTGTTTCATTTCTATGATTGTTTAGTCTAGTAATCTGCTCAAAAAGGAAATGAGGCTAGTCTGGCCTACCTTTTTCTTAATGAAGCTATACTGATTCTCTCTCATCACTTCCTTTTCTACATATATTCACCTTAATAATATGTTCTATAGTTTTACCCAAAAGCAAAGTCCAACTCATCAGTCTGTAAATTCATTTTTTAAATTTATGACAATATTTTAGGTTTCAACACTCTTTGAGCTATTTTTATTCATACTTTTCCAGTTCAAAGATTATTCTTCTTGGTAAAGGAAAAAAGAAGCAGAATGAATTGAGCAGCTTTACTTCTCTCCATCATTTGCTGTTTTCTTTCCATTCATATATATATATATATAGCCTCCCGTTTTTTCCCCCCTGCTTATCTGCCACAATGACACCTTCCTTTTTTTGTCTTTGACTTTCTTTGCCAGGCTTATTCTCAGCATTAGTGATCCTGATACAATTCTTATAGGACTGTGCCATATTTTAATATTCATCCAGTTACCTGCCCTTCCTTCTATCTTTTATACATGTGCTTTAAGCATTTAATTAAATAAATCATTCCCATAGTGTCATCTGCAGATCATAAGAGGTATGGTTTTACATGGTTTGAAGATGTATTTCCTTTGGTATCAATATGTATAGTCCTGGTCTTAAAATGCTAGAGGCAAAAGAAAACTTGGAAAGGATCTAGAATAAGATCTAGAATAAGCCATAGAAGTCAAGAGAGGATAAAAGATGCTCTGAAAACCTGGGAAAGGCTGTAGAATGAACATCTGTTGTGAAAGAAAGAGACTGTACATTTGTATAGTACTTTAAAATTTTATTTGTTTTTATTTTTCATTCTAAATTCTCTCCCTTCAGCACTTCTTCCCCCATCCATTGAAAGACAAAAAAAAAAGATACCTATTATTATATAGTGCTTTTTAAAAAACTCTTACCTTCTGTCTTAATACTGTGTATTGAAGAGTGGTGAGGACTAGGCAATTGGGGTTAAGTGACTTACCCAGGGTCACATAGCTGGGAGGTGTCCCGGATCAGATTTTAATCCAGGACCTCCTGTCTCTAGGCCTTGCTCTCAATCCACTGAGCCACCCAGCTGCCCCCTCTATATAGTACTTCCAAAAAAATTTAAAGCATTTTAACTTGTAGTAAATATGTTTTATCTCTAATTACAGATGGAGGAAATGAAATTTAGAGGGATGAAGTGAATTGCCCCAAGTCACACAGTGAGTTAATGACAGAATTAGCTCAGGACCCAGACCTCTTCATTCCCAAATCAGCATGCTATTCTATCAAGACAAAAGACCCAGAAGTATCTAGAACCCAAAGAAATGCCATATGAAGAGCCTTCTGCAGAGGAAAAAGAACTCTGGTTTGAACATTAGCTCTGCTAAAACTGGCTCTGTTTTTTTTTTCATTGTGACCTTGGGCAAGTTATTTCCCATCTCTGAACGTGTTTTCCTCATCTCTGAATAAAGGGCCTGGACTCCATGATCTCTATGGTCTCTCCTAGTTGGAAGTTCTGTGAAATTTTTTGACACCTTTGGGGAAAGGTAGCTGACTGAAATACCAAGTCCTTAAAGACAGGTGTTTGTTTGTTTGTTTGGTCATTTGTGTTGGTTGTCTTTTGTTTCTATATTATTTACATTTGCCTTATTATAGTCCTCCCTATTGCCTCTCCCTAGAGCCTTTCTTTATCAAAGAGTGGGAAGGGGAACCTATTATAAAACTAACCAACACCTCAAAAAATGACTTATTTGCTGTGTTCTTCACCCATAGTCTCCATTTCTGAAAAGAAAGAAGGAAGTTTCCTTCTCATAGTTTTCTTTGGGGCCAAGTTTAGTTATAATAATTTCACAACATTTTTTTAAACCCTTACCTTCTATCTTAGAATTGATACTAAGTATCAGTTCCAAGGCAGAAGAGTGGTATGGCCTAGGCAGTTAGGGTTAAGTAACTTGCCCAGAGGCACACAGCTAGGATGTGCCCGAGATCAAGTTTAAACCCTGAACCTCTCCTTTCCAGGCCATGCTCTATCTACTGAGCCACTTAGCTGCCTTCACAATACAGGTTTTTTTGGTTGTTCTTTCCTTTTACACTGTTATAGTCATCATATAAGTTGTTTTTTCTGGTTCCACTTCACTTTGCTTCAGTTCATGACAGGTTTCTCCTTCTATATTCATATATTCATCACATTTACCATTACTTATAGTACAATAATAATCCTTTATGATCTTATACGTTGAGATAGATAGAGCCCCAGGGCTGGAGTCAGGAAAACCAGAGTTCAGAGCAGACTTCTGTTTGCTTCAGTTTACTCCGTGCCTGGCATATTGTAAGTGCTATATAAATGCTTATTCCCTTCCTTGTACTACAACCTGTTGAGCCATTCCCCATTCAGTGGGCGAATCCCCCAAAGGAAGGAAAAAATGGGAAACTATAGAAGTAGATCTAGGCTAGTCATTTGGGTTATATTCCCCACCCCCCACTTTGGGAGCCTAGCTCAGCTTCTTTCCTGTGATACTTGCACTAAAGCTATTGAATCCCCTAACCCACTCTGGGCTGAAGTACTGAGGAAAAGCAAACTGAAATCCCTGATATTTATCTTTGAAGGCAGTCAACCATGGAGTTGGAGCACATCTATTGTGAGCATGACAGTTATAACCAGCCCAACTTAAGAGCCCTCTGCACCTGCAGCAACATGGGAGCAACCTATGGGAGACATGGCCTTTGGACTGAGCAACCAAAGAACAGGTCAAGCAAGCAGATCACATCAGGAATAGGCAAAAGAATCTGGGTTGTCTGCCATGGGGACAGGGATGAGCAAAGGAAGAGAGATCTAGAATGTCTGATCTTTTGTTGAAGGTGATGGTTTTAGGCTTCTCTTCCCTTAATTGGTAATTTGTACCAATATCATCTATAGCTACAATATTGGCCATGCCTCCTGGCTGTAGTCAAAGCCATCTGAGTGAATTGGGAGAAACCTGGAAGGTACCTGAATACTACCTTGGCTGAGTGGCAACTAGACAGAACTTTTATGTAAAAGCTAGCCACTCTCTCTGTGGACTGGTTTCCTGTCCTCCTTACTCCTTCTCTGCCAAAATTACCTTGTTCCCATCCCCCCACAGCTATCTGGTGTTTATGGGGTGGAAGATGTTTCCTTTGGGACCAACCCTGTTTTCATTTCTACTCTCAGCTGTCTGGCCTCCCAGGACTTCACCTGCAGGTTTGTGCATGCCCGTTCCCCACGATAGGAGCCCCAGAGGGCTCAGCAGTCCTGGTATACTAATTCAGCAGGCTTTTGTTCTTGTCTTCGATGCCCCCTGGCTCCTTGCCTGGCTTGGAAAAGGGCATTATCAGCCCTTTAGGCTGCTTGCCACCTAGCCTAGCCATCTCCACCAGGAGAGCTCTGTTCTTTTGTTTCTCACAACTCAAGTTAAAGGAGAATATGTGTATAGAGAGAGAGTCAAAAGAATTATTATTAGATTACTTCTGACGACTTTCCAGCCTTTAAATTTTTCTATCAGAGTAAATCCATATAGGGGTCTTTCAGCCCTGCAGTGGAAAACCATCAAAGAGGAGGTTGGTCATGAGTCAGATGCATCTTTTCTCTCCCCTTGCCTGATAGATCCTTTCTTTTCCTATCTGTGACTTTGAAGCCTAGCTGGCAAGTTGTTTTTTTTTGCTACTGTAAAGCTAACAGGAATTACTGTTGTACTTTCCATAGTTTGCTGAGACTGTAAGGAAATGTCTTAAAAGCTCAAAAGTGTAGCTTGCATAATCCTTCCTGTGACTCCATAGGCAGGACCAGCCATCCCACAAGGGTTAACTAATAGCCTTACCTTCTATTGTTCGACTTCTGAAAAAGATAATTATCAAAGTGACATACTTTATGAATTCCTCTAAACACTGTGGAAAAAGTTAAGGAGAGTGGGAACTGAGTGAAAATATGTTGGCACTACATGGCTAAAAGTCACCTCCTCCACATGTGCTAAGATTACCTGCATTTGCCACCTCTTCCATTAACTATCCCTCGGCCCCACAGAATGTTGGACCTGAAAGAGTATTAGAACCAAGGGGCACTTGAGAATGGAGAATGTTAAAACCTATCTGCTGAATTCATTCAAAAAGCATTTATTAATCTCTAACTAAATATACTGTGCTTGGTACTAGGGACTCACAGGCAAAGAGAAATAATAACTACTCTTAGGGAGCTTATGTTCCATTAGGAGCAAAATAACACACACCAGCAGTTAAATACCAAATTATTTGTACAGAAGAGGTACCATAATTGGCTACAGGAGGGGTTCAGAATAGGCCTTCTTATAGGCTAAACCTTGAATGATGAAAGGATTCTAGAAGGTGGAGTAGAGGGGGTACATTGCTGCCCCTGGGCCCCACGTGGTTGGCTTGCAATTTGAGAATATCAGTTTAGCAGCTGTGTGGATGATAGGTTGGAGAAGGGATCCACTGGGTTGGGGAGGTCATTTAATAAAGCTAATTGGGGCAGCTGGGTAGCTCAGTGGATTAAGAGCCAGGCCTAGAGATGGGAGGTCCTGGGTTCAAATTTGGCCTCAGACCCTTCCCAGCTGTGTGACCCTGGGCAAGTCACTTAACCCCCATTGCCTAGCCCTTACCACTTTTCTTCCCTGGAACCAATACTCAGTACTGATTCTAAGATGGAAGGTGCGAATTTTAAAAAAAAAAAGCTAATTGCATTAGTCCACAAAAGAAGCAATATGAGCCTCCATGAGTGAAGGGAACTAGACAGATGAAATATATTGTAACTGTTGCTGGGGAGGCCAGCCAATTTCTTGAGTTTGAGAGTTCTGAGATGTAGTGGGCTAAACTGAGAGGCATCAGCACCAAGATCAGTATTAACCTGGTGAGCTCCTGGCTTCAGGAATTGTCCACTTGCTTCAGGTAGGGCAAACCATCCCAGTTCAAAAGTGGAGCAGGTCAAGTTCCTATGCTGACCTAGCCCAATAGAACTGGGCTTTTGGGAAGCCTCTGCATTTCCAGTCTGGGCAAGATAATAGGATCAGTTGCTATTCTATTGTCACCAATTTCTCACTTTCATAATCTATTTTAACATAAAAGTTTTAGCACTTTCTTTAGACATTTGAGAAGCCAGTGTTTTCTATGTCTGACTTAAAAGAATAAGTATCTGGGACTAGGAGGTTCCAAATTGGACTGGAAATTGAAAATCCTTGGTTCCTCTCTGCCCTCTTGTCACTAATCAATCAATCATTAGGGCCCCCATGAGTGGTTCATTTGTAGTAGGAGGAAATGGAAATATAGAGAGACGAATTAATTGGGTTCACCAAGTTAGCTACTAGAGAGCTCAGTAGCAGATTTAAACCAGATTTTCTTGGCTTCTCATCTTTTTTTCCACCTGGCCATTATGATCCCACTCTTCACTTCAACAAACTTCTATTGAGTGAGCTCTTACTGTGTGCTAGGCACTATTGTGGTAGAAGGTAAAAAACCAAACAGTTCTTCCTGAGAAGCAATTTACATTCTATTTTAATACTGAGTAATCTGGAGCTGGAATAGTTTGTGACTTGTCCTAGGTCATTTAGTCACTTCAGTCAGACTAAGATGAAAGTAGAATCCAGATCATATGACCTTGTATTTTCCCATTAAGTCTATTCTTCAAGTTCTAATTCAAATATCCTCATTGTCAGGAAGTCTTCCCTGATTTCCCCCAATTCCTAAACAGTTTTGTGCCTCAACTTCCTTATCTGTAAAACCAAGTTGATCTCGTTTCTGTGACAACCTGTAGGGATAGAATGGGACTAAGGGAGTGTAATACCATCCATGAGCCAGGGAAGCTTTGATGGCCTTGGGAAACAAACCATCCACAAGTTGTTTGTTGCTAATGGGCTATAAACAGTGAACCTTACTCTTTGTTGGCCTGCCGATTACACTGACTCTTGACATGCAAAGGACCTTCCTTCCTATCTTAGACATCTCTGTTTCTTCATCTTCAAGGGGAAAACAAGCCAGAGGAGAGAGAATCAGAAGGTTGGTAGAAGCTGAAATGTAGGAAATGCAGTATTTTGAGCCTCTCTCAATGCTCCCTAATTTTGAGAGTTTTTTTTTTGTTTGGCAAAAAGAAATGATGAATCATAGGAAAGAGAATGGTGTTAAAAAGATTTGCTGGTATCTGTGGGTTCCAGAGCTGTTACCATCAGCTCAGGAATTCCAAACATTTTCCATCAGATAAAGGTGCCTGAAAATATCCTGACTTGCCTGGGCTAGTCTGAGCTAGTGCTGGGGCAAAAAGGTCTTAGTGACACAGGCAGGCCAGGCTGCCGTCCAGAGCACCCTGGGGAACCTTGTGTACAATGTATGTAAGAAAAAAGGCAACTTCCCACGGCCTGCCTCAGCCTCCAGGAAATATTGCTTGTGGTTTCTAGAACAGGGAGTCCAGAAAGCTGCATTCTAAGCCTCCAGTTCAATCATCTGTGAAAATAGGGATTAGACTAGAGGGTCTCTAAGGATACTAGGATGGAATCAAAAGGAACTTTTAGATATAATCTGTTCCTAAACCAGCATTTTATAAATGAAGAGATGACCCAAGGGCCCCTGAGGAATTTGTCCAAAGCAACATACCTAGTATCAGAGCTAAGATTTTCAACTGAAACTCCAGCCTTCTGATCCCAGATCCAAGGCTCTTTCTATGAGGGCACCCAGTTTCTAATTATTTGGGTGCTATCTTTCTGAATGTCCCTTCCAACTCTAACACATGATTATAGTGAATATTTGTGGAGTTGGGGGAGAGTTTGCCAAGTATTATGACATTCATTTGACTTCATTATGCGGAGAAGGCAGAACAGAGAAGTGAGAAAAATATATTCTCTGATGCATTCTACTAATTAATGAATCTTTTATGATACAGAGAGCTATTGGGAAGGTTTGGGCTATTTATTAGTCCTTCATATCTGAGAATGAAACGTTTTAATTTTAGAATATTGGAGCTGAAAAATCCTGTCTCGTTCCTTTATTTTGCAAAGAAGGAAACTGAGACCCAGAGAAGACCCAAAGCAATTTGCTTAAAGTTCACAGGGAGTTAATCATAGCTCTGGCACTAACTCAGGTAGAACTAGAGATTATACATTTTAAAACTATAAGGGAGGGGCTTTGGAGGTCTTTTACTACAATCTACTCATTTCATGGATGAAGAAATTGAGGCCCAACTAATCTTCTGACTCTTTTTACCATGTAATTTTTTTTTCCCATGTCTCAAACACTTAGTCATGATCAACCATGATAAAAATGGGGGTAAGAAAGCAGAGTGGGAGGGGGAAAAGTTAAACCTGGGTGAGGCAGTGGCACAGAGGATACACTGATCAGCCAGAGAAGAACCCTGATGGCCTCTCAATCCCTGGGACCCCCGAAGGAATAATAGGTACCTAGAAAAAGAGGTTGAGAGAGTGCCATTTTCTCTCTCTTACCTACTGAGTCTCCAGGTATCTTGCTTACAGAATAGAACATGTGTTTAAAGTGTTTCTGGGCTTCCTACCTTTTTCCAAGTTGGCAAGATAGTTTCATAGAATATAGAACGAGAAGAAACAGAGAAAGAACAGGTCTTTCTTTTGTGTTTCATTTCCCTAGAAGAGACTAATCCACTGACAAATATTTATTGTGAGGAAATATACTTAAAACCAAATCCTTCTCAAATTGGAGAAACAAGATACATGAGAAACTAAAGTAGTAAATTCATAGGATTGTAGGATTTAGAGCTTGAAGGAGGCTTAAATATCTAGTAAAAATCACTCATTTCATAATTGAAGAAACAAAGTCCCAAGGAAGAATGATTACTTGTGAGATGGGCAATAAGTAGCAGAGTCCGGATTTGAGCCCAGATCCATATCTCTAGATCCAGTGTTCATCCTACTACATACAGCCTGTTGAGCCCTTGTCTATCCCAAAGAACAGACCCAAGAAGGAAATAAGAAAAAAAAATAATTCGTTATTGTAAGGTAAATCACTTTGTTCTTAGGACATAAAATGCCTCAACTGGGAGGGGCCTTAGAGGCCTTCTCTTCCAACTGCCTTATTGTTCAGATGAGGAAACAGGCCCAGAGAGGAAAGCATTCTTATCTTTTAGTCCCTCACACACACATGTCATCATGGCTTGTCCTATGTCTCCCCACTCAGGGTGCCCTTCATTCATTTCCACTTCCTGGGCTGGACATTGACAAATGTAGGCTTGGCATAAGTAGTAATGAAACTTCAGGCAGATTCTGAAACACTGTCTGTATAGATTCTGAACGCTGTCTGTACTGCCTGATAGCTCTCTATCTTCTCTTCCCTCTCCCCTCCCCCATTTCCTTTTCCAAGAAATGAGAATGCCAAGTGTGGGTGGCTTCTCAGAATTAATTGGGTTGAGATGGGGGAAGGGGGAGGGTAGCTGCCAACCTCAGAGCTGGGGAAAGATAGCCATGAGAGGCCTGTCTCATTACCTACCAAGAAACTCTTTTGTGGGTGTTCCCCAGGTACAGTTTGCCCTGGTTTCCATAGTAACCCTCTGAATCCTTCCCCCAAAGTCCTCTAGACCTAATAGTCCTCTGGAGAAAAGCTACTCCATTCTAATTCCCTCCCCCCCCCCCAAAAAAAATGAAAAATAAAAAAACAAAACAACTTGAAACTTAGTGTGTTTGACTTGAAGAACTTTAGAGGTGTGTATGTGTAGTGGAAAATGCCTTAGACTTGGAGTTTTACCAACCAGGATTGGAGTATTACTAGAGTACTGCTACTCACTAGCTTTGTGACCTCAAGTCCCTTCCTCTATCTGAGCTCCTATTTCCTCATTTGTAAAATGATCAGATTGGACTAAATGATGTTCAGCATCGCTTCTAGCTCTAGTCTTCAGTCAGTGAGTCAGTTGGTAAAATCCCTGATCTTCTCATTTGTTAGGAGTGTTAAAGAGATGCTCCATTTCTCCTTTTCCCACTCTCTTCCTGCTGTCTCCCAAGACTCTCCTAACATAGTCTTTCATAAACCCAAAGGACATTATCATCCCTTTGGTCAAAAGGAAGGAGCCCAGAAAGGGGAAATGACTCAGTGAGTGACACAGCCTTCATGTTGGCCTTAAGATTACAAGGATGTGTGAGAGTTCTCTGCCTGCCACCCCCACCTCCAGGCTATTCCTCTTCCCAGACTACTTCTACCCAAAAATAGCCTTCTGGAAGGAAGCACCAGACCCAGCCCTCTCCAAAACCACCCAAGGGGAAGGGCAGACTGGTTTGTTCCTGATAGTGACATGGAGAAGAGGAGTGTTTATTTTCCCTTCTCTCTTCTCTATTGAATATTTTTCTGTCAGTCATTCTCACTCTACCTTCTGAGGCAATCAACTTTGTTCCCACCATCACCCAACTGACTTGACTGTGACCCTCCATAACAGGAGAATACTTTACATTCAACAGATCAAAATGGAAACTACCAGATAAGTTGTTCTTTTTTCACCCAACATCAATTCCCACTGGCAAAGCAGCTGTGGATCCAGGTGAGGAAAGTCCCATACTTGATGGTACTGCAAAATGCCCTGGACTCTAGGTGAGATCTGAGTTCATTCTTGGCTTGGCAACTCACTAATTGGGTGTCTTTGAATAAACCGCTTCTCCCTGAGCCTCAGTTTAAATAGTCATTATCATTCTATTTCTACCTCACAGGGCTGTTGTGAGGATCAGATAAGACATGTGTTGTAAAAGCACTCTAGACATTTACATAAATGTATCCTTTAAAAGTGCAGCTGGGGGGACAGCTGGGTAGCTCAGTGGATTGAGAACCAGACCTAGAGATGGGAGGTCCTAGGTTCAAATCTGGCCTCAGCCACTTCCTAGCTGTGTGAGTGTGGGGAAGTCGAGAGAGAGAGAGAGAGAGAGAGAGAGAGAGAGAGAGACAGAGACAGACAGAGAGACAGAGAGAGACAGAGACAGACAGAGAGACACAGAGAGACACAAAACACAGTATTGACTCCAGTGCAGCTGGGGGGTAGCTCAGTGAATTGAGAGCCAGGCCTAGAGATGAAGATCTTAGGTTCAAATCTGGCCTCACACTTCCTTGGAACCAATATATAATATTGATTCCAAGACAGAAGGTGGGGGTTTTAAAAAAAAAAGTGGGGAGAGACAGAAGCCAAGTATTAGAAGGAAGCATAGCACCTGTGTGACCATAGGCAAGCCCCTTCTCCTGGACCTCATTTGTAAAATAGGTCAGGCTGAATCATCTCAAAGGTTTTCTCCTGCACCAGATCCTAGGACCTCTTTGAAATGCTAACTGTTGATTACCACTAGTCTTCCTTTCTTGAATTCCTATTTTCTGTCTGGGATCTGTCCCTTCACTGATCTTCCTACCCATAGCCAATTGAAGTACATTTTACTGAGTAGATATTTCATACCTCTCCTTTGTGCTTTGTCCTATATGTTTAGAGCTACATGGGCTATTTTCAAGGTACAAGGCACAGCCCTTGTCCTTAAGGAGTTTACAGTTTATTTGGGAAGATAAGATTGTTAGCAGCTCCTTGAAAGAGATCAGGATTATTCCTTGTACATCTGGGCATAGGTGGTTATGGGAAGCTTCATAGGTGAAATGGGCCTTCAAGAATGGAAAATATCCCAGGAAGCAGTTCTAACTCAGTGCCTAAGCTGGGATAGCTGAGCATTGGTCCATCCATCAATGTCCTGGCCTGGCTGCTATAGCTGGCCCTCAATCCAGCTCTTCTTCATTGGCTGTATGATGTTGGGAATAAATAAAAGGCAACTAGATGGCTCAGGGACCTAGAATCACAAAGAACTAGATTCAAATCCAACTTCAGACACTTCCTTGCTGTGTGACCCTAGGCAAGTCACTTAACCTTGTTTGCCTCAGTTTCCTCATCTGTAAATAAGATAGAAATCAACACAGCAACAACACTTTAAGGAACAGCTAGGTAACACGATGGATAGAATGCCAGACCCACTGGAGCCCAGAGGACCTTAGTTCAAATATGACTTGAGACACTTTATAGCCGTATGACCCTGGACAAGTAACAACCTTGATTGCCTAGCCTTTGCCATTCTTCTGTCTTAGAATTGATAATAAGGCAGACAGAAAAGGTTTTGTTTTGTTTTGTTTTTTAAATAGGAATAGATAACAGAATAAAACATAGTCCTTGCAGAACAGCTGAATGTAGTTAGCTAAATCACTGACAGTTACCTGGAGACTGTGCCAAGAACCCAATGAGTGGCACAGGCAGCAAGAACTTTAGTTGTGAGGAAGAGATGACTGTGAGCTAGCATGTCCAAGAAAGTCTTCCTGAAGAGGGCAGGATTTCAAGGATGAGTTGGATTTGGCTAAGTAGAGGGGAAGAAGAAAGATGTGGAGTAGGATTTGAGAATTTGTGTGTTAGACCCGCCTTGCAAAAGCAGAGGGTTTAGGTACATATACTGTCTCAGTAGCCTGAAGAACTGGATTCGAGTCTCAGCCCTGTGTCTAGCTAGAAATCTGGGCAGATCTCTTCATATATTCTTTTTTCTTTTTCTTTCAAATGAAGGAGTCAAACTGGATGACCTGAATTTCTTACTAGCTCTAGCATTCTATGGCCAAAGATTCTTTGAGCTCTAATGTTATGTGTTTTTAACACTCCATGTTCTAAAGTCTTTCCCAGCTGCCCTCCCATTCTGGAACACTGCGAACCCTCCTTCAGGGTAGCCAACTGGAAGCTTTTGGCAAAGGAAGGCATCTATTACAGTTTCACTAAGGGGAAATAGAAGCCCCACATACTTCCCCATAGCAACTGTTGTTACCATTGGCCTACCAGTGGCCCTGCTTCTATCTTGGCCCAAGTCAAAGGCCTCCTCAATAGGAGCTTTTCAGAAACCTTCATATTCTCATTGCCCCTGTGAGTGACTTCAGAACCCTGCCCTGCAAACATAAACTTAGTTGTAAGTTAACATAACACCTAGCTATTGGTGAGGAGGAGGTCTTCGGAGAGGGGGGCAGGTCAGGGCTTATCTCTGCTTTTCCAGACTGGCAACCCTGCTTGTTTATCTGGGCCAGCAGAGAAAATGGCTGTGGTTGTTTCCAAGGGTGTTGTGTGAACCAACAGCTAAATATACCCACACCCCACTCACTGCCTCTCAGCTGTATTAGAAAAACATAGCCCGTCTTTCTGGGCACAGACCCATGCCCAGGATCCAAATTCCAGGGAGAACCTGGCATATTTTACACAGAATGAATTCCTGCTATCCACCTCCCCGAACACTGAAGGTTCCCTGGGATAGGAATGTACCACAGCTTTGGGGGTGGGGAGGAAGGCAGGAAAGGAGAGAGGAAAATATGTGAGCTTTGTTTATTATTGCTTCAAAGCTACTGTTCTCTGCCCTCTTGAGTGACTGTTCCTGGACAGTGTGTGCTTTGTGTCTCTGTGGGGACAAGAGCCTGTTTACTCATTAGGCTCCAGCAAAGACCAAAAATTCCCTGAGGTTCCCAGTTCATTTCTTTAGGAAAAGTTCCCTATGCAGCTCTCCTTCTGGTTGGGAAATTGCCTCACTGTAATATTGAGTCTCCTCTTCTGCCTCACCAAATAACTAGGTTTTGATCCAGTGGGCCTTCCTGCCTACTTATACTGAATTTTTTTATTCTCCCTCTAGCTGGAAAGGGTCAGAGTTGAGGCCAGACTCCTTTAGGGTAGCTAAGTAGATTGTGTGGCTTCTGCCTGGGATCACTTACTCAGCTGTGGATCAGAGAAAAAACAGGGTCGTTTTACCCAAGAACAGGAGTCAATTTGGGTCTAGCTCATTTCTAGTAATGGAAAACCTACTACTTCACAAGATTGTGGGCATGTCTCTGGGTGGTTGGTACCTCGGGTCTGCTGACTAATGACCCTGATCCATTTGTCTAAATCATACTTTCAAAATTGAGTTCAAGTCCTACTCCTCTCTGAAGCCTACACCAGCCAACAGTGTTCTCATGGACTCATAAGGATCATAAGACTTAGGGCTGGAAGGGACCATCCAGGGGTCATCTAGTTCAACCCCTTTATTTTACAGATGAGGAAACTGACACCTGGAGAGGTTAAGTCATCTGCCCAAGGTCACATATGTAACAAATCGCAGAGCTGGGATTTCAACCACTTACTACTGAACTTGATGAATGGCTTTGAGAGCTAGATGGGTTCTTCATACCCTCATTTTACAGAGAAGGAAACTGAGACCCAGAGATGTTAAATGATTTTGTTCAAGGTCATGCAGATAGGTAGTTATTGGCAGAGGTGAGCTTTGAACCCAGGTGCTCTGGGTCCAATTCTGTTTCTCTTTCCACTGTAGTATTCCAGCACAGATGGCCTGGGAATATTAATGATCCATTAAATGTATATTCTGTGTCTCCATCTGCCTTATATATTCTTTGATTAGGGAATGGGTCTTTTATATCTTCATATCTCTCACCGCACCAAATACAGGGTACTGCATATAGTAAGGGCTCCATAAATGCTTGTTGGTGATAAACCAGCTCTCAAACATAGGCTCAGCCTCAGTGGATGAATTGGAAACCTGACCCAAAACTGTTCAGTGGTCCTGCTGGTCTTAGGCTTCATGTTAAAGAGTCAGTGAGCCTGAGAATCAGGAAACCTGGAATTCTGTTGTTGTTTTTACCACTGACTCACTGCATAACTTCGAACAATCTTTTCCCCTGTTAGCCTCAGTTTCATTCTCTAAAATGGCATTGAACTAGATGCTTTTAAAAAAGTCTCTTCCAGGTCTAACATTCTGTGATCCTGTAGATATTCTTGGAAGTAGGTAGCCTACTATGTCCTCAGCTTGAAATCTAAATCTAAGAATTAGAAGAGGCCTTCAGTTTACCTAATCCAAGCCTCCCTGTGATGCCAGACCTGAGAGGCCACACACTGGACTTGGAATCAGAAGGCCTGAGTTCAATTTTTGCGTCAGTTTCTTTTCAAACGATTTCTAAAATCCCTTCTACTCTGTCATATCCAGTGATCCTATATTCTATAATGGAGAGAAGGGACAAGCAAAGATATGGTCTCTGCCATCAGGTATCTATCTGCCCTGGGTTTGGAGTCAGAAGCCCTGCCATCCAGTAGTTTTGGGGAAATGCATCAATAAATTTCCAAGAGTGGGGAGTACAAGTGTAGACTAGCATAGAGTAAATTGATTAAATGCTTGGATAGGATGCAGTAAAGGGGGGGAGGGGTGCAATCTTGGAAGACTTCCTGGAAGGAAGAGCTTGGTTGGTGTCATTGGCTGGGATGGGGTTTGGTAGGTAGTAATAATCTGCTTTTCCCCTTGGAGCAAGCAAACCATACTCTGCCAAGACTGTGTTTCCAAACCTGGTTGGTTTTTTAATGCCTTCTCACCCCATTGCACTGGCTTCCCTTGTGACACCTCCATCAGCAATTACTCCAAACTATTGGCTTCCCTGTAAAGCTCCAGCCTATTTCTCTGCTTATATACCCTTTTCATTCTCTTCCTGCTCTCCTGAGAGTTGAATTTAAATGCTTGCATTTGTGTAATACAATGTAATCCATTATCTCACTACTACCTTGTGGGGAGGTGGGGCAGGGATTAGTATCCCCTTGTTTAAAGAAAAAGACAGCTTTAATGTAGAGTAAAATGAATATCGAAGGACTCATTTTCTGGAGAACTGGGCTCTTGACTCTACCTCAGAAGTGTAACATTGAACAAGTCATTCATTCTACTAATTTGGGACTTCAGTTTTCCCATCTGGAAAGTGAGGAGGTTGAACAACAGACCTTTTTCAGCTCTTCAGCAGTACCAATATTCTGTGTGTTCTGTGATCCCTTCCATTTCTGTAATTCTCCTTTTTCTCTTCATTCTCTCTTCTGTAGTCTCCTCTAGCCATCTCATTCTATGTAGTGTTTTAAAGTTCCTTTGTAGTTTTGATGTTCTGTGTTCTTTGTACCAGTGTTCTCAAGGATTTTCTTGTTCTAACATTCAGTGAAATAAAGACACTAATACAGAGGTTAAATGACTTGCCCATTGTCAAACTTGGCAGATCACAGAACCCAATTAGTTCAGCGTCCCTTTTATGATTCCACATTGCCTCCCACAATAAGTAAGTGACTGTCGTCCTCTTTGGACTTTGGAAAACAGCCCTCTGGGCCTTTACCCTGCCCTCAGTTTGGTGTTACTAGAACAACTTGGTTGCATTTTCTTCCCTTTGCTTCTGGTATTTGAGAGGTTTTATGGGCTGGATTGGGAATATAGAATAGACCTCATTGACAAGACCAGCCAGAGAATCCCATCTTCAGTTAGCAAGAACGTCCTGGGTCTTTCTCCTTTTCCCCAGATAGTACTCTGGGTTCTTGCCTGGGTCGGTTTTTCCTTGACTCTCAGTGTCAACTGCCTCCAACAAGTGTTTTCTCCCCTACAGGACACCTTTGTGGAACTTTATGGGAATGATGCAGCTGCAGAGAGCCGGAAGGGCCAGGAACGCTTCAACCGATGGCTGCTGACTGGCATGACAGTGGCCGGTGTAGTCCTGCTGGGGTCCCTATTCAGCCGGAAGTGACCATATACCCTGAATCTACCTTGGAACCTGTCTGATCCACCCCACCACACCCTGTCTTGATCTGTACTCTGTCTTGACACAGGAAAACCGCTACATGAAGCTGACATCTTATTACATGGAGCTGAACCATCCCAATCCCCCCCTCCACTCCTTACCTCCCAGTTCCCCAGTATGCGGTCTGAGACCCTCGGCCCCTCTTTGATCTCTAAGTCCTCCAGAAAGAAAAACATGCAACTTCTTGAACCTCTACAACACTGGTGGGTGCTGGCTGCCTAGTCATGACCTCTTCCCTGCCCTCAGACTGCCTAGAGCTAGGCCTCTCCCCCAACCCGACCAAATCAAGAAGGATCCAAAAACCTTATAAAACCCCCCATAGGATTTTCCAGTGGTAGGGTGAAGCAGAATAAAATAACTTCATTTTTATTTTTGTGTTATCCTTCCAGTCCCTAATGTTGGGAAGGGCCAAGACGAGGTGTTCACTGAACCAGGCCTCTACATTACCAAGGACAGATTTTCTCTAAAGACTTCCTGCTTGGAGCAGTGAGTAGGTAACTTGCTTGTGAAATCTTATAGTTAGCTGTCACAGGGTCCAGATCACCAGGTTTGGGCAGTCTCCCTTAGGCACCTCCTAAGCATGCTGCTCCTAGTAACTCCAAACCATGCCCTACCCACCACCTTCAGAGGTAGCCTAGGAATCCAGCCATACAGGCAGCCCAGAGTGTCTCAGGAAAGTGACCTGGCCTTGACTGTCTTGGTTGGTCAGTTGGACCAGTATTTCTTACTGGTTAATGGACCTGCAGAAGGAAGGTATGATGGGTATGTGTGTTCAGTAGCATATCTGAATTCTAGAACTGGACCCCTAAATAACCCTTCTTACCCTCCTCCCTAGCTCCTACCCCTCAAGAGGAAACAGGTACAGGGAGAGACCCGAGAAAGTAGCATCTGACAGCTGTTTGTAGCTGTTTTCCTTAGTCATCTTAGTTCATAGAGATCTTGGGAGAATGTGGACCTGGTTCTCTCCTGATAACACTTTCAACCGGTGCCCAGATATACTGACCCAGAGGTGAAGGGGTCCCCCAGAGTGCCTGGCAATACTTAAAGGGGTTCCCAAGCACCATCTCCCTTCATCATTTAAGGTGACATTTCTAGTGGAATAAGTACTGGGCCAAATCTCAACCTCACCACTAAGGAAGCTGGTATATATATCCTTGAGCAAATCAGTCCTGTGAGCATCAGTTTTCTCCTTTATTAAATGAGGTCCTGGACTAGCTAATCTCCAAGATCCTGTGCCTCTTCTTAAAAGAGAGCCTGACTGTTTGTTTGGTGGCAAGAATAAGGGAAGGGGAAGAGGGAGGCTAGCCCTGAGAAAGATTAGATTCCCCCATACCAGCTTCCTTCTCAGGCTATACCGCAAACCTCCCCCTCTCCAAGCTTTCAGAATTCAGATTTGGGATGCTTACTGCTTCACCTAGCCAGGCTGTGTGTTTGTCCCTCCCAGCAGCTTCCCAAACTGGTCTCTCTCACAGTCCCAGTCCATCACCGAAAAGGTACAGCCCTACCATTAAAAATGTTCTCCTTATCCCAGTTTGCGGATCAGCCAATTCTTCATCACTCCCTCTTGACCCTCCCCATGCCTCTTTGCCTCTGTATCATAGTCTTGTCTTTGCTGTATATATTTGAGATTAGTTTTTATTCCTTGTGAAGATGATATACTATTTTTGTTAAGCGTGTCTGTATTTATGTGAGGCTCGGCAGGGCTGTCGTGTGGTGAACGCATGGGGAGATGGTTCCCCCACCCTATTCAACCCCCACCCTTTTCAGCCCCCTAGAGGGAGGGGAGACTGATTACTCCCCAACCCAGGCCTAGGGTCTTCCCCTCAGCCCCCCATATCCTGGCTCTTTGAAGTAGTCTGTGTGATGGTGGAAGTGAAGTTCAATTAATAAACTGTGTTTAATTTGCTGGCAGTGAGTGCTTTTTGTGATGGGGGGAATGACAATGGGGACTAGGGAACCCTCTCTGATTCTCTCCCTCCCAGGTGGGGGGGGGCGGGGGGAATGAGCCTTTCATGGGATCTTTCTTGCCTGGAATGTGCTGGAGGGGAAGGGGGAGGCCCAGTCCCCTTTGGGCCTGATGTCCAATTCCTACCCACACTTGTGAGCAAGAGATAGGAGTCAACTGCCCTCTTGTGGGCTCTGTTGTAACTGCACCTCCAGCCCCACTGGACTCCAGCCTCCCTCAAGAGTGCTGAAATTGGGAGTCAAAAGAAGTGGAATTGAATCCTGATTCTGCCTTGAGCTGCTTGGGTGGCTTTAGCTAATTAGACAAGTCACTTGCCCTCTCTGGGCTTCACTTTCTTTATCTGTAAAAATGAAAGGTTTGCACTGGTTGACCTCTACAATTCCCTAATGAATTGAACTAATGAACTCAGGAGCCTTCTCAATGAGGCCATTGGAATGAGCTGAGGCAAATGCTACATATCAGCCAGCAGCCTGTCCTCATGCCATTTTTTCCCATATTCCTGGCTCATCAACAGATTTAAACAACTCAAACTTTTAAGAGAACATGTAGTCAGTCCAACATTCTCTGATTCCTTTTCTCTTCAGGAACCTCAGCCACTTTGATTTTCTCATTGTTTCCAACACATGCCTTGGGCTTTCCTACCTCTTGTACTGTCTAGCACATAAATCCTGGGTTTCCTTGAATGCACTCTTAGTTGTCAAACACCAGCTCAAGTTCCCTTTGTTCTGGGAAACCTTCCCTCACTATCCTAGCCCTTAGCATTTGAGCTCTTGAGCGCACCGACATTGAATTGTTGATTATCTTCTGTGTGTGTGTGTGTCATCTCCATTCACTAAATTACTCACTAAACTGTAAGGAACCAGGTTTGATATTTCTTTATTGAGAGATAAAAGGGTACAAGAGAAGAGATGCAGATGAAGGAAAAGAAGGGGAAGGAAAGAGAACGGGACAGAATAGAAGCATTTAATGGGAGCTAGCCCAAGGATGGGTTTGGGTGGAGGCAGGCCTTGTTGGCTTGGAAAGGCTGAGCCAGGACAGTTTAGGCTGACGAGTCACTTCTTCCATTCCTTCTGAACATAGTCCCACCGGGAAGCCAAGCCCTGAATTGGATTTTCCTTCATATCCAAAACTCGTTGCAATTGTTTTGACTTCCAGTCCTCAGACAGTGTGATGGGCTTCTGTGGAAACACTGAAAAGAGAAGGGGATACTCTGAGTTGGCTGAGATGAGAAATGCCCTAGAAACTGCAAGAAAATGCCAAGCTCAGCTTGGAATGGGATTAGGGGGCAGATAGGGGTATCCAATGTCTTCCTGACCCTTCCTCTTCACCTCCTTAGTCAACTACATGTGTTTACAGAATGTTTTTCTCTCCCTCTTGTTACCATGAGAAGAATAGTGGTCTGGGAGTTCAGAGACCTGGGTCCCACTGACTCCCACTAACTAGGACACCTATTAGCACTATTATTTGTGTTAATAAGGTTCTCTCTAGTATGTGTATTCTTTGTTCCTGATGATTGATGGAGTTACTGAAGGGAGTCTGCAAAAGAAAAACAATAGCAAAACATGCTTTCGGTAGGCTGAATATCTCTCATATTACTATTTTTCAATTATTTATAGTTTATGTAATGAATAAAAAACACAACTTATCAATTATTCATCTTTGCATCATGCTTTTTCATTGCCATGTATTTTGTCAAATTAAAGAGTATTAAGTACAATTATGGGTATCCATGACATTTGAGGCATTGAAAAGGTTCAAATTCTTTTGAAGATAGCATTAAGATGGCACACTGATAGAGTTCTTGGCCTAGAGTCAAGAAGTCCTTAGTTCAAATTTATCCTTAGGCACTTAACTATGTGACCCTGGGCAAGTCACAGAACCTCTGTTGCAGTTTCCTTACCTGTAAAATGGGGATAATAGCTCCTAACTGTGGGTTCTTGTGATATCAGATAAGATACTATTTGTTGAGCACCTAGCATAGGGCTTGCCAGACATACTAGAGATTTAATAAATGCTTGTTCTCTCTGTTTCAGCCTTGATATTCTATGTACTAAGAACTCTTCCATCAATACAATGAACCTATGTCTCTAAACCCTATACTTTGGCTATTCAGTCTCTCTCTGGAGAAGGAAAAGGAAGTGGGTTGAGGCCTTTCTAAAATATTTATGATGTCTAAGAATAAATCCCTCTTTTCAAAGGCACCCATCCCCTAACTCCATCTATCTTAATCTGTAGCCTTAGACATATTGACCAAAACCTCCATATAGCTATGCCTTTCTTGCCGGCCAGAAAGAAGGCTCTGGAAATTGTCCAGCCAGGGGAGGGGCAGGGAAAGGGGGGGACTGACATCAGCAGGTTCTGTCCCCACCACTCACCATAGAGTCGCTGCCACCATATCAGGAGTCCAGTGAAGCCAAAGAAAAAGAAGACTCCGCCCAACACCGTCTTCCATTCGTTAGATGGTCGGTTCATCTCTGCAAAGGTCTGATGGAACTGCATTCGATAAACTGGAACCAGAGGGGCAAAGGTGGTCCTCAGGGCTCTCAATATCCTGAAGGTCATTCCACTAACCCATGGCCACAAGAGGAGGTCAGGGAGCCTCCACCCTCTAAGTTATCCCTGAGAACTTCATAAGGCAGCTAAGAACCTCTGCCTGTCTTCTCAGTCTCTCAAACATGTTCAACCTCTTCTTGCTTTGCCTCCGAATCCTCCTTGTCCTTAAAGGCTTATGACCTGCCTCCCCTGAGAAGCCTTCCCGGACTACTCAAAGCCAGGAGGATATTATCTCTTCCTTGCAGTTCCTACAATTGTTACTGCCCATACCCTCTCATTCAGCGCTAAATGTACATGTCCTATTTTTTAAGTGTCTTCTCCTATCTCACAAAATGGACTGGAACCTCTCTGATGGCAATGATTAGCTCTGTATGCATTCACACAAATACTAAGTGGCCAATGCAGAATTTCAATTGAGCCCCATCTAACTCCTGGCATGTCTCTCCTCATGTTGTTCATTTTCACACTGCAGTATGCCATTTCTTACTCCCATCATCCCCTCGGGGGAATGGAAAAGTTTTCTTTTCTGTCTCAAAATGAACTCCAGCTTTGTCTACTCAGAGATGATCTGCTTCCCAGCTCCCTCCTAATCTCTACCAGCTCACACTCTCCTGTGCCTCTGGTGAATTTGACCAAAATGGGAGGCTGAGTCTTCTGGGCCCAACACCATAGTCAGCTCTAGGTCAATACCTCAAGCCCACTTGGCTCCGTTCTGCTCTGGCTCCCCTCCAACCCCTGCTGGGTAGATCCCCCCCCCCCAAGAACTTACGGGCCACTTTCTCAGCATCTGTAAGCTGCTTCCAGGGCCCTTTCTCCTTTTCCTTCAGTGCCCGCTGCTGGGGGTTCAGCTCACTACAGAAAGGCTCATCTGGCATGGGGTGATGGCGCTCCGCCTGGTAGTTTGTGTACGGAGGCATCTTCTGGCTGTAAGCTGGGGCGGCAAGGAGTCTGAACTGAAGAGGAGAAGGAGGCTGCCCCAGCCCTTCCCTTCTACACAAGCCCCATCCCCACCCAGAGCCTCATTTCTAGGGGCAACAAGCCCCAGAACCTTTCTCCCCATATGTCCTGAGGAATTGCCTCCAGGAAAGAAGCCTACAATCATCTGACCTCTTACCCCTCTCCCTCTTGCCCCCAACCCACTCCTCTCTCCTTATCTGCACCACCCCTCTCAGTTTGTCTCCTTCCTCATCCATAAAATGTGGGGTCCTTTGTCCTAAGAGTAACCAGCATTTCTAGATCACTTGGAAGTGGACCAAATGGCTTCCTCATAGCAACCTTGTGAGTTAGGGAAAGGATGTGCATATTACTGTTCCAGTTATACAGAGGAAGCTACTGACACTCAGAGACTGAAATATCTTGTTTATGTTTCAGTAAATAGCTAAAGCTAGCTTTTATCTCACTCTAGCTTGCTGATGCTGTCCAGGGTGCTTTCTACTAAACCACATTGTGGTCTAGACTAGAAAACTGTCAAGGTTCCTTCCAGCTCTAACATTTGTTTGAAATTTACAGTCTCTTTCAGCGCTGACATTTTCTGTTCAAAGGTTTCTTCCAGTTCTGATGCTGAATGTTCTAAGTTCCTTTCAGCTTTGACATTTTGTGTTCTGTGGTTCCGTCCAGCGCTAATATTTGATGGTTTAAGGTCCCTGTTAGGTCTGACATTCTGTGATACATGTTCCAGACTCTGAATCCTGGCATCCTTCCCCTCCAGCATTCTATCTCTATATAAAAAGCATGTCAATCCTTCCTTATGTCCACAACTTCCCCATCTAAGAAGACTCACTCCTAGCATCATCACACACATGATAATACTCATCATTCACATTTCTGTAACATGTTATAGTTTACAAAGGATGTTCCTCCCAGCAACTCTGAGGAGGTATTATATTATTATTATACTTATATTATGGATGAGAAAACAGACTGGAACTGGTGAAATGATGATTGTGTCACACAGCTGGTAAATATCTGAACCAGAATTTCAACCTTAGTCTACTGATACGAGTCTGATTTTCTTCCCTCTCCATCATATAAACCAGTGATGGTGAACCTTTTAGAGACCAAGTGCCCAAACTGCACCCTCAAGCTGCCTGTGAGCCCTTTACCCCAGACAGGGGAAGGAGGAAGCGCTCCCATTGGACTGCTGGGTAGAGGGGCCGATGATGTGAGAAACATCCTCAGGTAGGGGTGGGAAAAGGAGGGGAGCAGCCCTGACAGGAGGAGGTGCTCATGCCATGAATTCACCAACACAGAAATAAACTCTCAATAACACCCACTTTATGGCAGTTTGCTTGTACGGTGATTAAGAGTGGAGTTAGGATAAGCCTTGGAGTCAGGAAGACTCATCTTCCTGAATTCAAATCTGGCCTCATATACTTCCTAGCTATGTGAACCTGGGCAAGTAATTTAACTCTGCTTGCCTCAGTTTCCTCATCTAAAGTGAGCTGGAAGAGAAAATAACAAACCACTCCAGTATCTTTGCCAAGAAAACTTGAAATAGGTTCATAAAAAATCAGACACGACTGAAACAACTGTGACAATAAACTGTTACTCTGTAAAAAACAAAAACAAAACAAAAAACTCCTTACATTCTGTCTTAGAATCAATATTAAGTATTGGTTCCAAAGCAGAAGAGTGGTAAGGGCTAGACATTTAGGGTTAAGTGACTTGCCCAGGGTCACTCAGCTAAGAAATGTCTGAGCAAGCATTCACACTTGCTTTAATTCAAGAGCTTGCATCTGTGTCCTTCCTCCCTTGATTATCAGTTGATATCAGTTAGTCAACCAGTTTTAATTAGCTTTTAGAATTTTAGCATTGTATATTTATTAAGTTCCAGCAAGGACAATTGGTACAAATATTTCTCCCAAAACTGCGGGGGAGGGGCTGGAGGGAGGTAGAAGCTTTGCAAACAGTAAAGCATCATAGAAAAGGAGAGCTTTTAAAAAGTATTATTATTACTATTATTATTTTCCATGGATTGTGCTCAGCAAATATTTCTCTTTTTAAAGAGATTTTATTTTGCCAATTACACATGATAATTTTCCACATAAGTGTTGTGAAGTCTTAAGATCCAAATTGTCTCCCTCCCTTCCTTCCCTTCTCCCTCTTAGAGATGTTAAGTAATTTGATCTAGATTATACATGTATTATCATGCAAAACACACTTCCATATTGGTCTTGTAAGACAATACTCATATAAAACCAAAACCCAAATAAGCTAACATGAAAAATAGTATCTGCAAATATTCCTTGAAAAGTTGGATAGTACAATGGAAAAAGTGACTCTGGGCTCTTTTTCTATTACTAACTTGCAATGTGGCGTTGGCAAAATCAAGTCTCCCTGCTCCTTTTGTACAACAATACAGATCTCTGAGATCCACTCTTTGGTGTTCTAAGATCCCTTCTAAGTTTTTATATTCTGGGCTTCTAAACTTTTCTGCTTGGCACTTAAATTTTTCCCAACCTGGCCCTTCTCTAACTTACCAGCCTTATTACGTATTATTTCACATATTCTATGGTCTAGATAAATTGATCTTCTTACTGTTCTTTATCCACAACCCTCCATCTTTTGTCTCTTAGCCTTTGCCTTAGGTGACCTCCATGCCTGGAAGACAGTTTCTCTTCACCTCCACCCTTTGGAATCTCTGGTTTCCTTCAAGATTCAGCTCAAGATGGGGCAGCTGAGTGGCTCAGTGGATTGAGAGCCAGAACTAGAGATAAGAAGTCCTGGGTTCAAATGTGACCTCAGACACTTCCTAGCTGTGTGACTTTGGGCAAGTTACTCAAGCTCCATTGTCCAATCCTTCCTACTATTTGGTCTTCTGCCTTGGAACCAATACACAGTATTAATTCTAAGGCAGAAGGTAAGGGATTAAAAAAAAAAGATTCAGCTCAAGTACTATTTTCTGTGTGAGATCTTTCCTTGTCCCCCTAATTGCATGGGCCTCTCAGGTTACCATATATGTTTCATAAGCACCTACATATGCACAGATGTCTCCACCATTGGAAGGTTAGCTCTTAGAAGACAAGAATGGTTTTGCTTTTCTAGGACCCTGCACAAAATAAATGTTGGCTTGGTTCAGTGTATAATATAAGATTCTGAGACAAGGAGACAATTGGCCCTATGTGTTGGTTGATCTCAGAGATGTCCTAGAGGCCTGTCAGCTCCACATTTCAGGATGATTTCCTGTAGGGGCTTTAAGCATGTGTAGCTGGAAGGTACCCCAAGAGCTCCCATGGTCTAGGGTGCAACCTTCAGGAAAAAACAAAGAGCTGCCATCCTTGTCCTTTCTTCAGAGAAATGCTCCATGAACTCCTCAGTCATCTAATACTTCTGAGAATTTGCAAGTCTTCCTCCTGTCTGACTAGAGTCATCCTACTTTCCAGTAAGGCCTCTCCTCTTGTTCAACCACAGATGTGGAGAATGACAACCAGAAGGGCATCTTCTCCTTCCCACCAAGGGACTCAAGTTCCAGCTTCTTAGTTCATCCTAGTTTGTTCAACAAGCTACCTCCTTTCAGCCCAGGTCTAGGCTGTGCCAACCCAAGATGCCCCTTTCCTGGGCAAGTCAACAAGTGTTCATTTTTTTAAATGACAACTAGATTCCAGGCACTGTCCTAAATTCTAGAGGCAGAGAGGCCAAGATGATTGCAACTCCCAGAACCTCAGACCCAAGGACTTGGCATGACTCCATGGCCAAGATGGTAGCCAAGCCAAGACCAGAAGAAGGGTATGTGAAATAGACATCTGGGTACGTATAAGATGAAGATATCTGAGGTGACACTTCCCAGCATCCAGCTGCACAGCACTGTCCATTTCCTGTAGGAACTTGGCTCTTTGTTCTTGAGTTCATGGCCCTGGGAACTGAATTCTCCCAGCTCTGGGGCCCCCTGGGAAGGGACAAGAGGGAATGGAGGGAAGCGACAAAGAAAGGGAACAAAGACTGAAAGGCTCTAGACAGATGTGGCCTCAACTGCATTACCTCAAATTTATCTGCCAAGCTCTGTCCCCTCATACCTCTACCCTACCCCTTTAAACCTATTTCTTCATCTTCATTGCCCCTCCTCCATGCCAGGTCAGCTCTTGGGGATCTGGTCTACAAGAGCTCTGGGTGCCATGGCTGGGATGTCCTTACCAGGACCTCTTGAGCCAAGGGCCTGACGGCTGCTTTGGATCCCCACGGCTCCTGTCCTCACCAAGGTGAACCAGGGAGAGTAGGGCAGAGAGAGCATCTGCAGGAAGCAAGGAGAGGGGGTAAGGGAGGAGACACAGACCTAGGAATGCCTACTCCAGGAATCCCTCCTATGTAACATATAGACACAGGAGAAGCCCCCCTCCCCACAACTGGAATGCTCTTTATCTGGGACCTGGGCAAGGGAGCAAAAAAGCTCTGAGCTTATAAAAATTCACTCCGAAGCTCAGAGCTTTGCTGCTCCCTTGCCCAGGTCCCAGATAAAGAACATTCCAGTTGTGGGGAGGGGGGCTCCCCACATGTACCTTCTGAGGAGAAACTACCTTTCTCTCCTTCTTCATAGGGGAGAGCCCCCTCATCCCATCCCAGAGTCCTGAGAACAAAAGCTGCTTAATTGCTTCTCCCACCAAAGTTTCTCTCACTTTCTTCAATTTAACACAAGGATCCCCAACAAATGCTTTTCAAAACAGGTGTTCTCTTTCTCTCAGTCTGTTTCCTCTCTTGGAAATAGGTGGTCCTAACTCAGGGAGAGTAGTTGAGGGAGCCAGGTGTGATGGAGCAGTGATGGAGAGACAGAGCATTCAGTGACCTAGACTCTGCACCTCTCAAAACCACTAATTCGTGTGATCTTGAGCAAATCTTCTCCCCACTGTGGGTCTTCCATCTAGCAGCAGCTGGGTGGATCAGTGAATGGAGAGCCAGGTCTAGAGACGGGAGATCCTGGGTTCAAATATGGCCTCAGACACTTCCCAGCTGGGTGACCCTGGGCAAGTCACTTAACCCCCATTGCCTAGCCCTTACCTCTCATCTGCCTTGTAACCAATATATAGTATTGATTCTATGATGGAAGGTGAGGGTTTAAAAAACAAACAAACCATACTTCCCTACAAAAAGAGAGAATTAAACTGGATGGTCTCTAAGAAGCTTTTCCATCTTTGATATTCTAGGAATCTGACTCCCATCAGGAATATGTTATGAGGGGGCAGCTGGGTGGCTCAGTGAATGGAGTGCCAGGCCTAGAGATGAAAGGTCCTAGGTTCAAGTCTGGCCTCAAAGACTTCTTAGCTGTGTGATCCTGGGCAAGTCACTTAACCCCCAATGCCTAGCCCTTACCCCTCTTCTGCCTTGGAGCCAATACACAGTATTGGAATACATTATGAGTATGTGAGGCTGGCTCAGGCCTGGCTGCCCAACCCCCAGCCCAGGTATGGCTCATGACCCCTCCCCCCTCCAGCTCCCTGCATCTGTTCTGTCTCTGGTCCTGCAGGTCTATAGTCATTGTCAGCTTACGTGCTCCATGCCACCGAGGCAGGGAGAGGGACATTTGTTGGGCTTCACACACTCACACACACACCGGTACCCTGAGAGAAGCTTGCCCCAATCCAAGCCATCTCCAGGCCCTCCCTCTCATCCCACAGGACTTCTCAGAAGAGGATAAGAAGAGCTTCCCCTGCTTGGAAGACGGGGACAAGCTACATTTCCATGGCTTTGGGGGGCCTTGAGGGGGTGGCCCACATCTGTAGATGGAAAAACTCATAGCCAGGGACTAGGAAAGGCCGGGGGCTAGGAATGCCGCTTAACATCTAGAAAGAGAGCAAGCTTAGACCCCTTTAGGAGGGAAGAGAAACCCATCCCTGCCTCCTTTCTCCCCACCCCCCAATTTGGGCAGAGCTGAGCTCGGAACTCACCACGGGTGGCATCAGGGCAGGATGCCTGGCTGACGCTCCCAGGGAGATGAGAGGAGGAAAACAGCAGCTCCGATGGATGTTAGAACCAGAGCTAGAGCCCCACCTCCTCCCCCCACCCCGCCCCCTGCCCCATCCTCCCACTCCTCGGTGTCAGGGACAGTCCCAGGACTCTACTCTGACATTAGCTTCCCATCCCTCCCCCCTGTGGGAACAAGCCGGGGGACTGTGGGAGTGACCGAGATCAGAAGGGATGTTCAGAGACTGGAGCAGGGGGCAGTCCTCGTTTCCTACCATCCCCATCTCCTGGGAGGGGATGAGCCCGGGCCCCTAGGACTTCTGGGAGAGCTACAGCAGAACTTACAGTGCTGGAAGAGACCAGAGAACACAATCTGAGAGCAGAAAAGGGGCCTTCAAGATAGAATCTTAGCATTGAAGGGGCCCGAGGGACTTAACATGTTAGACCAGGAAAAGGCCTTAGCACATAAAAAATGCTAGTTAGAAGGAGTCTTAGCACACAGAATGGTGGAGTACAAAGGGGCCTTGGGATATAGATAGGAAGGGGCCTGAGAATATAGAATGTTAGTGTTAGGAGTCTTAGCACAGAATAGTAGAGTAAAAAGGGGCTTTGGCACACAGAGTGGAAGAGCAAGAAAGGGCCTTAGGATAATGCCAGTGGTGAAGAAATTGACTTTTAGAACTTAAAAAGGGCTACAAGTAGAAGGGATCTTGGAGATCATCTACCCCAAAGTCCTTATATTCTGGGAGTCTAGAGATTTAGTGCTTACTTCACTTTGCATCAGTTAATATAAATCTTCCCATTCCTGTCTGAATTCTTAGTACTCATCATTTCTTACAATGTAGTTGTGCTCATTTTTTTACTACATTTTGTTTACTACATTTTTTACTACATTTTGTTTAGCCTTGTTCCAGGAAATAGACATCGAATTTATTTCTAGTTCTTTGCTACTACTCCTGCCCTGAATCCTCTTCCTCTGAAGCCCAAGCCTCCAATTTGAGAAAAGGACCCATGACAGCAGTATCTTTCTTCATTCTTCTCTGGTTTTATGCTTGACTTTTCTGCATTTTTCTCCATCATGCCCCCACAGGTAACCTCTCTCTTCTTGCCTACCCCCTTTTCAACTTCCTTCTCCGTCATATTTTCCTCTGTTAGAGTGTAATCACTCCTTAAAGGTAGGGACTATTTTTCTTCTTACTTATAGTTCTATTCCCTGCCCTTAGCTATAGGAGGAGATGAGGTCACCTAAGGGATAACACAGAGAAAACAAATAGGTCAGGATCATAACCTTAGAAGAACACTGTGCTTAGAAGGACAACGGGCTATGGAGGGGTATTACTTTTGGTTGGGACAATCAAGAAAGGCTTCATAGTGGAGGTAACATCTGAACTGGGTCTTATGCTTTTTCATAGCCTTAATATGATCTAATGGATCTGGGTATTCAACAGGTGCTTGCTATATATACCTGGTGACTAATGATTTGAAGAATAGTTGCTATACCAAGTATGCACCCTAGAGCCCCGCTTCAAACTCAGAGGGCCCTAGCCATTCCAGATTGTCCTACAGGCCCCCAGCCAAGGGCTCCTTGTATCATAGTGACCCTGTAAGTGTTTAAATGAAGAGTTCAACATTATATATGTAACTGATACACTGTGGGACTATCAAATGTAACAGACTTCTCTACTAGCAGCAATGCAATGACCCAGGACAATCTGGAGGGCCTTAGGAGAAAGAACACAATCCACATCCAGAGAAAGAACTGTGGGAGCAGAAACACAGAAGAAAAACAGATGATCAATCATTTATTGGCATGGGTTTTGGACTTGGGGTTCTGATTTTAAAAGATGACTCTATTACAAAAATGAATAATATGGAAAGAGATATTGAATGACAAAACATGTATAACCCAGTAGAATTGCTTATCAACTATGAAAGGGGGGAGGGAGACAAGAATTATGTAACCAAGGGGAAAAAATTAAATAAATAAAGAATTCAGGAAGAATGACAGTTTGGCTTGGCATTTATTCCCAAGAGCAGCAGCTGATCTGTCAGGGAGGCCATGTTGCCCAGGAGAGCCTGAGGCCCCCAAGACCTTGCCTCTCTCCAGCCCTGAAAGCTGGCTTCTATAGGAATCAGACAGGTACAAAAGAAAGAGAGGGCCAGGCACAGCCAAAGCAGATAGGGACCAAGCACCAGCTGGGGCCACTGGGAGGACAGCTCTTCCAGAGCAGGCAGCAGACCTGGTTCAGGCTCCATAATGGACATCTGTGGCAATGGCCAAAAAGCCCTGCAGAAACAAAAGGCTTTCAGTCAGTGAAGTGAGGAAGGGGGTCTCTGGTCACATTCTTCAAAGTTTTTAATACTTCCAGATTAAAGGGGGACTTTTTCTTTTAAACCCTCACCTTCCATCTTAGAATCATATGTACTGGTTCCAAGGCAGAAGAGTGGTAAGGGCTAGGCAATGAGGGTCAAGTGACTTGCTCAGGGTCACACAGCTAAGAAGTGTCTGAGGCCAGATTTGAACCCAGGACCTCCTGGCTCTCAATCCACTGAGCCACCTAGCTGCCCCCAAGGGGGACTTTCTGAGGAATGCCCAGGTCCAAGTCTAAGTTATATTGAAAGAGATGAGTGGAAAGCACCCTGGAAAAGGATCAGATTTAAAGGGAGAAGGTCTGAAAACTATGAGTTTTGCTAGAAACTATGAGATACTGCACAATTGGGTAGCACAGTAGATAAAGCCTGGAGTTCTGGAGTCCAGAAAACTATTTTTCCAGAGTTCAAATCCTGCCTTAGACACTGACTGGATGTATGGCCCTGGGCAAGTCACTTAGCCCTGTTTGCCTCAGTTTCCTCATCTGTAAAATGAGCTGGAGAAGGAAATGTCAAATCATTCCAGCATCTCTGCCAAGAAAACTTCAAATGGTCAGGAAGAATCTGATACAACTTAACAACAACATTGAGATATTAAGCAAGCCATTCCCTGTCTTTGGGCCTCAATTTCCTCCTTTATAAAAGGAGATTGGATCAATACCTGTATGACCTTGGGCAAGTGACCTAACCTCACAGGGTCTCAGTTTCCCTCATTTGTAAAATCAAAGGATTGGACATGATGATGTGAGAGTTTTCTTAGCTCTAGCTCTTCAGCTCCAGCTCTCAGTAGGGCAGTCACAGTACTATCCTTGTTGGTCATTAAAGGGAACAGCACTTTCCTTGACTTTTTAGACCAGAAGCAGAAAGGCCCTCAGGCTGTTATTCACTCCACTCTCTCCCCCAGAGCAGGTTCTTTCCAGTCCCCCCTGGGAGGACTTTATGGGATGGGGATGGGGAGGGGTGAAAGTCAACCAGCATCCATTTTCCCTAGAAAGGAACTGACTACTTCTTGGGGCAGTCCATCCCACTAACAGGGATGCTCACTACAGCCCAATGATAAGATTAAACCTCTTCTTGTTTCTGGAAGTTTCACTATTGTTTTCTGTTCTCTGTGGATAGGAGAGCCAGAAAATGAGAGAGAAAAGAACATTATGATGACAAAACTCTAAGCTAGATGCATGTCCAAGCCTGAAGGGACCCCTGAATTGAATGTTACAACTGTTCCCCTCTACTTTGAATGTAGAACTTAAGAGTATCATCAGAACTGGAGAGACCTGAAAACAGATCATCGAAGGGAAATTTAGAAAGGACGGCACAGGTTCCAGGGGCCAAAGGGTGCTTAGTGATCTGAATGCAACCCGCTCGTTTAACATACAAGGAAAGGGAGACCCAGAAAGGACAAGAAACTTACCCAGAGTCTCTCAAACCACAGAGAGATGGAACAGAAACTAAAACAGAAAGGACTAGACAAGGGCAGGAGGCAGCATGTAAAAGAAATAGTTTGCTGGAGGCCATCATACCTGGACCAATTGACAAGGTCACAGTCAGAGGAAGGAAGATCAGCAAAGCAGACCCCAGAATGAGGGCCCCCTGCTGATCCCCCTTTGTGACTTCTCTCCCCAAATTTTCCCTACCAATGGACTTGTTATGATTATTATTCTCTTCCCAATACAGTAGAAATAATATGAGCAAATACGTATAGGATCAATAAATATATACCCTACTTTCAGCCCCCTAGGTTATTAACCCAAAAAGATTGCAGTTACAAAATAAAAGCCCAAAGATTATTGCCCATGCCCCCTCCTTTCTCAAGAACAAGACATGCACCAAGACCCTACAATAAACAATAGCCGAAAGCTTGAGTACTATAATGAATCTTGTCCTACAGTTACCATACTCCAATGAATTTGTTGGAACAGAAGCCAAGCAGCATTGCTGGGCACTTCAAAGTAACACAAGAAAAACAGAACTTGTAAATTGAGGAAAACCCCAAAACCGGTCTGCTTTAAGTCCTCACACCTAGATACAAATATGTTTTGTTGTTCATCTCCCAAGCAATTATGATGGATAGTGAAACCTGACCAAAAGCACAATGATCCTCTCAGCAGGTCAAGGGATACTAACCTACAAATGGCTTGATTCCCATTAATCATATCTATCACAGAGTGTTGTAGAAACCTAGTAAATGATCACAGAATTCTTTGTTGTAGTAACATCACAAGAATGTTAAGTGATTTGATAATATCCAATCAAACTGTAGAATGTCACATACGTAGAGAACTGATTATGTGTATGTACCAAAAAACCTATCTAATAAACGTACCACAATACTATGGCAGAGCACTGTGTGTGATGCCTGCATACCTGGGCAGAATGCTTGGTGTGTCTCATCTCCTTATTCCGGCCCTGATGCCACACTTGGGCAGACAGACCCTGGGTCCTCAGAGGCCGCTGGATGGACCTCTGTAATAGTTCTTTACTAAGCTGTGTCAGACACCCTGGAGGTTGAAGTGGGAAGGAAGATAGGATAGAGGGAAAGAAAAGCGGGAGGAATACTGCTGAAAATGTAAAGGGAAGGGAAGGAGAAGACGTGATAGGCCAGTGCTCTGGAAACAAGTTGCTGGCCCCTGGGATACAGGAACTGGGTTCCTATAAAGAGAGTTAGTTGACACCCACCTCCTCGATGTTAATGACCATATCTTGAAGGCTGGCCTTGGGCAGAGTGGGCAGAGGGAAGCCATTCTTGAGTTTTCCTGGGAGAAGGTTATGAGATGAGTTCAGTTCTCCATCTCCAACCCAGAGTATGATACTCACTAAACCCAATTAAGATCTACCTGACTCCCTAGCCCTAGCGGCTTCCCGGGGGCTTTGCCTGGCATGAGGACACAGGTAGCAGGTTCTCTGTATGAAGAGATTCACCTGTGGTCAAGGGCGCTCAGGGACCCTCATTTCCTCTTCCAGCTTAAACCCTCTCCTATGTTTTGCTTGGCCTTCTTCAGTGTTTGACATTTCTCCATCCACTGCTGTTCCTCGGAAGCTGCTACAAAGACAAGTGACCTGGGCAAGAATCCCAGTTCAGCCACTGATCCAGCAGCGACAATGAGCAAATCACTTTTCTTTGCACCAAATCTATAAAATGGGCTTGATGATAAAATCTGATTGGCCTTCCTCTCAGGATAGTGAGGATGAGGACAGATGTGAGGATGTACTCCAGTCCCTCTCCTTGCTCTCTCCAGGGACAGAATTCTAGATGTGGTTTGATATTATTTTTATTATTATTAGCATTTTCCTGGGAGAGGGGTAAGGTTGGAATTGGTTAAAACTCACTGTTGATCTTAGGCAATATGACTAACTTCAGGGCAACATTCATCAGCATCTCCAGTTTGTCAACCTGGAAATGAGAAATGAGAGTCCAACAGAAGGGATAAGATGAAAGGGAGGAAGATGAAGTTAGAATGCAAAGAGCTGGGCTTGGCAGGGGTCCCTTCCAGGTCAAACAGTCTACATTCTAAGGACCCTTCCAGTTCTGAACTTCTGTGGGTCTTGGAGGAAGAGAGGGGGAAAGTGGATTGAGCAGGAAAGCAAGAGAGGAAGGAGGGGCTATTGTTGGGGTTCATGGGCCTTGTCAGGCATTGCCCCAGCTCCCTCCTTTGACCAGCTGTGGGGGGAACTGTGGGGATATAGCCTTCCCCTACTTCTCCAGGGAGAAAATGCCCAGAGAAGATTCAGTAGGGAACAGTGTGTGCATAGCTGCCTGACCCTGAGGGCAAGGGTTGGGGGATTGGGGAGGGGAAGTGCCATAGGTCCTTATCTTGATTCCTTGACTCAGAAACATTGGGCACTTACCTGGAAAGGCCCCACATCCGAATGAGCCAGGGTCAGGCTGAAGCTATAGGAAGAGGACATGAGTGAGAGCCTGTCCAGTAGCTTAGAGTTGAAGTGGTACTAGGGTCTCACCTTGAGGGGAGGCAAGGGCGGAGGGGAAGAGGTTTGGCACCCTCTGCTTCCCAACCCCAATGCTCTCTCCCACTGTGAAGTAGCTTCGACTTCCCCAAACCCGAAACCACCCCCTTCAAGGATAGGGGAAACACCTAGAGATGGGGGAAGTAGAGGGGACTTACTTAGTCAGTTTCAGAGAAGCCCCAATGTTCTTTCCAGAAGCAAAGACCTGGCCTGAGGCTTCAGTATCCTGTCAAGGAGATCCCAATTCCATAACCTGGCCCCTCCCCAGGTATCCCCAGCCCCTGACCAGTGGGTTCCACGGGGAAATGAGCTCAGTGGAAACTGAGCTCCCCTAGGGCAAGGGTTCTTAACCTTTTCTCTGTTGTTGGGCCCTTTTGATGAAACCCACAGACCTCTTCTCAGAAAAATGTTTTTGTTTGTTCTCTAAACTCTTACCTTCTGTTTTAGAATCAATATTGTGTATGGGTTCCAAGGCAGAAGAGCAGTAAGGGCTAGGCAATGGGGGTTAAGTGACTTGCCCAGGGTCACACAGCTGGGAAGTGTCTGAGGCCAGATTTGAACCCAGGACCTCCCATCTCTAGACCACCCAGTTGCCCCCCTCAGAAAAGTGTTTTTAAATGTTTAAAGTAAAATACATAGAATTTCTGTTTTTAAATATAATTATAAAAAATATTTTTTTAAGTTCATGGACCCCAGGTTAAGAACCTCTTCACTAGGGATTCAGCCCAAACCAGAGATCATAGATTGGCCCTGGGGCAGGGCAGGAAAGACCACACCAGTCTTCTTGTTCCTTTTCAAATGTTCTTCTTTCCACACAGGAAATTCCCTGCTACCTCCTCTCTGCCTCTTCACAGACTATTAAGCCTTCAGGTCCCAGGCACTCATCCCATGTCCTCCAGGAGGGAAGACCAGCCAAGGCCAAAGAAAGCTCTCTTCCCAGAATTCCTAGAGGCCTCATGTTCCGAATCTATGTCTTCTCTCTATACTGTCCTGTTCTTGCCTCATTTCCTTCGTGTGAATCTTGTTGTTCCAATTAATCTGTGCAGGGCAAAGTGCCCTGGACAGAGAAATGGAGAGGCAGTAGCATCCACTGGAAGTGGTACTGGTTCTAGATTTAAATCCTGCCTTAATATTACCTGTGTATGACTATGTACAAGTCACTGAAATCTTCCTGAGCCTCACTTTTCTTATCTGTACAATGAAAGAGTTGGACCAACTAATTCTCAAGGACTCGATAGCTCATCCTTTAGTCTATGATGCAATTAAATTGGGAAAAGTATATATCACTTCCTCCGCTGGACCTCAGGTTTGTTTTTTTTAATTTTCATTTTTGTTCTATTTTTTCTATACTATATATATATGTACATATATATGTATATATATTCTATTATTTCTATAAAATGAAAGGATTTGTCTAGATGTTCTCTAAAATCCTTCCAGTTCTCATACTTGGTCATATGTTCTAAGACCCTTTTTATCACTGACATTTTAGAGAGGAATTTACCATTCCCTCTGAGCTCTGATATTCTAAAGTATGAAGTCCTTTCTAGTTCTATATTCAGAGCCTGATTCCAAAGTTAGTCAATAAATATTTCTTAAGGGAGCTGCTAGGTGGCTCAGTGGATTGAGAGCCAGGCCTAGAGATGGGAGATCCTGGGTTCAAATCTGGCCTCAGACACTTCCTAGTTGTGTGACCCTGGGCAAGTCACTTAACCCCCATTGCTAAGCCCTTATCACTCTTCTGCCTTGGAACCAATACACAGCAGTGATTTTAAGACGGAAGACAATAGTTTAAATAAATAAATATTTCTTAAGGCAATAAACTGCAATAAACATCAGGTCTCCTTGGAAAAGGGACCTGAACGAGGAAATTGGTCTGTCTCTTCTATCTCTATCCCCAAAAAGCCAAGCACCAGGCTAAGGACACAGTTGGGGCTCAATAAATATCTATTGAACTCAACTAGACAGGCTTTGAGGAGCTCCCTGTGTGTGCAGAGCCCTCTACAGGCTGTCACTTGTGAGCAGAAGATGGTACTAGGGAAGGGAATCTGGCCCTCCTGCAGCTAAGACTAGGGCACAGGGCAGATCTCCACGGGCTTGGAATCTCACTTGGCTCTCCAGGCTACAGTGCAACGATTCAGAGCCTAGAGTTATCCTGGGCAAAAGGAGGGTCCAGCCTTGGCATCTGTGAGCCAAGAGCAGGGACCATGACTCAGAGAGTGAGCTAAAGCCTGCATGAGGCTAAAGGATGAGAGGGAAACCCATGGTTGGGGTCTACTTGTAAAGGGAGGCACACTCACCATATCCAATAGGAAGACTGGCACAGCAGAGTTTCCTTTGGGTAGAACAAAGGCCTGCAAAGCCCCGGGCAGCACAACTTTCAAAGCCCCTGACTGAGATTGGAGCCTGGGGGGAAGTCGAGCAAAGATCTTCAGGGCCATAGTTGTATTAGGGAATCGCTTCTGGAGCTGGAGATGGTATCAATGAGGTATAGAGATGGAAAGGGGAGGCAAAAAGGTGAATAAACTCTGACATGGGAAGAGACTGCAGTGACTCCTTCCCTCCCCTCCTACTCTAACCTGGGGAGAGGGAAGAATAATGTGATTAGATGGGGGAGGGGGGAACATGAAGCTATTGGTGAGGGGTGGGGGATCAGGGACATAAGCAGCATTCATGGGCCAAGGTTGTCTTTGGTGTCCCCAAATTTCCCAATCCTGGCTCAGGAGAAGAGAATGAACCCCTGGGGAACGGCCCGCATGGTTCTCCATGTGTTCCTCCTAGCAAAGATCTGGTCTCAGCTCCAATCTCAACTCTGCTTTTTACTGGCTGTGTAACCTTGGGCAAGTAACTTCCTCTCCCAGGCCACTGTTTCCCCATTTATAAAACAAAGGGTTCAGACTAGATCCCTTCTACCTCCAAGCTCTATGATGCTGTGATGCAAAGGCATGAAGCTCTAATACTTAGCATTCATGACTGTGACAGGCTCGGGGAGGACAGATTTTACTTCAGGGAAGCCCTCTGTAAAGCCCCCAAAATATTCCTCCCTCTGACTTCACATCATAAAGTCCTGGGCTGTCTGCTTCCATTTCCTCAGTGTAAAATGGAGATTGTAACAGTACCTACCCTACAGGTTGTTAGGAGGATCAAATGAGGAAGGAACGGTTAAACGCCCTGCACAGTGCCTGGCACATAGGAGGTGCTACATAAACGCTTATTCCCTTTCTCAACCCCAAAGAATAAGGAAGCTCAGACATTTCCATCCTCCCTTCCTAGCCTATATGAGGATAGGTGATATTCAGAATGAATAATTCCTGTTTCCTGGATTTTTTACTATTGTGATCAGTAGTAAATAGATTATCCATAGAGTCCAGAAGAAATGGGGTTTCAGAAAATGAAGCAATGTGGAATAAAAGATAAAACACTGGTCTTTAAAGTCAGGAAGACCTGAATGTGAATGATGGGAATATCCTAGCTGTGCAACCCTCGTCAAGTCAATTAGCCTCTCTGAACCTCAGTTTTCTGATCTGTAAAAAGGGTCAATGATAGCATTTATGTCATGGAATTATGAGGCTCAAATGAGATAACATACAAAAAGCATAAGCCTTAAATCATTACATATATGTGAGCTATTTCTTATCCAGTACTGGACATTTTGATGATTACTACTTTGTAATATAATTTGAGATCTGGTACTGCTAAGCCACCTTCCTTCATATTTTTGTTGTTGTTGTTGACACCCTTGATATTCTTAACCTTTTGTTCTTCCAGATGAATTTTGTTATTATTTTATCTAGCTCTCAAACCTTGGACAAGCTAGTTCTCCTCTCAGAGCCTCAATTTCCTTCTTTGTCAAATAAAAAGAGACTATGTGATTAAAAAAGGACCCTAGATAGGAAAACAAAGGTTCAGACCCTGGTTCTGACACTTAATGTATGACTTCAGGGAATTCCAGGACCTCAGTTTCCTTTTCACAAATGAAGTAGCAGAAGAAAGTGGTCCCTAAGGTTCCCTCCACTTGTGACAGATTTTTAAAGCCCTTCATAACTTGACCCTTTTCTAACCTTTCTAGTCTTTTTATACTTTATTCTCCTTCACATATTCTTTGATCCAATGACATGAGCCTCCTTGCAGTGCCTTAAATAAGATATTCCATCTCTGAGAAGATATTCCTACTCTGGGAATTTTCACTGCTCATCACTAGAACTCTCTGTCCTCATCTCTCCCTTCTGGCCTTCTACATTTCCTTTAAGTCCCACCTAAAATCTAACCTTCTGCAAGAAGCCTTTCCTTATCTTCCTTAATCTTAGCACCTTCCTACTGTGATTATTGTCAATGTATCAATATTATAGATCTTGTTTGTAATGGAATTATTTGCATATTTTCTCTTCAATTACACTGGGAAGGCTTGAGAACAAGAACAAGATTCCCTCCCTTTATCTCTCCATCATTTAGCACAGTGCCTGGCACCTAATAGGATCTTAATAAATGCTTATTGACTTATATTTCATGTCCAATAGAGGGCTGAGTGACTCTGGATGAAGGGTCAGGGCTTCTTATCTGAATCATGACAAAATAATTTTTTAGGGGAATTAAGGTTAATTGTGCAGTACAGGCTCATGTACTTGGACCAAAATGAGACTACAAAGAGCAAAAGGATGTGACCGAGCAGTTTCCAGCCTAATAGGCAAAATAGATGCCCCTTACCTCAGGCACAAAGTTTTTGAAGTTCTTGGTGTTGAGGCGTATGGGAAACCACTTGGGGATCTGGAATAATGAAGGAAGATGCCCTGTTCAGCTCCCATTTCACAAGCAGGCAGTCCTTCTTTCCCTCCTGAGCCCAGTGTTAGCTGGCTGTCACTCACATTCCCCTAACCCCTCTGGCCTTCCTTCAAGTCCCAGCTAAAGTCGTGCCTTCTGCAAGAAGCCTTTCCCAGACCTTATCCTTGGCGCCTCCTCTCTCAGACTACCCCCAATTTATCCTGCATATGCCCTGGTGGGCCCAATGTTGTGTCCCTCCTTAGACTGTGAGTTCCTTGAGGGCCTTTGTAGCCCGGCGCTTAGCACTGTCTGTCATATAATAATAATAAATAATAAATGTTAATTGCCTGTTAACTGCCTGGTTGGTCCCACCTCCAGTCTTGGCTCCTCCCTTAGCTAGCTGTCATTCATAGCATTCTAGCTCCGCCCATTAGCGCCTGGACCTGCCTCCAGCATAAGCTCCTCTCCCAGATAACTGTCATTCATCTCCTTCTTAATTTATTCTTCGGTCCCAGCCCCTCTCCCCAGTCCTAGCCGGGTTAGATGCCGCTCTGGCTCCACCCCCAGACTATACGTGTCAGTTATATTCCTTCCAACAATCCTTAGCTCCACCCCCAACTCTGAGCGCTGGGAGTCACGGAAGCCTCTGGCCCCGCCTCTCCTCGCCCAGCCCCACCCCAAAGTTGCCCTGCTCTCCGACTGGCCTGGCTGTCGTTGAAGGTCCGGGACAGCGCCCCAGCCTGGTAGTAAACGAAGGCCGCGGAGTTGGCCACGAAGTCGGAGACACCTAAGAGCAGCATGTGGTCATTCTGTTTCCAGAGTGAGAATGGAGCGGGAGGAACTGGGAATTCCTTATGGCTGGCTGGGCTGTAAAATTCACCCTGGATGGGAGACAGTTATGGGGAGGGGAAAGGACTGGGAAACTGAGGCAGGGACAAGCAAAAGGGCCCAATCGAAACTTCAGGTAAATGAACAGTGATGCTTTCCAGGTGGAAGCCCTCTGTAAGGAAGGGGAGGTCTGGGGTCTAGTCCCAGTTGGGCCCTTCCTTTCTTGTGTGCATCTTCTTTCTCAGCATCACTTTGCTTCTCTCTGAAAAGAAGCTAATTTTCCTCAATCATGTAGCATTGTGAAATCCAAACAGCATAATGGATGAGCAAAATGTAAAGTGCTCCAGACTCATACATGGTCAGAACTAGAAGGGACCTGGGCAGGTATGAGAGCAACTGCTATCACCACCCCATGCAGAAATCTCTAGAAGCCTTCCTGGTATGGGTCATTCAGCCTTTACTAGGACAGATACCAAGGGTTAGTTAGGAAAAAAAATCTAGAATGTTAGATCTAAGAGAGACCTTAGAACATATAACATAGAATACCAGAGCCTTTATTTTATAATTAATAAAATTGGGGTCTTAGGATGCTCAAACCAACTAAAGTGAGTATACGTGGGCTTTTGAGGTTAAAGGAGCAAAAAAAAAAAGGCATTACTAAGAAAAGAAAGCTCAGAAGAGAAGTGGCCCAAAAGACCCAGATATGCTACAGATTTGCTTTGGGCTAGTAACTTGATTCTGTTTGGTCTCTTCCCAACTGCAAAATGGGAACAATTTCTTTAGACTCTCAGAGAGGAAATATAGGAAAGTGTGAGGCTTAGTAGAAAGAATCTGAGGAGGAAGAATCAAAGGCTTAGAAGGAGGGATGACTAAGTTGATGGAAAAATAAGAATGGAGAAGGAAGATGAAGAACAAGGAGGATTGGAAAAAGAAGGAAAAGATAGCAAGGTAATGGGAAGGGAGATTACCTTAAAATCCAGTTCAATGCTTTGTTCCATAATCAGTGGTGCTGCCACCAGAGAACAGTTCAAGTCTGCAAGGGGACTTATGTGTCTGGATTCTGGGGACCAGAGCAAGAGAGATTCAGTCACCTGTCCTCAGAGGTCTCTCCTCTAATCCTAGGTGCGGGCCCATCTTAATATTTTCCCTGACAGATCACGTCTCTGTCCCCAACCCTCGATTTCCCGGATCCAGGCTCCCAGTGACATTTCCTGACCTGGGATGGTCTGCAATGTTCGTTCCAGAGTTTGCACTGCATTCCCAATGCTTTCACACAGCTGGACAAGGAGAAAATTTCAGGGAGTTGGGGAAGAAGGAGCATCTTAAGAAATGTAAGATAGTTCCGCTAACTCTACCCCTCCATGGCATCAGTTCCTGCCTGGACACCACCCTGACCCATTGTTTTAGTCCTTCTTGTCCCCAGAATCCCATCCATGGAACTCTGAGCCCAGGGCTTTTTCATGTCATTCTTTCCTCCATACATCATCTACATTGTCTGGTGGGAAAGGATGGGAATGGGATAGTGGTGAGGCTCTCAGATGTGACCACTGGAGGTAAGGGAGGGTGTGGCCTAACTGGGGGGCAAGGAGCAATAATAGCACTAATTCCCACTTTATTGCTTTAAGACTTGCAAAACCCTTTTCCATACATTGTTGTTTTATTTTACCTTGAAAGGCCCCTCAAGTGCCTTCTCTGTCTCTGTCTCTCTGTATGTTTTTGTGTCTGTTTCTCTCTCTTCTTTCCCCTTTTTTTTCCTTTCTCTTTCTCTGTCTCTCTCTGACTCTGTCTTATCTCCTCTCTCTCGGTCTCTCTGTCTGCCTCTTTTTCTCTTTCTCTCTCTGCCTGTCCCTCTGTCTCTCTCTCCCCTCTGTCTCCCCTTCCTCCCGCCTATCTCTGACTCACTTTGTCTCTATCTCTTTCTGTATTCCTGGGCATATGCGCTATTACTACTTATCTGGTGAGTTGGTTTCTCTCTTCCCCAGCTTCCCTACCTCTTCCAGAATGTAGATGCCAGAAGGCCAAAGGCTGTTGCCATTCTGCCTTCATATCCCTGTTGGCCCAGCCCAGGACTTTTCTGAACAAATGTTTCTTAAATTGCTGAATTTCCAAACGTCCGGGGAAGTTAAGTAACTTGACCAAGGATACCGATTATTAAGTGACAGCTAACTCTTTATACTGACTGCCTTTCCATGGGAGTAACAAAACCAAGACACATTTCCCAGGCAAACTTGGGGTGTCTGGGCAGATTCTGGATTTTAACACCAACCATCCAAGGGCTGATGACCCTATAACCTGGCTTGTGACCCATGCTGATGATGACATGATATCAAAGACCTGGCAATCATGATATTGACATATATGTTAGAACACCCTGCCGCAGATACCCCCTGGTCATTAGAGGGATGGGGGGGTGCCTAGAGCTAAGAGGAGGGAATCTCAAAGTTTGAAGAGACTAGGAGAAGCTTTGAGGGGAGCAGGGGAAAGGATTGAAAGGGGAGGGAAGGCAAAGGGGGGCCCCTAGATGAGGGGAGGAAAAAAGAGGTTAGGGGTCTAGAAATGATTGGGAGAAGAGGCTGAGTTGTTGGAAGGATGGGGATGGTCATGGAGAGGAGGAAAAGGTGTTTTTTGTGGCAGGTTAGGATGAGGAGTGTTGGGCAGTAGAACCTTACCTTGCTGTTCAATTGCTTTCGAATGAGATCCTCCAGGACTTCAAAGAAGATGTTATAGAGCCAGCTAGGGAGAGGGAAGCCAGGTATGTGTTGGCCTGATATCTTCTCTCAGTCCTGGGACAGCCCCCCACCCTTGCCCTTGCCCTTACCTGGCTCCCCCATGGAAGGTGACCTCCAGCCTCCCAATGTGGCTGCTACAGCCCTCAGAGCTCACAACCAGCCGCCCAGCACCATTCCAGTGCACCCCTACTTGCACAGCCAGGGTCACGTCCCTCACATTGAGGCTGAGGGTTCCACTGTCACGTCTGCAGAGTGAGATGGAACAGGAGAGGGAAGGGAGGCCACCCACAAGTACGCCCCGCTGGGGAGGAGTCCCACCCATGGCCACCAGAGAGCAGCAGCTGACCGCTGAGGCAGCAGACTCCAAGCGTTCTAACTCAGATTTGGGATGGCCAGATTCTCTCGGGAAACAATCTGCATCGTCTCTGGCCAGACTTTGTGGTGGCGACCCTCACTGATGAGTGAGGTAGTCAGAGGAAGCTTCCAGGAAGAAGTGGGGAGGCATGAGCTGGGCCTTGAAGGCTGGGCAGACTTTGGCCAGAACAAGTGAAACGTTTAATTGTCCTCGCCTTTCTCCGTAAAATGTAGCATTGGACCAGATGCTTTCTCAGGCCCCTTCCAGTTCTTAACCCTATGAACCTGTGAACCCAGCTGCAGAGCCCTGCAGAGAGCACAGGCAGTGGTACCTTCAAAAGGCTGCGCTTGGGAAGTTGAGGCCCCGGGATACAGGGAGGTATGAGTGGAAAAGCCTGGGTCTCGGATCCAGGATACTTGTGTTAAAATATTGGACTGAGGGGCAAATTGGTGGCTCGGTGGATAGAGAGCCAGGTCTAGAAATGGGAGGTCCTGGCTTCAAATCTAACCTCAGATATTTCCTAGCTGTGTGACCCTGTCATTTAACCACAATTTCCCAGGCCTTACTGCTTTTCTGCCTTGGAACTAATATGTAGTACCGATTCCAAGATGGAAGGTAGTAAGGCTTTAAAAAAAAAATTGGATCCACCACTTATTTCATGTCGTTCCTCTCTCAAGGCCTCCACTACTTTATCTGCTAATTGTTAAGGGGGAGAGGGGAGAAGGGGCATAGGAGAATTGCATGAGATGCTTCCTAATCCAGAGTATTAAAAGTTTGTGTTCTTTGAGAATCTAGAAGCTTCTGGTGGGGGAATTAGGGATAACTTCAGGAAAAGGAGGGACCCCAGGAAGAAAGTGGGAGTGGGAATGGGGATGGTTCAGCTATCCCTTTCCAACATCCCTCCAAAGTCCTTACATTAATGATGCCACCACAGACCAGTGACCGTCAACTTCAGCCTCCGCAGGACCCATGGATAGTTTGAGCCCTGAGTTGGGAACGAATGCAATCAAAGACTCTCCCAGATTTAGAGCCTTTACCTGGAACCTGTGGGAAAGCACCAGCTGAAGCTGACTTTCTTGGCCCAGTCTCTTCCCAAGGGTCCCCCCTACCTCCCAGCCCCATCGCCCATCAGGTCCCATTATTTCCCAGGGGGAAGCCTCCTCCATCACTAACAGACTTCTGCTGGGGATATTGAGGCCTTTCAGTATTCTAAGTGGTCAAGAACAAAGAATATTAAAGAGGAAAGGGTCCTTAGAATGGGAAAACAGCGTATCAGAACTGGAAGGAACTCTAGAAATTATCTAGGCCAAACTCACTTCGCATTTGAGGAAATATAAACGGAGGAAGGGAAGAATACAAAGTTAGTTAATGCCAGTTTGAGGAGAATAATCCAGGTCTCTTGAAGAGAAGGGGCAGAGGAAAGAATAAGCATTTACAAAAGGTACCCCCATAGGCCAGGTACTAGATTAAGCACTTTACTAATATTATCTCATTTAATTAAAAAACAAAACAAAACCCAGAGGGCAGCTGGGTAGCTCAGTGGATTGAGAGCCAGGCCTAGAGACAGGAGGTCCCAGGTTCAAATGTGGCCTCAGACACTTCCCAGCTGTGTGACCCTGGGGAAGTCACTTGACCCCCATTGCCTAGCCCTTACTACTCTTCTGTCTTGGAGCCAATACACAGTATTGACTCCAAAATGGAAGGTAAGGGTTTAAAAAAAAAAAACTTACTTTCCACCTTAGAATTAATATCATGAATTAATTTCAAGACAGAAGGGCAAGATTAGGCCATGGGAATTAAGTGATTTGCCCAAGGCCACACATCTGGAAAAGGTCAGATTTGAACTCAAGACTTTCTATTTTTTTAGATCTCTCTCTCTATCCTAGCTGACCCCATCCCATTTAATTTTGACACTTAAAACAGTAGTACTCTGAGACTTAGAGGTTTCAGCATCTTATTGTTTGGCATAATAAAGAGCTTGCATTTTTTTTAAACCCTTACCTTCCATTTTGGAGTCAATACTGTGTATTGGCTCCAAGGCAGAAGAGTGGTAAGGGCTAGGCAATGGGGGTTAAGTGACTTGCCCAGGGTCACACAGCTGGGAAGTGTCTGAGGCCAGATTTGAACCCAGGGATCTTCCATCTCTAGGCCTGGCTCTCAATCCACTGAGCTACCCAGCTGCCCCCAAAAGCTTGCATTCTGATAGCCTCAGTTTCCTCATCTGTAAAATGAGGAGGAGAAAGGAGATCTCCTGGGAAGTAATAATTCACATTTATATAATACTTTAAGATTTACAGAATACTCTGCTTCTAAAACCCTAGGCAATAGGTAGCACCTGACTAATTAGGCCCATTATACTGATGAGGAAATTGAGACTCCGAGAGGTTATGTGACTTGCCCCTGGTCACACAAATAAGTAGATGAGGCAGGTCTCTGTCAGCTTTCTATTACGTCATACCACCCAAGTTTGAACATTCTCTGTTCAAAGATTCCTTCCAAATGACACTTTTAGTCTATAATAATATCATATTAATTAGTTGTCAGGCAGCGTGGGTATGACGGCTCTGCACATTTCTAGCAGGTAATTGGATGGGTCACACAATTTCTAACAGATTGTTTAATTAACATTCTGGGATCATCTTGCATACCATGTTGCTACAACAAAGGAATAGTGATAGAGATGAATGATTCAGGCAGGGTCAGTTCCCCCTGACCTGAGGGAGCACCAGCCAAGAGATTCAGCTTTCATAATCAGAATTGCTTAGGAGATGGGCAACAAAACATTTCGCAGCTAGGTACAGGGTTAAAGGGCAAATTCAATATAACCCAGAATCAGGTATCTTTCTGATTTCTAAGTTGCATTTTTCTTTATGTTTCACTCAGGCACTTAGTAATGCTGCTCTGGTTATTGTACACAAACAGAATCAGTGAAGTGTGTTGCAGCAGTTTGTGTTTAGAAGAATGATTGATGGGGACAGCTGGGTGGCTCAGTGGATAGAGAGCCAGGCCTAGAGATAGGAGGTCCTGGGTTCCAATCTGGCCTTAGACACTTCCTAGCTGGGTGACCCTGGGCAAGTCACTTAACCCCCGTTGCCTAGCCCTTACTACTCTTCTGCCTTGGAATATTGATTCCAAGACGGAAGGTAAGGGTTTTTATAAAAAATGGAAAAGAAAAAAAAGGATGTGTGTGTTTGTATGTTTGTCTTGCAATGGCTGTGGGGAGTCTGAATGTGCCTCTGTTGAGAGAGAAAGGAGCAGGTAGTGGGAAATGACCTTTAGGTTTTAATTCTGTGAATATTTGGGGATAAAAGTGGGACATAGGTGTGTTAACCCTGTAAGCATTTGCTATTGTATTATTTTCCTGGAACTAGGGAGAGAACAATAATTCAATAGCAAGGGATGTTAGTGAAAAATCACACAGAGGGGGGCTGAGTAGGTGCCTCCATCTTTCCAGAAAGTCTCCTTGCAACTCTGGCATCCATGTCCGACAGCGTGGGTATGACAGCTCTCTGCAGTTAGTTATAATGTACTCCTAATTAATTCTCATATAATAATATAAGCCTGAGTTGAAGGAGCTTGGGAGGGACATAGGAGGAAGGGGGAGAAGAGACAAGCAGGGAAACTTAGGAGCAAAATCAGATGTCCATGGAGGGATTAGAGTGGAGTCAAGGCAAGGATAGGAGAGCAGGAAGGGTGTTAGCTGGTGGGGCTGAGGTTTGGGGGAGCAATTGCTGGGAAGGCCCCCAGTTTTTATCTCACTCACCCTGTCATTGCCCACTCCACAGGGCCCACCAGGGGGATGGAGTAGGAGCCCTTCAAGTCTGGGATGGACAGCTTCAGCAGGGCAGAGTTCAGAAATTCCATTCCAACCTCTTTCCCTGCAATAGAGACCAACAGGACCAGGAATCACCTCTCCCTCCCCCCTCCCCCCCCCAGCACCACAGCCTGCCCTGCTGCATCAGGGAGCACTCACCATAGTCCAAGCCCTTCAGAGTGATCTCCGCTTTTATTCCAGGAGCCAATGCCTCAGTCCTTATGCCCAGCAACATTACGAGGACCCACAGCATCTTAAGGCTTCTCCGGGCCCTGCTGTGGGAAGGATTGAACATCAGGCTTCTTCCCTCTCCGCCAGTGAGTTAACTACAAAGAGGTGGGCATTTTGTGAAGCAAGCCAGGCACTCAAAGTTATATCCCACCAAGCTGGAAAGCTGTTGGGAAGAGCCCAGCAATGGCCTGCTGTTCAAGGACTAGCCTAGCTAAGTCTAGAGTTGTAACTGGACATAGGAAAAGTGTCCTCATCTTAGAGGAAGGGAACAGGACACTGCCACACAGTAGGCAGGCAAGAAATAAAATGTGAGCTGGACTTGAAGGGTGGGCAGGATTTGGTAAAGAAAGAAGAGTATTCTAGGCTGAGGGGTACAGCCTGAATAAAGGTTGGGAGGTGAGAAAATGCAAGGAAAGTTGGGAGACCTCCTCAGCGCAGAGACAGACCAACAGGTCCACAGTCCTTTACATATTCTCAAATTTATACCCCTTGTGCAAGGGAAACTGTTATTCAAGGCCCTTTACCTCTTACTTTTCATCTTTGTTTCTCTTCAATCCCCTCATAAGCTTTGGTCAAATTGGACTGCTTTGTCCCCTCTTCTCAATTCCTCTCTAACTTGCCTTTACTCACACCAGACTTCTATCCCAATTCCATCATATTTCTTAAAGCTTCCCGAGGCGGGAGAAGCTTTAAGGTAGGAAGATGGAGGAAGGATAGAAGTTTTGGATACCGCGAGGGGGGTGGTGGAGCCAAATTAGAGATATGAGGTGGCAGGAATGAGTCAGAAATGCAGGCCTTATTAATTATCAATGAGCCACAGCAAAACTCCGATCAGTGGACTACTCAGAAGGCTTGTACCCGTCCAGTGATCCAAATTTAATACCACATAGTTCAGAGAGATGATAGAGAAAAGAAAGTGCCTGGCCGAAGGCCAGGTCCCAGGTGAGAGAGATAGAGAAGGAACAAAATTAAAGATGGAGCTTGGCCAGCCAAGCTCCAGCAAGTACAGACATCAATGGGAGCTGAGATCCAAGAGGAAGAGAGGGAAGAGAGGGGGCAGAGCTTGCTGTGGCTGTATTTAATCTCTTTGATATGCAAATATACACAATACATAGGGATGATTATCATTGGTAAACGACAAGGTATAGGTGTGGTTTCTCTTAACCAGGTGAACACAAAGAAACCTGTTTTCCCGCCTAACTTGTGGGAAGCTGGGGTCAAGGGTCAGAGGCTTTCCTAGCCAAGGGCAAGACTGAGCATGCTCAAAACTGAGCATGCTCTCTTCTACGACAATCTGTACATACTAACTGTTTCCCTTGCCCATAGCTAGGGGTAGACTGCTACATTTCTCTGTTGAAAACTCCTCCCTTCTTTCAATCCATCAATCCCTGGATCAAAAGGTATTTGCTAAGTACCTACTATGTGTCAGTCACTGTGCTGAAATCTGAAGACACAAACACAAAACTGAGACAGTCCCAGTTATCAAGGAACTTTCATTCTCCTGAGTCAGGGTAGAGGATGGGAGACTCCCAAGCCAGGATCCACCTCTTCCTGGAAGTTTTCCCTGATTTTTCACAGCTATAAATGTCCCTCTTCCCCAAATTTTGACTCAAACAACTCTGCTTGACCTGTCCTCCTTTATTCTGACTCATACAATGTTCATCTGTGTGCATGCCTTGTTAGAGGCATGTAACTGTAAAAAAAGTCCTCAACTTGTATCCCAAAAAGGTAGTTGAAGTCTCAGCTTTTTTACTTACTTGTTAGTGATCTTTTTTTTAATTGAAAATTTTTATTTAAGTAATTTAGAATATTTTCCCATGGTTACAAGATTCATGTTATTTCCCTCCCTGCCTCCACTACCCGTAGCCAATGAGCAATTTCACTGGGATTTACATGTGTCATTGATCAGGACCTATTTCCATATTATTATTAATATTTCTTGCTAATGATCTTAAGAAAGTAATTTCCTGGGGGCAGCTGGGTGGCTCAGTGAATTGCGAGCCAGACCTAGAGATAGGAGGTCCTAGGTTCAAATCTGACCGAGAATACTTCTTAGCTGTGTGACCCTGGGCAAGTCACTTAAACCCTACTACCTAGTCCTCACTGCTCTTTTGCCTGGGAACCAATACACAGTATAGATTCCAAGACGGAAGGTATGGGTTTAAAATTTTTTTAAAAGAAAAAGAAATAAATTAAAAAATGAAAAGAAAGTCATTTCCCTTTCTGAATTTGTTTTCTCATATGTGAAATGAGAATAATTATCCTTGGGCCCCCTCCTTCCTAGGCTTCCTCAGTAAAGAAAGTACTTTGTAAAACCTTAGTGGTAGTCTCTCGGTGACAGAGAATGACAATGACTTTGTAATTGTGCAGAAAAGAGGGTTTGCTAGCACTGTTCAAAGATATATAGATATACATACTACTCTCTCCTGTAGCCCCTGCACTAGAAAATGCTTACTCTACTTGGTTAAAGTCCTTTATTCCAGAGCCCTGGAAGCTGGGCTCCACCTTCACCAACACTCATTGAGAGTACAGGTAAAGGAGGGTCTTGAAGTTCTTTAGAAGCCCCTCTGCCAATGTCTGGGTCGTGCCCTGGCAAGACTTCAGACCAGAGTCTCTCTCTAGACCGTCTCCCTGCCAGCCTTGGACACAAAACAGGCCTTGGAGGGCAGAGCTAAAGAGCCAAACTCTTCAAAAGAGAGTTTAACATTTAATAGAATCCTCTCCCTGCCCTACCTACCCATCAGAATCCCAAAGCACTTTTCCTCCTTCTACCTGGAGCTTTCTGTCCTCAACCTTGGCTACCCCCCATCTGCCATGTGTCATTGGTCGTAGCTGGGCCCAGATGAGGTCGCCATTGTCGCCCTCCCTCTCACCCCCACCTCAACACACAGATATCCATCATCCCAGGCAGTACCACAAGAGGCCCCAGCCCTGTGGCCCCTGCGCTCAGCCAGAGTTTCCCCTTCTCCTTACCTTGGGCTGTTTCTAGGAGGGAATAGGAGTCTGTTCTCTAGCCCCGGGGTTATATGGTGTTGGAGGAAGCGGAAGTTGAGGGTAAGCGGGTAGCTATAAAGTCAGGACATGACAAGAAGGAAGTGAAAGGGGAGGCTGAGCTAAAAATCAGAGGCAAAGAAAATGGGTAAAAGTTGATGAGTTACTTAGCTTTAGTCCTGGCCCCTCCAGGCAAATTGGCCTTCAAATAAAGATCTTCTTGCTTCCATTCTCGGCCCTCTTCAATCTGTAAGGCTAAACTGTTCCTATCACAACTCAGAATCCTTGGGGGTAGAGTCAAGATAGGGGCTTGGTGGGAACAAAAGCTGGAACCACTAAGAGAATTTTTCCAAACTAATCTTAAAAAAGCTCTGCAAAACAACTAAAGTCAACTCAAAACCCTTTACTGACTTCTTTATTGCCTAAAGTGTAAAGTTCAAACTTATTTTCTTGACATTCAAAGTCTTCTACAATATGGCAGCACTCTGTTATTATTATCTCATGATTTCTTTCCACTGTCTCAACATTCTAGCTACCGTGTACCTGGAACACATCCTACTTTCTACTCCCTCCTATGCCTGGAATGCTCTCCCTGCCTGTCTTTATCTTATCCTTTAAAGTCCAACTCATGATCCAATAATTTCTCCAAGACCCACCAGGCAATGACCTTTTTTACACACAACACTTTTCCTTTGTGTCTCTCTAATCCCTCAAATCTACAGAACTTTATTGAGTGTAAAGCATTGTTCTAGGCCCTGGGGATACAAAAATAAAAATGAAAGAAACAGTCCCTCACTTTGGAGAACTTCCCACCTACTGGGGAGAATTTGAGGAGATAAACAAGGAAATAGAAGATTTAAGGAAGGAAAGCACTAACTGGGGGTAAATCACCGGGAGTGCCCTTATACTGAGCCCTGAAGATAAGGTTTCAGATGGGTGCAGATGAGGAAGGAGTAGGTGGTTCCAGTCCTGGGTGTTGGAGGAGTGGTGGTGGTGGTATAGGGCTGATGAGAGGGATATCTTGTGGGAAGCCAAGGAGGCTGGAGATGGAATGCTAAGAATGAGGAACAAAGATAAATCCATTTTAGCTGGAATGTGGAGTTCATCAAGGAGAATAAAATGTCAGGAAAAGGAAGTAAGGTAAGTAGTTCACAAGTCAGGAAAGTTGATGGAGGGCCTTAGATGTCAGGCTGAATGGTTTATACTTTGTCCTAGAGGCCTAGGGAGCCACCGAAGATTTTTGAGCAGGAAAGTAATATGATCAGACCTGTCTGGAAACTTCCAAAGCAACTGGGAGATATGATAATAGTCAACATTCATTTGATCTTCACAATAACCCTATAGGACAGGTACTATAGGTACTAGTACCATTTTACATATAAGAAAACAGTGACTTAAGAATATCTCTCACAGGCTCACACAGCCAAGGGCAAGAATAAACTCTCTTGTCTCTAACCCACTGCTATTTTGGCATTATCCTAGTCTAGGCAAGAGATAAGGAGGTCCTAACTAGGAAAAAGGCTGTGTGCTTGGAGAGAAGGGAACAGATACAAAAAATACTGCAGAAGAATGAACAGAACTTGTTAACTAATTGGATATGGGAGGTGAGGGAGAGTGAAAAGTCCAGTATGTTTCCAAAGGTCACTAATACCCTCAACCAAAAAAAAGGGGAAGTTTAGAAGAAAGATGAGTTTAAAGCCGAGAGGAGAAGAGAGAAAGAGAGGGAAAAGATAAGGGGGAAGTTACTTAATGTAAATATTGTTATATTTCTCTATGTTGGTGGCTTATGAAGCCCTTACTGTGCTGTGAACTGAATGACAGGAGAGAATGTTGTGTGAAATGAGAAATAAGTTATTAAAAGTTATTAATATCTAACAGTTGGTATCCCCCCCACCCCCATAGTTACTTTACAGCTTTAAGTGAGTCTGTCTAGGTATTTGCCCTAGGCAGGAGTCCCAGGCTGATGGTCCTAGATCTTGAAAGTACTCTATGATCAAATTTTAAGAGCCAATCTTGAGTACCCTTTTGTCTTAGAAGATTCTCCAATTGTATCTCTGTATTTGGATTATTGAAGCTTCTAACATGAGGTCAAGCCCAATGGCTTGAATGATTCATCAGCCCCTCCTAGATAATCCAGTCTTAAATTACTCCCTTGTATCTCTCTTCAACCCTGGTCATTTCTTTAAAATATTGATTTGCTTGGATGTATCCATTGCGAAACTATTCTCCAATTTCTTGAAGATTTTAATTAGCTTGAATGTGTTTATTGTAAAGCCTATGTAAAATCATTCAACACTGTCTCCAACTATTGTAAAGTGCTATAATTCCTTATTCATAGCTGCACTCTGTGGTGGCAAAAAATTGGAAAATGAGGGGATGCCCTCAGATTGGGGAATGGCTGAACAAATTGTGGTATCTGTTGGTGATGGAATACTATTGTGCTCAAAGGAATAATGAACTGGAGGAATTCCATGGGAACTGGAATAACCTCCAGGAATTGATGAAGAGTGAGAAGAACAGAACCAGGAGAGCATTGTACACAGAGATGGATACACTGTGGCACAATCAAATGTAATGGACTTCTCCACTAGCAGCAATGCAATTATCCAGGACAATTCTGAGGGACTTCTGAGAAAGAACACTATCCACATCCAGAGAAGAACTGTGGGAGTAGAAACACAGAAGAAAAACAACTGCTTGATTACATGGTTCAATGGCGATATGATTGGGGATGTAGACTCTAAACGATCACCCTAGTGCAAATATTAGTAATATGGAAATAGGTCTTGATCAATAACACATGCAAAACCCAGTGGAATTGCTTGTGGGCTACAGGAGGGGATAGAGGGAGGGGAGGGAAAGAATATCATTCTTGTAAGCATGGAAAAATATTCTAAATTGACTAATTAAATAAAAATTTCAAAAAATTAAAATTAAAAATGTTATAATTCCTTCTAGAAGACTTGATTACATCAGGATTCTCTTATAAATAAGGGATTTTTCTGTTCATTTTTGGGCATTTGTCTTGGGTCAACAACTTGAATGACTGCCCCATGTTTTTTTCCTCTGCAAATCCTTGGGGGCATAATGACTTAAGATAGTGCCCCCCCCCAATCTCTCTCTCTCTCTCTCTCTCTCTCTCTCTCTCTCTCTCTCTCTCTCTCTCTCTCTCTCTCATTATATTTTATTTTATTGGAAATTTTTATTTAATTAGTTAACAGAATATTTTTCCATGGTTAAAAAAATCATGTTCTTTCCCTCCCCCTCCCCCCTCTCTGATAGTCGAGGTGCAATTCCACTGGGTTTTACATGTGTCTTTGATCAAGACCTATTTCCATATTATTGTTATTTGCAATAGGGTGATCATTTAGAGTCTACATCCCCAATCATATCACCATTGACCCAGGTGATCCAACAGTTGTTTTTCTTCTGTGTTTCTACTCCCACAGTTCTTCCTCTGAATGTGGATATCGTTCTTTCTCACAAGTCCCTCCGTCTTTCATTATATTTTAAATGATTGATATTCAGTATCATATATTTTGTAGTAAGTGGTAAAAGAGGGTAAACTTTGAAATTTTCAAGGTCCCCTCAATTTCCACTCCACAATGTACCTCAAATTTCTTGTCTCTCTGCATCTATCATGGTGTCAACATAGAATCTAGAAACCCCAAACTTGTAGCCTAGTAAAATCTGATGAACCTCAAGTTTTAGGACTAGCTTGTAAATTGGAGACTCCAAAGCTTATACTTGTTCTCTGTTCCCGTGAGAATCCTCTCTGAAGGGAATCTCAGGTTAGCAGATTCAGACTCTTTAGCACAGTAGGCAGTGCCACAGTCTCATAAGCTGAAGGTCCTGAGTTCAATCCTCAAAAGGGGGGATGTGGTACAATGGGAAAAGTTTCATAAGGCAAAAAGAGTCACTTAGTTTATGCTTAGCCCTACCTAACTGAGATTGTCATTTACCTTCAGATCCATTATTCAGTCTGAAACTCCTAGCCTGAGATTCCCTTCAGGGTAGATTCTCACTGGAACAGGGAACACATACAAACTTTATGGTCTCCAACTTACAAGCTAGTCCTAAAACTTACTAGGCTACAAGTTTGGGGTTTCTAGATTCCATGTTCACAATGGTTTTTCAAAGAGTACAGTGATTCTTGTTTGTTTTTTAAAATTTGATATTTTATTTTCCCCCAATTACATGTAAAAACAATTTGATTTTGAATCTTAAATTCTCCCCTTACCTCTTCTCTCCCTCCCTGAGATGGTAAGCAATCTGATATAAGTTTTATATGTGCAATCACATAAAACATTTCTCTATATAAGTCCTTTTGTGAAAGAAAGCTAGAACAAAAAAAATTAAGAAAAAAAGTGAAATATAGTATGCTTTGATTTTGATTCAGACTCCATCTATTCTTTCTCTGGTGAAAGATGGCATTTTCCAACATGAATTCTTTGGGATTGTCTTGGATTACTATATGGCTGAGAATAGCTAAATTATTCACAATATTGCTTTTTGTCAACATGGAATCTAGAAACCCCAATTTTGTAGCCTAGTTAAGATCTGATAAACCCCAAGTTTTAGGACTAGCTTGTATGTTGGAGACCCCAAAGCTTGTCCTTGTTCCCTGTTCCCATGATAATCCACCCTGAAAAGAATCTCAGACTAACCGTTTCAGACTGAATAATGGACCTCAAGGTAAAGACAATCCCTGTCAGGTGGGGCCAAGCCCAAGCCAAGTGATTCTTTAGTGCAGTAGACAAGCACATCAGTCTCTTAAACTGAAGGTCCTGAGTTCAATCCTCAAAAAAAGGAGGGTTTGATACAATGGAAGAGGCTTCAGGAAACAAAAAGAGTCACTTGGCTTGGGCTTGGCCACACCTGACAGGGATTGTCTTTACCTTGGGGTCCATTATTCAGTCTGAAACTGTTAGTCTGAGATTCTTTTCAGGGTGGATTCTCATGGGAACAGGGAACAAGGACAAGCTTTGGGGGTCTCCAGCTTACAAGCTAGTCCTAAAACTTGGGGTTCATCAGATCTTACTAGGCTACAAGTTTGGGGTTTCTAGATTCCATGTTGACACTGTGTACAATGTTCTCATGGTTCTGCTTACCTCACTCTACATCAATTTGTGTAAATCTTTCCAGGTTTTTCTGAAATCATCTTGCTCATCATTTCTTATAGGGCAATAGTATTCCATTACAACCATATACCACAACTTACTTAGCCATTCCCCTATTAATGGGTTTCCCCTCACTTTCCATTTTTTTTAGTGCAGTGATTCTTAAATTATTTCTCCTTGACCTGCTTTCCAAGTCAATTGTCTTTGGAATCATATCATTTGTATTTTCTTCCACTTTTTCAATCTCTTCATTTTGTTCTAAGATATTTCTTATTATTTCATGAAGTTTTTTTTATTTATATTTGATCTGTTTTGGTTTTCAGAAAGTATTTTTTGGATAAAGTTAACCACTTTATCTTGTAAAGTAGTTATTCTTCTTCCAATTTTATCATCCAGAGCTTTTTATTTCATTTTCCAAGACAGTGTTAGGGTCCTTGGAGCCCCTGGACACCTTGAGATGTCCTATTATATAATATTGGTTGTTGTTGTCTTCTGTCTCCTACTAAAGTTTCTAGCCCAAACTAGACTTGCCACCCTGGGGCTTTCTTGGGGTTATCCTTTGCTCTTGCTACTTTCAGATATAGAGGCTTCTTGAAGACTACATACACATGGCTCTCTGTGGTCTCTGGCCAAGCTGGTAAGTCATGCTTTACTGACTCTGGCTTTGCTGGTTTTCTACTTTCCTGTTTTTACTTAGGCTTCTTTCTGGCTGATCTCTTGTGTGATTCTGAGATGTTTAAAAAGTCACTTACTTCATGTCATTTTCCACTGGAGTAAAAAAAAAATTATTATTTGGCCTGAAGCAAACTTCAGGTTTTTGCTTGAGTTGGTATGGGGAAACTCACGAGGCACCTCTCACTTTAGGGAGCTATCTCAGCAGGAACCTTCCTTCAGTGTCAACAATATTGACCCTCTACCTGGCAGGTATTTAAATGAATGAATTTAAAGAGATTTAATTAATGTAATTGAATGAATGAATAAGCTCAATGTAGTTAAACTATAAGGTGGAGATGTCCAGTCTTCAGGCACAATCCCTATCTTCCCCCAGTCAAGAGTTCTGCCAACCATAGGCTTTTCTAGAGTCTTTCTCTTCCCTTTAGCCTCATGATTTATTCTTCTCTCAGTTGCCCCTCTCCTCTTCCCCTTTTGTCCCATTTACCTATTCATTCCCTCAATAAGAGGGAGCTGTAACCACCAAAATGGAAAGTATTCATATCTATATTAAAACCACTATAATTTCATCACTGATATTAAATCTAGAAGGAGTCTTCAAAGATTATCAAGTCTGTTCCCTTGCCTTCATTGAAGGAGTCCATTTTTTTGTTCGGGTTTGGGGGTTTTTTTGGTCTTTGTATCACAGGAGCCTTGCACTTGGCAACAAGAAGTATTTGTTGTTATATGCAGAGAAAGCCTGGTGAAAAAAAATTTTTTAATCTTATTTGGTGTCAGTAAACCTGGATTCAAATCTCTCACTCTATGACCTTGGTCAAGTCACTTTCCCTCAATTAGCCTCAGTTCCCTCACTTCTCATTAACAATACTAATATTTGTACTCTCCCTCTAAGACTGGCCCACTTCCTTACCCACATGGAGCTTGCCTTTGACATGTCCTCTATAGCCAGGGGCAAAGGACAACTCAGTGTCTCAGGTAACTTGGCTAGATGGAGGATCAGATACTTTACTGGTCTGCATAATGAGGAGTTTTGGAACATGAACTTCCACAGTTCTGATCCATTTAAAAACAGCTAGGTGGCTCAGTGAATGGAGAGTCAGGCCCAGAGATGGGAGGTCCTGGGTTCAAATGTGGCCTCAGAGGCTTCCTACCTATGTGACCCTGGGCTAAGTCACTTAACCCCCATAGCTTAGCCCTTATCACTCTTCTGCCTTGGAACACAATATTGATTCTAAGATGGAAGATAAGGATTAAAAATAAAATAAGAACAAGAACAAAAACCTCTCAAGAACCTTACTTATAATCCAATGGGGATGCTATCAGTAAGGAACCAGTTTGTAGGTCTTCAAGTGTTTTCAGTCAGTTTGCCTTAATGGAGATCTGACTACATTAATAAAATCACAAGTCCCTTTAGGAGGGAGGTGGGGAAGAAATCATAAGGAAAAAAAACTTGTACAAGAATATTCATAGCTGAGCTCTTTGTGGTGGCAAAAAATTGGAAAATGAGGGGATGCCCTTCAATTGGGGAATGGCTGAGCAAATTGTGGTATATGTTGGTGATGGAATACTATTGTGCTAAAAGGAATAATAAAGTAGAGGAATTCCATGGAGACTGGAACAACCTCTAGGAAGTGATGCAGAGTGAGAGGAGCAGAACCAGGAGAACATTGTACACAGAGACTAATACACTGTGGCACAATCAAATGTAATGGATTTCTCTGCTAGCAGCAATGCAATGACCCAGGAGAATTCTGAGGGACTTGTGAGCAAGAATGCTATCCACATCCAGAGAAAGAACTGTAGGAGTAGAAACACAGAAGAAAAACAACTGCTGGATCACATGGGGATATGATTGGGGTTATAGATTTTAAATGATCACCCTACTACAATTATCAATAATATGGAAATAGGTCTTGATCGATGATACATGTAAAACCCAGTGGAATTGTGCATCAGCTATGGTGGGGAGGGGAAGAACATGAATCATGTAACCATGGAAAAATATTCTAAATTAATTAAATAAAAATTTCAATTAAAAAATGAAAATAATAAAAAATTTTTAAAAGGAGGGAGGTGGGGGATTTAGAGAAATGTCTTTATTGCTGTGCTTAAAAAAGCTTCAGGGGCAGCTAGGTGGCTCAGTGGATTGAAAGCCAGGTCTAGAGACAGAAGGTCCTGGGTTCAAATTTGGCTTCAGACTCTTCCTGGTTGTGTGACCCTAGGCAAGTAACTTAACCTCCATTGTCTAGCCCCATGATGGTGAACCTATGACACATGTGTCAGCATTGACACACGTAGCCATTTTCGATGACATGCAGCTGCAGCTACCAGGGAGCTGTGTGCCCTCGGCTGTGGTCTTGGCCATGCCTTGGTCCGGTGGGGGTGGGTGGGAAGAGGGCTGCTCCATATATTGGCCCTGGGGGTGGGGGGGGAGCAAGTGGTGGGTGGTGGGCACCAGGCCGCTGGGGTGCTGTGTGGGGTTCCCACAGGGATACAGAAGAGGAGCATGCAGGCAGGCAGGCTGGTGGGAGGAGCAGAGAGGGGTGGGGCTAGGCCAGTGGAAGACTGGGCAGGGCTCCAGCCCATGTGCAATGGAGGAATGCCTGGTACCCATTACCAGACACTTTTAGCACCCTGAAAAATTTAGCAATGGTTTTACTCACAATTTTCCCCTCTATGTACTTTTGTGAGACCTTATTCTCAGTGTTAAATAATATCAAAACCAACAAAGGAAACAGATTGACACATGAAGTTAATAGTGTTTGCTTGGGCTTGAAGTGTACACAATACCAACCTTCAATTGAAGATTTAGCCAATGAAATTCAGCAACAAAAAAGTCACTAATAGGCAGATTAGTTAAAGAATTTCCCCCCTCACTTATCTTAGTTCACGGCACCCCACACAAGTTAAATAATATCAAGACCAACAAAAGAAACCAACTGATAGATGAACAAAGAAGTCACTAAGCAGGTAAGTTAAATAATTAGTTTTTGGTTTATTAAATACAGTTATATATTACAATTATACATTTTTGTTATTTAAACTATAAATATTGTGAAATTATGTTGTTTTTTTTTTTCTCAAAGTGACACACCACCTAAGCTATGCTTGGTTTTTTGGTGAATTTTGGCACACATCGCTCAAAAGGTTGCCCATTACTGGTCTAGCTCTTACCATTTTTCTGCCTTAGAATCAACATATTGTGTTGATTCTAAGACAGAAGGTAAGGGTTTAAAAAAAAAAAGTCATAGCTTCCTCTGTGTGAATCTTGCCTGAGCTCAATGAGGGTAGGATATGAATTTCCTTCTCTACCTTTTTCATAATCCAACAGAGCACAAGCATGGGATTGGGCCCTAAAGACTGAGAAGCAATAAGAGGGTGCCCACAGAAGCAGCTAGATATCACAGTTGATAGAGCACCAGGCCTAGAAACAGGAGATCCTGGGTTCAAATCTGACCTCAGAGGCTTCCTACCTGTGTGACTCTGGGCAAGTCACTTACTCCCCATTGCCTAACCCTTCTGCTCTTCTGCCTTAGAACTGATATTTAGAATGAATCCTAATACAGAAGGTAAGGGTTTAAAAAAAAGTTGGAAGAGACTTCTATTCTAAGGAAGGACTCCATTTTGATGGGTAACTTTGAACATTCTGCTTCCAGCCCAGTATTTATAGCTATTATCCTAGGAAGCAGCTTTGGAGGATGTGATCTGGCAACTGCTTCTGTGGCTCCTTTAGTCCCATCTCCTTAGCAGTTATATATCTCCTGAAGAACCAGAAAAAGTCTCCCCCCCCCCCTTCCACCATGTCTCCTCCCACTGCTTCCCCTCCCATATTAAATAATTAAAGTCAAAATAAAAAACTCCCATGGTCCAACAAAGCAAATTCTCATATTGGCCAGATCCAAAAACTCATGTTTCATTTGGGACTTTAAGCCCATCACTCATCTGGCCGGAGGTGGGTGGCAAGCTTCATATTTATTTCTCTAAGCTTGTGGTTCATCATTACATTAATCAGAGTCCTAAAGACTTTTAAAGTTGTTTGTATCTATAATGTTTTTGTCATTGTATAAATGTTCTCTTAATTCTGTTCACTTCATTCAGCATCAGTTTTTAAAGGTCTCCTTAGTTTCCTCTGAAACTGTCCATTTCATCATTTCCTATGGCACAATAATATTCGGTTATATTCCTATACCACTGTTTGGCTACTCTCCAATAGGTGGGCACATCCTTGGTTTCCAGTTTGGAGCTACTATGAGAAGAGCTGAGGGGCATCGAGGTAGCCAGAGGATAGAGTACCAGGCTTGGAGTTGGGAGGACATGCCTTCAAATTTGGCCTCCTGTGCTTCCTAGCTGTGAGATCCCAATTGCCTAGCCCAGCCCTCCTTCTTCTGTCTTGGAATCCATACTTAGTATGGATTCTAAGAAGGAAAAGGTTGAAAAAAAAAAGCTGCTATAAATATTGTTGGACATATAGGTCCTTTTCCTCTTTTGTTGATCTCTTTGGGGTAGAGGTGTAATAGTAATCTCACTCCGTCAAAGTACCCGCACAGTTTAGTAACTTTTGGGGGACATAGTGCCAATTTGTTTCCAGTATGGTCAGATCAATCCAAAGCTTTAGCAACAATATTTTAGCCTGTTTTCTCACAGTCCTTCCGACATTTATCATTTTCCTCTTTGGTTGTCTTATCAGTTTGATTTGTACTTCTCTACTTATTCATGATTTGGAGCATGGTTTCATATGGCTACTTGATAACTTGAATATTTTTTGCAAACTGCCTTTGCAAACTGCCTGTTATATCCTTTGACCATATATCTATTGGGGCTATCCAACCCCAGAGAAAGAACTGATGGTGTCTGAATACAGACTGAAGCAGACCATTTTTTACTTTATCTTCTTTTTTTTTAATCTTTTTTAAATGTCTTCTATAACATTACAAATATGGAAATGTTTTGAATGATTGCATATATGTAAGCTATTGCAAATTGCTTACTATTTCAGAGAGCAGAGAAAAGGAGGGAGGGAGAGAATGTGGAACTCAAAATGTTAGAAAAATAATGTTCAAAATTGTTTTCACATGCAACTGGGAAAAAAAATAAAGCATTACTGAAAAGAAAGTTAGCTCCTTGAGGGCAAGAACATTTCCTTTTTTATTTGTATCCCCAAAGCCTAGTATGTTATGATCATAAAGAGTAAGCATGTAATAAATATTTTGAAATGTTGTTGGGGTTTTTTTCCTCAAAAAAACTTTCAGGGTTATTTTATTTAGCTTCTCAAGTAAATGAGGAAAAAAAGCTTTATTGAATTATGCATTTTTTCTGAAGATTTCTTCATGACTTTTTTTTTCTTTTTCATGATCATAATAATGCAATTATTTGGTAATGTCATTACCAAATAATTATTTAGTACATATTTTACATACTAATATATGTATATATAATATATTAATATATAATGATTATTAGATAAAGCTAATTTTTGCCACTAAAAGAAGTAAATGTGTCAGTTTATACAATGCTGTCCTAAGCCTACTTGCTGTGCTAAGTAATGCTGTCAAGTTAAATAATAGTGATAGGAACTTAAGGAACACTTGGCTCCAGGGAAAGGAGCACCAACCCAGTCAGAAAGCTTTCCTTTCAATCAGGGACTTGAAGTAATGGCAACTTTTATGTCATCTAGCTGACTCTTGGTTCCCTCATCTGTCACATGTACTGCTCTTTCCCAGTACTTGAAGAAAGTACAGAATTTTGTAAACTGAAAAGTTCTGTAGAAGTTGTTCTTTCCCCTTTTTGTGTCATGACAGGACAGCTTTGGCAGTCTGGGGAAGCCTACAGACCTCTATTCAGAAGAATCATTTTTTAAGTAATTGAAGGAAATGCTAAATTTCAGTTTGAGATGAATGAAAATAAAGATGCAGGGTTTTCCCCCTTCTAAGGTCACAGACATCTTGGGGGGACACCATGGATCCCAGGTTAAGAACCCCAGTTCCAGAGAAATGGGAGCCGTGATAAATAATAATCTTTTGATCCAACTTCCTCATTTTACCAATACGGAAAGCGAACTCATAGAAGGAAAGGGACAAGCCTGAGATGACAAGGCAGAGAAGAGAAAGGAAGAGAGAAATATGTAAAAAAGGGGGCAGGGATTCTGAGATCCCATTTTTAAAGCTGGAAAGGACTTCAAGGCCATCTGGTCCAACCTTCTCACTTTACAGATAAAGGAACTGTATCTCAAGACACAAGAGATGCCCAAAGAGAGATGATCCTTGCACCAAGCGGGGGGCTAGACGAGATAGCTCTTGAGGCTCCCTTCTGGCCCTGAGCCTGGGATTCTAGACACCTTCCCTTTGCTACCTCCCATCGCTCTGGTTTTCCTCTCTGCATCCCTCTGCATCTTCTGAGGGGAGATGCTGGGCTGCGGGACTGACCCTGACCGCCAGGGGGCACCCAGTCACCAGCTTCGGCTGCCTGGCCTGGCTGGGTCAGGTCCATCCAGATTCACTTTTTTTTTCCTGGGAGAGAAGGAGCTTTCCGGAGGTGCCCTCAGCAGGGAGATTATCTGAAGGGCCCCAGGTCCAGAGCATCGCCGCCCTAGTGGCTCTGGCTGTGAAACCCAGGAAGCAGGGGCTGCTCTCAACACTCCAGAAAAAGCTGCATTCTAGGCCATTTTCCACTTTTTGTTTGTTTGTTTGTTTCATATAGTTCCAGGTCAATGCTTTAAGTTGGTCAGCTAAGCAGATTTCAACATCCTTTCTCTTCCTCAGCCTCCAGGATTGGAACTTTATCTGTTCTCCTCCCTGAGCCCACTTCCCCAAGAATAAAGGAGTCCTCTCCCCCCCCCCCCCCCCCCCCCGCACTCCAACAAGGCTGTCTTTCAAGGTATACAGGAATGAAGTGACTTGGGTTCCAGGGCCTTGGTTCTGGTGTCAGCTGTCACTGTTTAATGGGCTCTAGGCCTCAGTTTCCCCTTCTGTAAAATGAGGAGGAAACTGAGTCATGAGCTGATCCAGAGGTCAGTGCCAACTCAGACATTCTCAGAATCTACAGGGAGACCTCAGGAACCCCCTAGGGGATGGGGGGGGACTAGAAGGACCCTTGTTTGCAGTTCCCCTTTTGATCCAGTTACCCTGGAATTGCACCAACCCAGGCCCCCCCAAGCTGGAGTTCAGGATCCTCCACATTGTGTCTCTCCGACAAGTTTTGCAACTTGGCCAGCAGGAAATTCGACACCGGGTTCCCAGAGAGATAAGAGCACCCCCCCCCAGGCCTCCCCACCCCGCCTTCCCCTCCCTCCCACCCTACCCAGCCCCTTCCCTCCCCGGGTCCTGTCCCTTTCCCGGACGGGACCTTGGCTCCTGAGTCACTCCTTACCCCACCCCCTGGAACTGGAGCCTCCCCAGCTGGGGAGTTGGGCAAGAGGGAGGCTCTGGGGCTGTTCCCTCCTGGGGAAGGAGGAGCGGGCCGGCCCTCCCTGGCCCCGCCTCCCAGCTAGGGAAGCAGGGTGCAGAGCCTCAGAAAGCCTGGCTCCCTGCCCCAAGTGCCAGGAACTGCCTCCCACCCAGCTCGCATCCTGCCCCTTAGGTAGAGGGGGCATGCTGCCCTCCCCCCAAACGCCCTTAGACCGAGGACCCCCACTGCCCCGGCTGCAGAGGAGGAGCCCGGAATGGCAGTTTGCAGACTGAGTGGAGGTCCTGACAATGTCCTTGACTGTGGGGTCCTGGGCCAGGTTTCCAGATCTGTTTGCTCAGCTCTAAAACGAGGCCGTTGGACTAGGGCAGGGGTTCTTAGCTTGTCTTTGTGTCTTGGGCCCTTTGGTGAAAACTAGGGCCCTCTTTTTTTTTTTTAAACCCTCACCTTCAGTCTTGGAATCAGTACTGTGTATTGGTTCCAAGGCAGAAGAGTGGTAAGGGCTAGGCCATGGGGGTCAAGTGGTCACACAGCTGAGAAGTGTCTGAGGTCACATTTGAACCCAGGGCCTCCCATCTCTAAGCCTGGTTCACATCCACTGAGACACCCAGTTGCCCTCCCCCAGAGCCCTCTTCTTAAGAATGTTTTTAAATGCATAAAATGAAATAAAAGGAGCATGATGAGTATATTACTACCCAAGTTATATTATCATTAATGATTATTATTATAATATGGAAGTATAATTATAATCTTTAAAAAACCAGGTTCATGGACCTTGGACAAAGAACCCCTGGACTAGCCCACTACCTAAGGGCCCTAGAAACCTTAAATCCTTCCCAGGCTGGTGGATAGCCATTATTATGGAATCTGGAAGGGCAATGACTGACATAGAAATGGGGGTGGGTGGAATGAGAACCTCTTTTGTCTCCTGGCTCCCTTCTCTTCATTGTAGAGCACAGCTACTTTGGGGAAGCCTGGCCCCATATACCCCAACTGTTTAAAAATCACTCCCTACCTGTTGATACCTTTCAAATAAGAATCTGGGCCTGGGTCCTAATCAGCTTCTCCAGGGAGGAGTAGGAGGAAGAGTCCTGGACCCCACCGTAGTCAATAGACTCCGAGTCTAGTCCCATTTTTGCTTCTCACCTGTGGTGAGATATTAGGCCAGTCATTTTCCTTTCTAGGCCTCAGTCGTCCCCTCTGTCAAATGAAGGGATTGAGAGTCCTGGATGATCTAACATTAGAGGAGCTCTAACACTCCTTCTGCCAAGGGCCCTTCCATCTCCAGCAGTAGTCTGCATTCTAGGTTCCAAAGCCCTTCTGGCATTGGAATTTGGAGCTGGGGATTTTATGATTTTGACCAGGGGGCTCAGTAAATCATCCCATCTCTAAAGACCCAGGGTAGCCCCCAAGGGACTCGGAGACCCACTGATTTGTCTACCCCATGAAAGCCTGCCCAGCCAGACTGTCCTGTCCCCTCCACCACCAGGTGACTTTTTCCCCTGCCTTGGGCCCAGAGATACGGAGAGTTGAGGAAGGGACTCATAGTCTGGACCCCCAGGGCTCCCCTCCCCCAAAGCCTGCTTTTACTCTCAGAGAGCCAGCCCAGAAAGAGTTAACTTTCTAATGATTTCCCAAGCCACGGTTGAAAGGAGAAGGGTTTTGTGTGCTTTCAAAAAAAAAAAAGCCCCTCTCTCAATCTCTGTCTCTCTTTCTTTGTCTGTCTCTCTCTTTCCCTCTCTCTGTCTGTCTGTCTCTGCCTCTCTCTCTCTGTCTCTCTCTCCCCCTCCCTCCCTCTGTCTCTGTCTCTCTCTCGGTCTCTGTGACTCCTTCCACCCCCCTTCTCTTTCTCGGAGTCTCTTGTGCAATTCTTGGGCTCCAGTTCCCAGGCCAGAGCTGCAGCTGTGGAAGGGGTGGTTAGCTCCAGCAGGCAGAGTGGAAGGGCGGGTGGGAGGGGAGCTGGGAGGGCGGGAGGGAGCCGTGTTTGTCTAATACACTGGTGCCAAAGGCAGGCTGCCGGCTGCCTGGGAAGGCCTCCCAGCCCCAGACAGAGAGGCGCCTCTGTACACCTGGGGATGTTCAGGTTAAATGACTACACATTCTTCTGCACCCAGCTGATTGAAACATTCACAAACAGGCCGGCTGCGCCAGGTTCCAGATGGGCTGGGGCCCAGCCAAAAGGGAAAAGAGAGAAACAGGGAGATTTCTGAGCTCTGCAGGGCGGGAGCACGGCCCGGGGACCCCCATCCCCCTCCCTCCCACAACTCGGGGCGCCTGGAGAAGACACGGAGCTCTGAGGGTGCAGGCCCCCATTCAGCCCGCCACAGGGCCTGGGTTCTTTCTGATCCCAGCTCTGGTAGATATTCTTTCACAGGGAGGCGCTGGGAAAGCTGCTTCCCCGCTCTGGGTCTCAGTGTCCTCATCTGCGAAATGGGGGTGGGGGTGGAGCAGGTCCTATCTAAGACAGATTCCAAATCCCAAGACTCCTCTCTGGATAGAAGTACAGGAATACATGCATAATGAGAGAGTGTAGCCACCCATGTTTCTACCAAAGTGCTTGGATCCGCAAACTTAAATTTGTCTGGAGGTATAGACACACACGCATATGCCTGCACAACAAGAGAGGACAGAATATAGGAGAGAGACGCCTGGGGTGGAAGTTAGGAGTTGTGGGTTTGAGTGTGAACTCTACCACTCACTAGAGCTGCCGCTGAGCCATTTGTCCGGTCCAGCCCTCGGGTTTTCCATCTGTAAAAGGAGCGGGTTGGACAGATGACCCCTGGGGCTCCTTCCAGCTCTTTGCAGCAGTTTTGGCCGCTCCTACCTGGGTAAGAGGCCTTTGATAGAGTCAAAAGAACCTTGGCTGGAGATTTGGATCCGGGGCTGAGCACTGGCTTGTCATTTCCTGGCTAGAGGTGACTGAACAAATCTGTAAAATGGGACGGTCACCCTGGCGTCCACCTGATGGGGGGATGTCATGAGGAGAATACTTTGTAGATGCTAAAGTGCTTTAGAAATGTGACCTTTGAACCATTAGGAGGGACCCTGTAAGTGCATACAAAGAGAACCAAAGAATCCCCAGAGATCACACCCGTCCTGCCCAAGTCTGGTGGGCCCCGGTGATACACACATTGGGGCAGACTTGGAGGCACGGACCTCTCAGCAAGCCTTTGTACACATAGAACTATATGGGCTCCCCATGGATGGGTGCCTATGTGCACACCCCCAAATAGCACATTCCTACATAAACAAGGGGATATGCCTAGCAAGGCTCTTCCTCAGTCTGGGGGTCTAGCCCTGGTCCCTGGCATTTCCTTTTCTGCCCCCTCTCCTTACCTCATGACTGTCCCAACCAAATCCTCCTGTTTCTTCCACATCTGAACCCAGTGTGTGCCCCCACCCCCATGTTCCTCTCCTGGGAGCACTGGCCTCAGGGGTGGAGCCTAGAGCCTGGGAAATGGGCCCATCTCTCCTAACTCCTAGGCAGGTGGTGGCTCATGCAGCTGAGACCAGTCAGTGGGCAGTGGGGTGGCTGCCAGGGCCAAAGCAGGGGCAGGAAGGAGTCAGCTGCCGGGCTACAGGCCAACTCTGAATAGGCTTACCCTGCCTCCATGGCCCCCCCACAGCCCCAGCCACCAAGGCCAGATAAAACCACCTCCAGTTTGCCACACCATCCCCTTTCCTTAACAGGCCAAGGCTTTGGACAGGTGTGTGTGGGAAAGGCTGGGCAGGGCTGCAGGTGGGAACCCCCATCCACTCTTTCCAACCCCCTTCGCCACATACTCAGGGGTTTGGCTTTGTACTCAGCCTCTAGTTCCCAGCTGCTGTTCCCCATTCATTTCTCAGGGGGAAATGGGGCTTTAGAAGAGTCCAAGAGTCCAACCCCTTCATTTTACAGTTGGTAAGAGCAAAGCCTGGCACATAGCTCATTGGTGGCAGGCAGCTATCATGGAATGCCAGAGCCAAAGAGAACTGAATTAAGAGTCCAACCCACTCATTTTGCAGACAGGGAAACAGGTTTAGAGTAGAATTGACTTGCCCAAGGCCACTCAGCCAGTTTGTGGCAGAGATCAAATGTCAGTTGATTGTGAACTTAAGTGATCAGATTATCTTGTTCAACCCCCTCCTTTTATAGTAGGGGAAGCCCGGGGAGGATAAGTTAACTTGCCCAAGGTCACACAGCTGGTTAGCAAAAGAACCCCAGGTTTCCAGACGACTCAGCCTAGGGCTCTTTCCAGGGCACATTGCCTCCCCCAGCTCCACACATAGATGGCTGTCTTAATGCCTACTGTTGCAGGCCAGCTGGGTCATGAGTTGGCCCTGGTAAAAGGGCAGAGCTGGAGTATGGTGTTGGGGGGAGGGGGGACACTTTAAAGATGCAGGAAGCTTTCCAGTCCGATAAAGGTTAGCACTTTTAACTCTTCTCCACCCCTAAAGATAGTGTCAGTGATCTGAAACCACAAGCCATCAATTTCCCCCATTCTCAGCCCAAGGGCTGATTCCTTATCCATCAGGGTTTCTTCCCAAAACCAAGTAAGGAGACTTCAATTTACCAATTATTTGTTTAATAACAAAACGCCCCACACACTATTGTAAAAACAATATTCTCAATAATCATTGTAATATACAATACAAAATTATTTTCTCAGAAATCTGAGAAGCAAAAAACAAATTACATTTTTTTCAAGGACTGTCTTTCCTTGTATAGAGAAGTCAAGAGTTTCACTGGGGCCCGGAGGCCTCTGGCCCCTGGTGCCACATCGGTTCCATGCCCTCCAGTCCCAACGGGGCGCACTGGGATGGGCCAGCTCATCCCATGGGGTTTGTGGGAGATCACTCCCCACGCATAACAGCAAGTTACCCCGAACACCCCTCGTTCCTCACGAGGGCGGGAGGAGAGAGAATGGGGAAATCTGGGAAACCCACGGGCGCTTCTCTCTCGCCCCAGCTTCCAGAGTCCGTGGTGGTCCAAAAAACGTCTCAACGACACAGGATGCGATCATCTGCACCAACGCAGGCAGCCTAAGAGAGAGAGGCAGAGAGGGAAGTGGTGAGTTCAGGTCCCGGAGAACCGCGACGATTTTCGGCGTTCCGCAAGACTGGAGAGAAAGACATATGTACATACATGCCACCACCATCTCTTTCTGACCCAACCTGAGGTGAGAAGTATGCCCGGGACCCTCCCCAATAGATCTTTACCAACATTCCTTCCCCACCACCCCAAAAGCAGATGCCTCTCCCATGAAGAGAACCGGGAAGCGTACTCACCTCGGCCGCAAGGGCACTCATTTCGCCGTTGAGGGTGGAGAGGGGCGCCCGGGCAGGGAGACCGCGGGCCCCGGGGGTGCCCGCAGCTTGAGAGTCTAACTCCAGCTGCAAGTCCCAGATGTAGTCAATGACGTGCTGCAGGATCTCCACCTTGCTGACCTTGCGGTTCTGGGGGAGCGTTGGCACCAACTCCTTGAGGCGCGAGTAGCATCCGTTCATGTCGTAGAGCAGTACGTTCACCTGCTGCTCGTCCAACAAGGCAGGGAGCCGGGTTCCCGCCCCGCCGCAGCGAGAGATGGCTACACTCTGTTCCGACAGGCAACGAACCACTTCCCCCGCGCCTCCGGATACCTTCCCGGGCTTGAGCGCGCAGCTGGGGCCAGCGGCAGCGCTTCCACTTGCAACCTTCATGATTCACTGTCGAACAAGGAATGAAAGAGGAACCGGGAAAAACGGCGAGCGTTAAGATCTCAAAGGCGGATGGAAGACTTGGAGCAAGGAAGCCGGGTGCGTGAAAACACCAGGTAAATCCAAAGTAAAGAGAGGAAAGCAATTGTGCGAAGCCCACAACCTGACTTCTTATTTATATACCAGCCGGAGCCAGAGGGAGGCGGGACCAGAACGTTCAAAAGTAGCCAATGATAGGCCGGGGGTGGGCCTACCGCCTTGTTAGGGATCCGCCCCCTGTTCCCCACGTGCGGCGTAGCGTAAAGGGTTATAGGAGCTAGGATCCCAATGGAACGGAATGGGGGGGGGGTTAGAGAATGGGGTGGGGGGCATTGTAGGAATGTGACAACCGCTTTAAATGTTTTAGTGACAGTTTAGACAGCCTGGGTGTCGTGTGGGGAATTTTAAAATCCCCTCCTCCTAGTGTCCCTAGTTTCGGGGCTCCCGGAGGATGCTGAGGGGGACTCACACCCCACCCCCGTGTCACCCCGTAATCTTGGGCGAGGCTAGAACCTGAGACCCTCTAACCCGGGAGTTATAAGGGAGTGTCACCATTCCTCCCGCAGAAGCAGCGTGCAACAACTGCCTCAGGGATTCCCTCCGGGGTTTGGACTTCCCTTGACAGATTCTGGAGCTGGGAGCGTAAGGATCCCGGTCCCCGGTCCCCGGTCCCCGGTCCCCAGTCCCCAGTTCCCTGGGCATTTCCGCCAACCCTTGCACATTCCGTAACCGTGTTTCTTGTGGGAGAGAGGGAATGGGGGAATTGTAAGCATTCTCTGGCCCAGATCTGGGTCGAGGGGTCCCCAGCTTCCATTCCTAGACCGCAGCTGGCCTTGCACTCCCCCCCTCCGCCCCCTCCAGCTTTCACCGACCCCCTCCAAGGGCCCGGCCCGGAGTCAGTGTCTAAACAAGCGGCTCAGACCGTTAGACGCCAGTCCCGTGACGTCACCCATTCATAAAACCCGGACAGGCTGTCAGGCTGGCGCCGCGCGGGCGGTCGTCATGGAGACCGCAAACAGGGTCTCGCGCGCCTTTCCCTCCTCCTCTCCACCACCCCACCCCCAGCCCCAAACACTCACTCACACTCTCACAGTTAGTCACCTGCAAAAGTGCAAAGGCGAGGGCTCTATCGGAGCCAGTCAGTCATTTATCACCTTAAAACTTTGACACGGAGATTAGCTGCATCTCGCACCTGCAAAGTGGCCCTGCCGTACCCCCTCCTCTGGTTGGCTCGGTTCAGCACGGGTCTTGGCCCTTGCCTCAACGCGGTGGCCATGCCTGCAGCTGCCGCCGCTGCTTCTGGTGTTCCCCAAGAGCCCCAAACTTCCCTACAAAGAGCAAAGTTGGGGAAGGGGAGAAGCTGTAAACTCCTTCTTCCGGGGAGGGAGGGGCGGGGAAAGGTTTTCTAGAGAAGCTGAAGGCTGAGGGCGACTTGGGACTGGGGCACAAAAATACCGTGGGAAATACAGCAGAAAGCCCGAGACAAATTTTCATACCAAGGGTTTATTTTTCAATTCTTTGCCACTACCAAAAAACCATCATCGTTTTTAAAAAAAATATGGGTCCTTTTCCTCTTCCTTTGGTCGCTTTGGGGGCAGAGGCAGCTCTCCAATTCATAAAAGGACCAGAAGGGACCTTAGCACATAGAGTAGTAGAGTCTCCAGGGTCCTGAGAGCACATCTTCGATTTCTAACCTCAGTGCTTACTTCTCATCTCTTTTCATTCTGTAAAAATGAAAGGGCTGGGCTTAGATGACCTCGAAACTCTTCTAGCTCTGTCGTAAGAAAATTTAAGCAATCAAGATTAATTAAAGAAAATACAGTTTTTCTTATGACATCTATGAAACTGATTCTTCGTTTTGCAGATGGGGAGGCTGAGGCCCTAAAGGGGAAGTACCCTGACCTAGTTCATATAGTAGGTTAAAGGCAAAGTCATTTTAGTTCAACAAATATTTATTAAACACCTTCTATGTAGAGAGTATTGGATGCCCCATTGTGGGGAACACATGGCTGACTCTGGAGTATGGCTCTGTGTCTGGGGAGCCTATAAAGGCAGGTTCCACAACACTGGAAAGTCTATTGGAACATCCTATAAGGGAAGAAAACATCTATAGATAGAAGTATGGGGATAGGGATTGGAACCATGATCTCTTCCGTAAAGGGAGTTACTGGCTTCCAAAAGCACAGTGTGTCCCTTCTTTGCAATATATAGTCCTAGATGGTTTCCATGGTGACATGTCCAGGGTCACTCAGCCAATATAGGGACTTGAAACCAGGTCTTCTTGGTCCACCGTGGGAATGAGGAAAGAAGGCATTTAAAAAGTGGTGTTAAATTGAACTTTAAAGAATACTGTGAATTCTAAGAGGCAAGAGATGAAGAGTGAGTGCATTCCAGTGATGTACAAAGATTTGGAGAGGGGAAGGGAATACTGTATTATAAGGGTGGAAAGGTAGGTTGAAGCCTGGTTGTAAAGGACTTTAAATGTCCAAAAGAGCACATTAATCCTAGTTATCATAGAGAGCCTCTAGAGTTAATGTAGGGGCAGCTATGTGAGGCAGCGCTGGGCCTGCAGTTAGGAAGACTCAAGTTCCTGATTTCAAATCTGGCCTCAGACTTACTAGCTAGGTGACCCTGGACAAGTCCCTTAACCTTTGCCTCAGTTTCCTCAACTGTCAAATAAGCTAGAGAAGGAAATAGCAAACCACTCCAGGATCTTTGCCAAGAAAACCCCAGATGGGGTCACAGAGAGTTAAATGCAACTGAAATGACTGAATAACAGATTTCACTGAAGAGAAGAATGACAGAGGACTGTATTTTTGGAAAATTACTTTGGCATCTATGTGGAGATGCAATTTTTTGTCATAGTAACCCATTAATCCAAGGGGAAAAATTTTAATGACCTACAGCCCTATACAATAGTGGAATGGCAGAAAAAGGATCATAGGGTGTTCAAAAGTTAACTGTAGATAGTCTAAAGGTAAGAGATGTGTCCTGTGACTAATTATTTAATCTATTAGAACTAAACTACATAGATATCAATATTCTTGAAATCAAGAATATAATTTCAGCTAAGTGACTCACAGGTTCTCAACTAAGACCCAAAGGGAAAGAGAGATACATGGCAGACCAATGATGCTCTAAACATAAGAAGTTGTAAAAGCAATAGCATTCAGAAATTCTATGACCTGAGCGAGCAGTGTGACTTTAGAGAAAGGGTGGTGGATTTGGAAAACCCAGGCCCAAATGTGGCCCTGACACAGGGAACCCTTTTGACTTTGGACAAATCACTTTTCCCTGGGCCTCAGTTTCCCTGTCTATAACTACCAGAGGGTTGGACTAAATAACCTCAGAGGTCCCTTCCAGCTCTAAATCTATGATCCTGTTATTTTATTTGTCATGAGCAAAGGTTTCTAGATAATGTGAGTGCTGGTACCCTCAAAATGGAAACACACCCGGGGGCAACTGGGTAGCTCAGTGAATTGAGAGTCAGGCCTAGAGATGGGAGGTCCTAGGTTCAAATCTGGCCTTAGACACTTCCCAGCTGTGTGACCCTGGACAAGTCACTTGATCCCTATTGCTTAGCCCTTACCACTCTTCTGCCTTGGAACCAATACCCAGTATTGATTCTAAGATGGAAGGTAAGGGTTTAAAAAAAAAAGAATGTAAGCTCCTTGAGGGTAAAGTCTTGATTATTTATATTTGTATTCCCAATACTATGACTGGAAGATAGTAAACACAATAAATTATCATTCTGTTTTCATCCACTCATTAGCAGCTAAGTAATGTAGTGGTTAGAGCACTGGGCCTAGAATTAAGAAGACATGACATATATTCAAAGTCAGTCTTAAGATAAATACTGTCTAGGCAAGTCATTTAACTTCTGCCTACCTCAATTTCTCTAATTGTAACATGGAGATGATAATAATAGCATCTGCTTCCTGGAGATATTTCAAAGATCAAATTATATATATATATATATATTTTTTTTTTTTTTAAACCCTTACCTTCTGTCTTGGAGTCAATACTGTGTATTGGTTCCAAGGCAGAAGAGTGGTAAGGGCTAGGCAATGGGGATCAAGTGACTTGTCCAGGGTCACACAGCTGGGAAATATCTGAGGCCAAATTTGAACCTAGGACCTCCCATCTCTAGGCCTGGCTCTTAATCCACTGAGCTACCCCAGCTGCCCCCTATATATATATATTTTTTAAGCCATTATCTTTTATTTTAGTATCAGTTTTAAGACAGAAGTACAGCTAGGGCTAAGCAATCAGGGGTTAAGTGACTTTCCCAGGGACATACAGCTAGGAAGTGTCTGAGGCCAAATTTGAACCCAAATCCTCCTGACTCCAGGTCTGGCACTCTATCTACTGTGCACCCAAGATAATATCTATAAAGGGCCTGGCACACAATAGGCATTCAATAAATGTTTCTTCCCTCCTCTCATCTATATATTATCTATCTTTGCATAGTGACCCTCATGCTTTGAGTATACTTATTCTTCACCTCTGATTCTTAAAATCTCTCACTTCTTCTAGATCCCAGTTCAAATGCTACCTCTTCTAGGAATCCTGCCCTGATTACACCCTCCCACCCCAAAATTATTGGCCTGCCACCCAAAAATTACTCTGTAAATATTTTTGTGTGTACCCCTTTCTTCAATACATTGTTTTTGTGCGATAGAATTCAAGCTCCATGAGGGCGGGGGATCTTTGGTCTTCGTATCCTCACTTTTTAGCACAGCGCCTACCACGGCATAGATATGCAACGGTGATTACATGAAAGAATCTCTGAAGTGAGGGGCCTGGACTAAATGACCTGATATTCCTTCTGGCTCTAATGGACTTCGGGTATATGATGGATGTGACTGTGCCATGCACGGGATGAGAAGACGCGGCTGTGCTTCTGCCCAGAAGTACTCAGAGTGCTGGACCAGCCACTATCCTCCTAGAGCGCACACAGGCGCGACTCTCTTACTCACATTTGCAGTTGTGTGACATTATATTTAGTACTTCGGGCAAGAGCAAAGCTCGATGTCAATCAAGTAAGCATAGAAGAGTGCTGCCATGTAAATCATATTAATGATTATATCACACACGCATGCCACATGCAGTTCGGTAGCAGAGGGGGTGGGGTCTCGACTTTGGATAGCTTTGTGCATATGGAGATACATGCAAAGCAGGGTTTTACCCGCTGGAGAGACCGACAAGTGGGCTGCTTAGAGGAGGCAGTATTTTAATTAGATTTTAAAGGATGGTTAGGAATTAAACAGGTAGAGGCTAGCCAGGACAAGAACTCAGGTCTACCTGACTTCCAGCCCAGGGTTCTGTCCTCCATGCCTGCATTCTTCCTTTTTTTCCCTCGGTTTGCTTTGAGAGGGTTAATAGGAACTCTTTGGTCTTCATATCCTCACTTTTTAGCATAGAGCCTGCCACTGTGAAGATACCTAATGATTGTTACATGCATGAATGAAAGAATCTGTAGAATGAGGGGCCTGGACTAAATGGCCTCTGTTAGAGTGACCACAATGTGTCCAGGGCCATTATACCTGTTGAATCTTTTTTTTAAAAAACTTACCTTCAGTCTCAGAATTGATACTAAGGATCAGTACCAAGGCAGAAGAACAGGAAGCGCTAGGCAATTCGGATGAAGTGACTTGCCCAGGGTCATACAGCTAGTTATCTATTAATTATTATTTTTTTTAACTCTTACCTTCTGTTTTGGAGTCAATACTGTGTATTGGCTCCAAGGCAGAAGAGCGGCAAGAGCTAGGCAATGGGGGTTAAGTGACTTGCCCAGGGTCACACAGCTGGGAAGTATCTGAGGCCAAAGAGGTCACATTTGAACCCAGGACCTCCTGTCTCTAGGCCTGGTTCTCTATCCACTGAGCTACCCAGCTGCCCATTTACCTATTAATTCTTGATTTGTTGGGCCTGTTTTCTAAGGCTCCTTCTGATAATGTTCTGATAAGGTTCTAAATTCTGAGGTCCCCTCTGACTGCCAGGCATCACTAGACTCCAGGAGCAAAGACTGGGAAACTAAGTTTCGCACGAGTACGCTCTTTTGGTGAGGTATTTTTCCCATTTTATGGACGAGGCAAATGAAGGACTGAAGTATGGGATGGCCCTCTCACATTTACAAAGCCAGTGAGCCAGAACCTAGCGCCCTCCTGGGTTCCCTGATGATCAGCCCAGCCACCAGGCCAAGTGAGACTTTCCCCAGCCACCCCTCAGGGATGGCTCAAGCATTTCCTGGCTCACCTTCTGGGGCAGTCATCCCCAGGGCACAGTGTCCCCTCCTCCAGGCACTGAGTAGGGAGTCTTCTCCTTGCCTTCCCCCAATTGTATACCTCTTCAACATCACTATTCTTCCAGCCATGCTGTTCAGAAGACCTAAGTTTTAAGCCATCCAGAGGGCAGGGCATGAGCAGGCTGCAGGATAGGAGAGAGGAAGAGGAGGCCCGTCAAAAGGTGGAAGGAATATTGTCAGAGAGCTACATAGCCAGTCATGGAGCAAGAGGGAGGAGCAAACCATGGACAGCCAACATGCTGCACTGATGTCCAAGCAGCGCCCAAGTCCAGAGCTCTCCTACGTCTGCCAGCTCAGGGCCATTGCCTGTCCTGTCGGCCCTGTCCCTGGGATCCCTGCTTTCCTTCAAGATTCTACTCGAGCCCCATCTTCTCCAGGACACCTGGACACCGGAGCCCTCTCTCTGGTGAAGTGAAAAATATCCATTTTGTATCTCTGCATGCGTGTCTATGTGTATGTGCACAGTGCCGATGAGTGTTGTCTAGCACGTGCATGTCTCTCCATCTCCAGGAAGCCTTTACTGGGCCCCCTTAATGGGAGAGACAGACAGACAGACAGACCCAGACACAGAGAGGAGAGACAGAGAGAAAGTGCTATAGCTATACAAACACATACATATGTATATAGGTATACATTTTGTTGTTCAGTCATTTTTCAGTCATCTGACTCTTCGCGATCCCATTTGGAGTTTTCTTTGGCAACCATGTTGGAGTGGTTTGCCACTTCCTTCTCCAGTTCTTTTTACAGATGAGGAAACTGAGGCAAACAGGGTTAGGTGACTTGCCTGGGGTCATCCAACTAGTAAGTGTCTAAAGCTAGATTTTCCTGCCTATCTAGCCGCAGGGGTCTCTGTCCACTTAGTCATCATATATACATACGGTGTGTACATATCTGTTAACATGTTTCCCCGTTAGTCTGTGAGTTATTTGAAGGTAGGGATTTGGGGGAGGCACCTTTATTTGTATTCCCAGGATTTAGTACAACGCTTGGCACATAGTAGGACTTAATATTTGTTTGTTGACCAGTATATATGGAAGGTAATCTCAGAGGGAAGATACTAGCCTGGAGTATGCAGGCCTGGGAAAGGCTTCCTGTAGAATTCGAGTAGTCTTGAAGGAGGCAGAGAAGAAGAGAAGCATAAGAAACAGTCAAGGAAAAGATGGAGCATAGCATTCAATGGTTAGAAGGCTCATGTCACTGGATCATAAGATATGTGAGGGGGCATAAAGACAGAAAAATGTAGGAAGAAATCAGAAAGACCTGAAGAGTTCAACAAAGTGTTTTTCATTTGATTCTGTAGGTACTAGGGAGCCACTAGAGTTTATTGAGGAGGTGCTTCACTGTCAGACCTCAGCTTTGGAGAAACAGTTTGGCAGCTGAGTGGAGGACAGATTCGAGTGTGAGACTTAAGCAGGGAGACTAGCTGGTGTAATAGTTCCGGTGAGAGCCTGTTAAGGAGCCTGGAGCAGGCTGGGAGCTATCTGAGTAAAGAAAAGAGGGCATGGCTGAGAGATGTTGTGAAGGCAGAAAAGACCACACTTATCCACAGATTAGCTCTGTAGGGTACGTGTGCATGAGAAGTTGAGGATGAGCCCACATGGGGGAACTGAAAGGCTGGGAATGCTTTCTGACAATAATAGAGAGGTTCAGAAGGAGGTAGGTTGGGGAAGAAGAGAATGAGCTCCATTTAGGACATTTTCAATTTAATAAGTTGGCAAGTTGAATAGATATCCCAAGAATGAAATTTATAGGAGGACATGAATAAGAATTGTATGATATTGTTATTCAGCCATGCTGGAATCTTAGTGACCCCAGGGGTCAATTATTTGTCATTTCCTTCTCCAGTGGATTAAGGAAGAGTTAAGGAACTTGCCTAGGGTCATACAATTATTACATGTCTAAGACCGAATTTGAACTCTAGGCCAAGGGGTCTATCTACTGAGTCACCTAGCTGCCTACAGTTAATAGGACAAGAATTCATGACTGTGCCCTTGATAAAGTCATGGATCCATTGAAGTATTACATGAAACACAAACACACAAAATACAGATGAAGGAATCTCGGCTTAATTGCTTTGGGTTTCTACCAAGAAAGTATAAAGTCGATGTGTTCTTCCATCTGAGCACTGTATTTCAGAGTCAGAAAACCTGAAGTTGAGTCTTAGCCCTGCTCTGTGACCTTAGGCAAATACTTATCCACTCTCTTGGTCCCCTCTTCCTCATCTGTAAAATGGGGGAAGTGAATTAGAGATCTGAATCCTGTCTGCAGACTGAACAGAGATGGAAGGGGCTGCCATACCCTTGTTTTTCAAATGGGAAAACAAGCTCAGCTATGAAAACCCAGTGGCACATGGGTAATAGTGAGAGGGCTAGAATTCAAACCCAAACCTTGTGATTTTAATTCCAGCAGAAAGATTTCTTCAGGATTTGACTTCTGGCTATCTGAAATCCATTAGGCAATGGGGAGAGGGGAGAGAGAGAGAGACGGAGAGAGAGGGAGAGAGGGAGAGAGACAGAGAGAGAGAGAGAGACAGAGAGACAGAGAGAGAGGGAGAGAGGGAGAGAGAGAGACAGAGACAGAGAGAGACAGAGAGACAGAGAGGGAGAGAGAGAGACAGAGAGAGACAGAGAGACAGAGAGGGAGAGAAAGACAGAGACAGAGAGAGACAGAGAGAGAGAGGGAGAGAGAGACAGAGAGATAGAGACAGAGAGAGACAGAGAGAGAGGGAGAGGGAGAGAGAGACAGAGAGAGAGAGAGAGAGAGGGAGAGAAAGAGAGACAGAGAGAGAGGGAGAGAAAGAGAGACAGAGAGAGAGGGAGAGGGAGAGAGAGACAGAGAGAGACAGAGAGACAGAGAGGGAGAGAAAGACAGAGACAGAGAGAGAGAGGGAGAGAGAGACAGAGAGATAGAGACAGAGAGAGACAGAGAGAGAGGGAGAGGGAGAGAGAGACAGAGAGAGAGAGAGAGAGAGGGAGAGAAAGAGAGACAGAGAGAGAGGGAGAGAAAGAGAGACAGAGAGAGAGGGAGAGGGAGAGAGAGACAGAGAGAGACACAGAGAGAGAGAGAGACAGAGAGAGACAGAGAGAGAGGGAGAGGGAGAGAGAGACAGAGAGAGAGGGAAAGAGAGACAGAGAGGTCAGAACTAGATTTTAATCATAACTTTCCCACTTTATTATCTGTAGGACCTTTTTCAGCCTCAGGTTTACTATCTGTAAGATGGGGGTAATCATACTCGTACTCCATCCCTCAGAGAGTTGTTTGTTTTGAGAAACAGCCTTTGTAAACCTTCAATCATGATAGAAATATGAGCTGTTATCCAGGATGGATGGGTGTGCTCACATACCAGTGCATGTCACCATATGTGTGTATGGGAGTAGGGGGAAGCCCCCAAATGTTAATCTGGCCAGATGTGTGTAGAGTATTAAATATTTGTATGGTCTCTGGAATTTGCATCTCCACTTCAAGTCACCAAACTCAGAGCAAGGGGCAGGAGATGGAGAGCGCTGCCCCTGCCAGCCCCTCATTTCTAGCATCAATAACCCTAGAGGGACTGTCTTTAAGCCTCTGAAGGGGCCACTCAGTGTCCACGTGACTTGCTGTAACACAGCTTTCTCCATCCAGCTGTTCCCCAGATGTGCCAACATTTTTAGGGCAGCGCATCTTTCACCCACCCAGCAGGCGCCTTGGGGCCTGGGGCCAGCTGCTGACCCGACGAGCTTTGGGGAAGAGCCCCCCCTGGCTTTGCTCAGTGGCCACCAGGGAGGTGGGGCAGGGACCTGACCACCCTCCCCCCCTAGATGCCCCGATAAACCCGGGCTGTTTGGTTATGTCTACAGAGCGTCCCAAGTATCTTAGTGAAGTCTGAAGCTTTCAAATCTCACCAAGACTTGGAACACGGGCCAGATGGGGCGTCCGTGTGCTGGTTGGGAGTGCCGCGCATCTGGGCACTCTATTCGGTGATCTTGGACGACACTTCTCCCCCTGCTCCTGCAGGCAGAGGCATCTGCAGTCACCCCTCACATAGTCCCACACAGGCCCCGAGAATTGGACTGAGCTCTCGCACACATATGGAATAGAGTTCACTCCTCCTCCCCCTGCCTCTCAGCCGAGTACAGGCAGTCACACACTTAGCACTCAGCCGCCTGGCCCCCGAGTCTGAGCCTCGGAAGGGACAGGCCACAGCGCGCTCAGGCGCACAGGAGTTCCCTCCCTGTGTGGTGGGAGCATCATTGTCTTCAGTTCTAGTGCAGACCCTGGGATGCTTCCGGGAAGGATGGGGGTGTGTGTGTGTGCCAGGCAGAGTAGGCAGAGGGCTAGACATGGAGTCCAGAAGCACCGGTTGCCAGTTTTTCCCACCTCCAACACTTATTAAGTCTGTGATGAAAAGCCTTTGGTTTTTTATTTGCAAAAATTTATTCATACCTTTTTTATTTTATTTTTTAAACCCTTACCTTCTACCTTAGAATCAATACTGTGTATTGGCTCCAAGGCAGAAGAGTGGTAAGGGCTAGGCAATGGGGATCAAATGACTTGCCCAGGGTCACACAGCTGGGAAGTGTCTGAGGCTACATTTGAACCCAGGACCTCCCGGCTCGAGGCCTGGCTCTCCAGTCACCCAGCTGCCCCTGAAGCAATCCTTCTGGATAGTGGTGCGTTGCTTTCAGCTGTCCATCTCCCTTGTAAGGGGGGGATGGGTGTGTAAGTTGGGCCAGGCTTTCCAGTACTATATAAATCTCAATGATGAGGAGGAGGATGTCCTGTTTGCAGGCTGTCATGTATTGCTTGTGGGGGGTATAGGTGTGCGCCAGATATTTGCTGGTGTGTGCTGTGTGGCTCGCCCCCTGCCATCATGTGCATGTATGTGCTCAGGCAGAGCAGGAAGGGACCTTAAGGGCTCTCTAGTCCATCCTTGTTTTAGGAAGAAACTGAGTCACACAGAACCCGGACCCAGGTCGTCTGGCTTACAATGGGAATATGGAGTTTTTTCACACACACTTAGGGGGCTGTATGTGAATTGCAAAGCCCCATCTCTATGTTAATCCTCCCCTCCTCCCAACCCCCCCATCAAGCCCAGGTGGGCCTACAGGGGAAGGGGAGCCCAGGGGCCCGGCCCCCCTCCCCCTCTCCTGGCTGTGTGGCCCCATAACCCCTAGGCAGGCAGCGGCCCCAGCTGTGCAGAGGTATTGTTGGCCAACACAGGAAGTATTGATAGCCTCTGCAGCTGAACAAAGCCAGGGGGAGGCTGGGCTGGGGAGGCCTAGACAGCCAGGCTCCAGCCTGGCCTTCCCTCCCACAAGCCCCTGCACTGATCTTCCATTGTTCTCGGCCCTCCCTAATGGCCCAGCCTCTGCTTTCATAAGTGAGGAGCTAGGGACCAGATGGGGAGCATCCCCCCTCACCCAGGGGCCAATGCTTCCTGCTCCCTCCTTTTCTGTAAACAGGGCATCCCAGCCCACGATGCTCCAGGGAGAAAGAACCTTGGGCCCTAGAGGGGAGGGACCCTAGAGTAATACAGTGTCAGCCCTGGGAGGAAGCCTGGCAGCCTCCTGACCAGGAAATAGGGTGTTGGGCTGGGAGTCAAGGGAGCTGAGTTCGAGTTCTGGTTCTCCTGGGTTTTCTGGGGCAAAGGGCCTGCCTTTCTCTGGACATAGTTTTCCTCCTCCTGTAAAATGACAAGATTGAAGTTCTGCAATTCTGTAATAATTCTCCTTCCCAGCCTCCTCCACCTCCCACCTGGCTCCCAGCCCCTGGCCCATCCCTCCAGAGCTTCAGGGGATACAGCCTCCTCCACTGGCCTGATTCACAGGCCTCCCCACACCTGGCTTCCACCTGCCCTGGGGGCTTCAGAAATCTGGGGAACTGGATGATTCTGCAACTCTCACCAGCACCACCCATGTCCCTGCCCTCCTGGGTCACACCTCAGCCTCCTTGGAGCTCCTCTCTCCACAACCTCACTTCTTTTCTCCCTTTTCGGTCATACACTTGGACCTAGACATGTTCTAAAGCTGGGGGCAAGGGGACTTCCATTTGCTAGACCCTCTTTACCTGCAGTGTCACTTATCCTTGGTAGCCCAAATATATATATATATATATATATATGTGTGTGTGTGTGTGTGTGTATATATATATATGTATTTACAGATGGGGAAACTGAGTTTCAGCATTATAGATTAGTTTACAGCACGGTTTAGGCTAGAATGTGGCCTCCTAAATTCTAGCCTAGGGCCGCTAGGTGACACAGTAGACACGACAGAGTCTGGAGTCTGAATCTGGCCTCAGACACTTACTAGCTGTGTGACCCTGAGTCACACTGTGAGGTCTCAGTTTGCTCATCTGTAAAATGAGCTGGAGAAGGAAATGGCAAACCAGTTGAGTGTCTGCCAAGAAAATCCCAAATACGGTTATGAAGAGTTAGACACAAATGAAATGGCTGAACAAACAATAAAATGCCCCACTTGTGTTCCTTCTGGTGTTCCCCACTGCTCTCAGCATAGATGGATATGCACAAAAATGCACTCACATAGGGCTGCACACACGTCACTGACGCTCCGCTTTCCTCGAGGCACAAAACTGGGGGTTGGGGAGAAGAGGCCTAGGGGTAGGTGGGTGACACGCTGCATCTCTGGGCATGTAAGCTCCCTCCAGGTTAGTCTTCTGGCCAGGGCTGGAGAGCATGAGCCTTCTACGTTACCCAATTCCTCCTGACAGGGAAGAGCAGCCCTTCCTACCTTCACCTGCCAGTCTTACCCTGGCCCAGGGCTGGGGGTGGAGCTGGGCCAAGCAGGTGTGCTGAGGGATGGACCCATTTCCAGCCTTGGGCCAGGCTGGGGGAATGCCAGGGGAGAGTTTGACCCACTTTCTGAAGGTTACCTGGCCCCGACACCCCTTCCCCGTGGCCCCTCCTTGACCCCCTCCCCTTTACCTCCATCTCTCCCTCCTCACACCCACTCTCCCTCATTGGTTCTTGCTTCTCCTCCTGCTTTCCTCTTTTCTCCCTTTTTTCTCTTCTCTTCCCCCTTTACTCCTTCCCTTCATTTCTCCTTTATTCTTTTCCTGCCTCTTTCTCTCTTTCCCTGGTTCCCCTGTTCTTGTGTCTGGAGCTTAGGGGATACGGTACCTCATTCGCTTCCCACTTAGCCCCCTGATCCTGAGGGTTCTGGGAGAGCCTGGGTGCCCCCTCCAATGGGAAAACCACAATCCTCTCCTTTCTGAACCTGCATTCTGTGCTTTGGGTTCCTTTTGGGGGGCCACGGTGAAAACCCTGGCCCTTTGAGGCACTCCTGCCTGCTGCACCCTTCTCTGGGCCCCAGGTGCCCTCTCCTCCTAGGGGGCTGAGCTAGTGGGCAGCTTCAGGGGTGAGGGAGGAATGATTTTTTTTCCCAGAGCTATTCCCCCTTCCTTTTCTCATGAACATCTGGACATGAACATCTGGTTGGAGCCATATTCCCACCCAGGGCCCGGCCCCCTGCACCCATCTGCTGGCCCCATCCCATCTGTCCACACCATTCCCAGGGGCTGTTCCCAGGGTGGCTATTCTCAGAGTCCGGCCCCAGAGTCGCAGAGTCGGGAGTGGGTGCCCCTCCCGTTCCCAGGAGCTGGGAAGCAGCAGCAAGTGGGCCCCATCTGCTGTCCAGTGGGCGGGGGCCAGCCCTCTATTGAGGTTGGCTAGGCAGGGAGATTGTATATTGGAATGTCTTTCAGTGTAAAGGAGGGGGAGGGGGCCCAGGGGAAGCCCCATAGTGCTCTCCGTGGGTCCGAGGCCTCTGGAGGCTCTCATTAGCCCAAGGTCAAAGCTCACGACCCCAGGCCACAGGCCGCCCCCTCAGGGCCCTCTCCCCACTGGGATCAATTTGCCAGCCCCCAGCCTCCTCTCCCAAACTCGGGGCAGCCTTCTGGAAGAAGGTCCTGGCTGCCAAACAATAGGATGCCCCTGTGGCTCAAAGCCCTCGTTTTACAGAGGAGGAAACTGAGGAGCAGAGGGGAGAAGGGGCCCCACACCATCTGCCCACTTCCCAGGGGCTGCTTTCACTGTGTAGCTCTCAATCCCCGGGTGGTGGCTCTAGCACCGGGCCTGGAGAGGAGGATGCAAGGAAGGCCAGAGCTCCCTTCCTAGCGCTGGAACCCACGTCTGCAGGCTGGCCTTGGGCTTGCCCCAGTAGGGGAGGGGTCAGCCGGAGGGAACGGGGAGGAATCTAATCCTGCCGGGGTCCGTGCCCCCCCCTTGGGAGCCAATAGGAGCCGGAGGAGAAAGGGGCCGGGTGGGGGAGCATTGAATTCCCTTTGCTCTCCATTATTCCCCTTGGGATAATCAAACAGGTGGTTGTGCTTTGGGGGCCATTGTGTGGCAAGGGGCAGAAGGGGGGGTGGCAGGATCCCTGCTCCCTCTCTGTGCTCTGACTGGCCCAGGCTTCCGTGTCTCAGGCCAAGACAAATGCCTTCATTACCATGTGAATTCTGGGAAAGGGGAGGCTAGACCGGTAACACTGTCCCAGCCATATGGTGCTGAGGCTGGGGCTAAGCTGGCGGGGGCCACGAGCTGGGTAGCCCCTTTGAGTGGCTGGGAGCCGCTCCCCCAATATCAAAGGGGCCAGGCTGGGACTACAGAGGCTTCCCAGGGCCCCACGGACCACACAGGGACCTTGGGGCACACTTTGCCTGGGGTTTCCCTGCCTCTGCACAGGCCTGGGGTCCTTGGGGAACCCTAGAGGGAAGGGAGATTCTGCAGGGGACTTGGGAGAGGAGGAGGTTACAGGCGGCTGGATGAGAAACAAAGAGAAGTAATAGAGAGAAGAAATGAGACAGAGATGAAAGACTAAAAGGAAGAGTCTCAGGGAGCTCAAAACAGACAGATGAAGGGAAACATTATTCAACAGGGACAGATACAAACAGGAGGTGCAGGGATGAAGCCACAAACAGATAAGACTCAGTTTCCTCATCTGTAAAATCAGACTCGCTCCACCCTTAAGCTTTCACCTTGGATTTTTTTTTTAACCCTTAACCTTCTGTGTTGGAATCAATACTGTGTATTGGCTACAAGGCTGAAGAGCAGTAAAGGCTCGGCAATGGGGGTCAAGTGACTTGCCCAGGGACACACAGCTGGGAAGTGTCTGAGGTCAAATTTGAACCCAGAACCTCCCATCTCTAGGCCTGACTCTTAGTCCACTGAGCCACCCAACTGCCCCTGGAGAAAATGTTAATAATACTGATTAAAGTTAAAAGTGTGTCATAGTACTTTTTTTTTCCCTAGAGAGATGATTATTAAACATTTACCAGCACACCATGGCTTGTGACCCTGTCAAATTGAGTCTGGTATGTCACCGACAGTCCTTTTGTTTCATATTCTTTCAGCCTCACTCCCAGATACTCCCTCCTCAAGGAGGTTTTCCCTGGCTAACACAACCCACCAGGGGTCGGGTCTCTGTTCTGAGGGCATTTTGGCACCTCCTATTCTGGCCTCGACTGATTTCTGTGTTTGTGGGCTATCTCCCAAGCTACCTAGAGAGTTCCTGTAGCCAAAGCTGGTCTCTTTTCTCTGATATCCTCCACAGTGGCCAACCCTGGGTACAATCCTCCGACTTTAGAATCAGAAGAAAGCTCAGGGAGAATGAGCATTTATTCTGTGCCTTCTGTATGCCTGAAGCTGGACTGAGCAGTTTACAGATATCTCATTGGAGATCTTTGTTGTTGCTATTTAGTGGGTTCAGTTCTGTCAGACTCTCTGTGATCCTATTTGGGATTTCCTTGGCAAAGATACTGGAGTAGGGGCAGCTAGACGGATTGAGAGCCAGACCTGGAGATGGGAGGTCCTGGGTTCAAATTTTATTATTTGATTTTATATGTTTTTCTATTTTATGTGATTTTATAATATTCTTTATTTGATGAAAGAATCTGTATTCTTTGTGTGCATTGGAATATTATATTCCCTGTGTAATCATTTTACAGGGTTACAAAACTTTTTCCATTTTAAATATTACCCCTAAAGTAATTTCTTTTTGACCTCAGACCCTTCCCAGCTGTGTGACCCTGGGCAAGTCACTTAACCCCAATGGCCTAGTCCTTACTGCTCTTCTACCTTGGAATCAATATTTAGTGTCAGTTCTAAGACAGAAGGCAAGGGTTGTATTTTTTAAAAAAATACTGGTGTGGTTTGCCATTTCCTTCTCCAGCAATGAACTACTTTTACAGATGAGAATATGGGAGGCAGATAGAGTTAAGTGACTTTCCCAGGGTCATACAGCTAGGAAGAGTCTATAAGATCTGATTTGAACTCAGGAAGAGGAGGCTTCTCTATCCCCTGCACCCTGCCACTGCCCCCTCTTGAGATTTCTATGTGGTCATCTGATCAGGACCCATGACCTCTCAGACAACTTTCTTGCCACCCTGGCAGAAGGCCAAAGTCTTTCATGGGCAGCCGGCTGGACTTTAGGGAGGATACAGTAATAAAGCGAGCTGCAGTCCACTTGGAGTCCCTTCTGGGCCCTCTGGGCTAAGCGGAACAGGGCCAATCCCTCTTCCTGGGACAGTTTTCCAAAGACAGCAATCCTGGGGCTCTCTACATCTTCTCTATCCCAGACTAAACATCTTCATTTCTTTCTATTGAGGCTCTTTTTTTTTTTTTGACAGTTTCCAATCTTCCTTCAACCTGGTCCCTGGGAGCGCTTAGAACTCCGAAGGGCGGCCTCCACAGGGATCTTGGAAGCTCAGGGCTGGAGAGAACTTTGGGGGCTGAAGGAGGCTTGGGGCTCCCAGGGACCTCCCAAGGCAGGGTCCCGCAGGATGTGGGAGCTGCCAGAGACCCTGGAGTCCGAGCCCACCCATTTTACCGAGGAGGATACTGAGATGGGAAGTCTCTCCTGCTGCTCCTGACACAGCTTCCCACACATCGGGGTGCTTAATTGATATTTGTCCAGGCGAGATCCTCCTCACAGTGCACCCACCAGAGAACGTGTGCCCTGAGCCAATCCACACTCGCCCTGCTTTGTCCTAGGGAAAAGCTCCCGGAGCCCCGAGAATTCAGGGACCCTGCCCAGAGGTATGGGAAAGGATTTGGGAGATAGGAGAGCCATGCCATCCTGGGCCGGCACTTTTCCTGTTCTGTGGCTCCGATCACCAGCAGGCCTCCAACCCTGCCAGCCTGAGGGGGAGGGGTCCCCTGCTGGAGATCAGCTGGGGGAAGCCCAGGGAGGAAAGGGAGGCACAGGGGGGCCAGGAATCTGGGACTCCTTCTCATGCAGATGTCTCTTTTCTCTGTCTGGAGGGCAGCCCTTAGCATGACAAAGCTGAGGGATCTCCACCTCCCCCCTCTTTTGTGAGGGAAGGAGCTCCAGGAGGCCAGGCCGGCTCCCTCTTTCCACAAGGGATTGGGGGGAGGGGAGTCCCGGTAAAGAGAACGTCAGGGTGTCAGCTCAGCCGCGGTGCTTCCCGATGGGCCTGCCAGGATCTCGGGGCTCAGGGTGTCTCCCTGACAGCTTGTGCCTGCTGTGTCTGTGTGCCCACCCCACCTGAGCCTGTGTCTGTGGAGGCGGAGCGTCTGGACTATGGGCCGTCCACTGGCCGAGCTTTGGGCCGCCTTGGGTTCTGGGCGCTGGGGGTCTGGAAAGCCCGCTCCCTCCCTGAGCCTCTGGATGAGGGCCTGGGTCCACTTGGTCCCCAAGAAACGGTCCCCAGGCAGGATGGGCTGCCCTGGGAGGTCACGGAGGTGAGGTTTGGGGAGCTCTGGGGGCTCTTTTGGCCCCAACACCCTACCACCAGGCCTGCAGGTCTCTGATCAGGGAGTGACCCCAAGGGTAGAGTAGGGAGGGGGGCTCTCCTCTGTCCTGCTGCTGCCTTAGAAGAGCTTAAGCCAGGGAATGGCCATGAGGTTGGTGGGTAGGAGGAGAAGGAGGGGGAGAGGGCCTACAGCGGGCAGAGAATGACAGCTCAGGGGTCCTGGGTCCCCATTTGCTGGCGGCAGTACCTGCCTGGCTTTTAACACATCGGAATTGCCCTGTCAGTCACAGAACCCTCTTTCCCCTCAGCATTAGCAAACCTAGACACAGTGATAGTCTCCACAACCTCCTCCTGCCACTGATACACACAGCAATACAGGTTTGGCTTGAGGAAGTGGCAGGTCTTGAACTTGGCCTGATCTCTATCGCTTGGCTCATCATCCTGGGCTGAATAGATTCCCATCATTAAATAAAGATGATAATAAAAACACTTCCTTTTGCCGTAGACCTCAAAAGTTTCCAAGTACTTTCTTCACAACAATTTTCTGCTTCTGGTAGTGTAACATTGCTGTCCCCCTTTTATTTTTATTTATTTATTTTTAAACTCTCACCTTCAATCTTAGAATCAATACTGTGTATTGGTTCCAAGGCAGAAGAGAGGTAAGGGCTAGGCAATGGGGGTCAAGAGACTTGCCCAGGGTCACACAGCTGGGAAGGGTCTGAGGCTAGATTTGAACCTAGGACCTCCCGTCTCTAGACCTGGTTCTCAATCCACTGAGCCACCCAGCTGCCCCCTTGTCCCCCTTTTACAGATGAGACAACCAAGGCTGAGAGAAGGTTGTAGCAGAGCTGTGACTATCCAAAATCTTCTGATTTTTTAGACCAGGGGCCTTATTACTCTTTGGGACTTCCTTCCTCTGCTGGTAACTGACAGGGAGGTTGGAATCCTTTAGAACAACCCATCTTTTATTTATTTATTTTTCCAAAGGAAAAAAGGGTCTGTAAACAGTAAGGTAAGTGAATCAAATGCACGATAGTGCAAGTAAGACCGTCCTGTGTGTTGGCTTGAGTCCCAGTCCAGGTGAGCCACTAACTTGCTCTGAGACCTTGAGCAAGTCACTTCTCCTTAAAACTCTGTTTCTCCATCTATAAAATGAGGAGACTAATAATGCATAACTCTCTCTCCCTCCCTTTCAGGCCTGCTGTATACCCTTGGTATTTAGGCCAGGCGCAAAGCTGAGTCCCCAAAACTAGGCCCAGCCTCCTGGGACTACTCAAGAGAATTGAAAGAGGCAGAGGTGGGAAAATGAGAGAGGGGAGCCTTCTTGTCCCCCCCCCCCCATTTTCTCTTCCTCCTGACTACCTTTTCTCAAGTTAACTTCCCTTTCCCTTCCTCTGGGCTCCATCTGCCACTGTCCAGACTGACTGGAGCCGTCCAGCCCTTCCTGGGATTAAGGGCAGCTTCCTGTTCTTCCTTCTGCTGGCCATCAGCTCTGACCTGGCCTGGGTCTCCAAAACCTTGCTTCCTCCCAACAGGGGCTCCTTGGTCTGCTGGAGGGGAGGGGGATGGGACTGGGCCATGGGCTCCAAGCTCTGGACCCCACCATCCTGTCCACTTTCACCTTCCCCCACAGTTCTCTTAGAGGACCAGCTGGAAGCTGGTAGGAGCCTCCATAGAGGCCGACTGCCTGAGAGGAGGAAGAGATTTTCAAAAGACAAGCATCGATTTTTAGAGATAACGGTTCACCTTTTCCTAGCACTTCACAGTTTATAAATAATGAAGGGATGTGCCAGGGTCATTCAGGGTAGCAGCGGTGGGGACAGGGCTAGAGTCAAGCCTTCCAGCTGCCTGCCTTTTCGGGGCTCTCTCCCCTTTCTCAGCACTGAAGCACGCTTTCCAGGCCCCCAGCCCCCAGGCCCAGGGCCGCTAGGAGGAATATTTTTACAGATCCTCTGGATCCTCTGGCCTGGGAGTCAGAAGATAAGAAAGGCTGCCCTGAAGAGCACAGAGTTTAACCTAATTTCACAGATGAGGAGACTCATGTCGACGTGGAATCTAGAAACCCCGAACGTAAGTCTCCAACTTACAAGCCAGTCCTAAGACTTGGGGTTCATCAGCTCTTATTAGGCCACACATTCGGGGTTTCTAGATTCCATGTGGACACAAGGAATGGGGCTTTGGCCCAGGGTGCCAGGGCTGGAGGGAGGGAAAGCACGCCACCCCCTGGGGGTGGTCCAGGGACCTCGGTCCTCCTCCCTCCCAGCCTTTAGCCAGCTTGGGCTCGGGGCACCATAGCTTTCTGGTGGCTCTGCACCACCTCCCCTCCCCAACTGCAAGTGTGGGCCAGACCCTCCTGTATGGCTGTACCCATGTTCGGACTATCTTTTGTGCTGCTGTCCCACATGGGGGGGGGGGGGAAGATCCCAGTTATGGCTCTGACAAGTAGCAGAACTGGAATTAGAACTCAAGTCTCCCAGCTCCAAATTCAGGCTTTCTCAGATAGTGTACTGTTTCTCTGCCGGTGGTCATCCATCCTTATCCAGGGTACCAGGCTTCAGGATCCTGAAAGCAAGTGATCCTAGGAGCCTACAACAGAGCCCGTCCCCGATGGAAGGAGGCTTAGAACATAGGTGTCAGGCCTGGGAAGAGAGGAGTCGCAGCTCCCATGGCAGAGGCATCTGCTTTCCAAGGAGCTGGGCTGGAAGAAGGCAGTGCAGCACAATGGCTAGAGGACCTGGTTTACATCCCACCTCCTAGCTCACTTGGCCTGAGTGGGTCTCAGTGGCTTCCTCTGTAAAATGAGGTAGCGGGGCTTCTCTGGCTTCTGAAGCCGCACCGCGCTCCAGAACTCCCACGGTCCCATCCATCTGAGGACACACAGTAAGTAGTTGGGCCAGAATTTGAACTGAACATGTCCTAAATAGAGGGGCTAAAAGCTGAAGCTAGGTTGCCTGGCTCTAAAGGATTTTTTCCATGGAACCTGGACAATAAGATGCAAACTACACTTTTTTTTAATGGTAGCAAAAAACTGGAAACAAACATTATTGTGGGATGGTTAGACAAACTGTGGTATATGATTGGAATGGAATATCACCACACTGTAGGAAGCAATGAATATGAAGAAATGTGAGAAGCAGAGGAAGACTTATAAGGACTGATGCATAGTGAAGCAAGCAGAACCAAGAAAACAATATTCATAATGCAATAGTGAGAGGAAAGAACAATAAAAAGCTTAAGGCCAACTCAATGTTAGGGGAGGGGCTAGGATAATTACCATAGAAATGGGAAAATTTCCCACTCCATCTAATTTGCAGAGGTAGCTGGGATTATGGGAATGGAATATTATATGCATTGTATATATTTCTTGATGCAGTAATATGGATCACTGGGGAGGGGAAAGGGGGATACCTTCAGAAATGAAGAGCTAAGGAAAAGCTAGATGGTGTGGTGGATAGAGTGCCAAGCTGGAGTTGGGAGGACTTGGGTTCAAATTTGGCCTTAGACACTTCCTAGCTATGTGACCCTGGGCAAATCACTTAACCCTATTTGCCTCGCCCTTGCCCTTCTGTCAGAGTTGTTAATAAGACAGAAAGAAAGGGTTTAAAAAAAAATGAAGGGGATACGAAAAAGATAACATCAAGAATATAAATTTCCTGAGAGCAGAGATTTTTTTTTTTTAAGTCTAATCAGTCATTCAGTCAACTAGCATTTATTAAATGCCTACTATAAGTCAGGCACTGTGTTCAGGGCTGGGGATACAATGCAAAGACAAAAAAATTGCTCTTCTCTCAAGGAGTTTGCAGTAATGAAGACAACACACAGCTATATACCAACAAGATATACATCTTTATGTGTGTGTATTTATACACACACAGACTGTGAGTAGTCTCAGAAGAAAGGCACTAAAATGAATTGGGACAGGCTTCTTGGAAAAGGGGTACTAGGGTCCTACATCCAATAGTCACTCAATGTTTGTTGAATTGAAATGATCAGCCAGCCCCTGCCTGAACACTTATGTGACAGAGGAGGTCATTCACCCAGCAAGGGAGCCATCTAGCTTTCTACATAGCTCAGCAGAAATTTCTTAGGTTCATTGGATTTTGAGCTGGAAGGAAACTTGGAAACGAAGTCTTAGGATAATAAAAGTGTTCTGAAAAATATGGAAACCTTTTATTTTGTGGAAGAACAAATTAGAGACCTAGAGAAGGACATATCCAAGGTCACTCTGGTAGCAAAAAGAAGCAGAAATTTGATTTCAACTTTTTACTGTGTTTTTATTGTATTATAATCCTTTGAGTTCAAGTTGTTTCTCTTATTGGGCTGTGAGCCCTGTGAGGGTAGGAATATGGTGGTGTGTTCATCCAGCTCAGGTTACATGGGAGACTCAACAGTAAATCACCCCATGAAGGCTTGGGGCCTACTGAGCTAGCCAGAGTTCAGTCGGTCTATCTGTGCTCTCCCTGGCGTAGGCCCTGTCCTCCTGAGCACCAATCATGAGCCCTCAAGTGCAAGTTGAGAAATGGATGCAATGCACTGGATAGAAGCAGCAAAGAGAAGAGGAAGAATGGATACAGAGGCCAAATTTTCTCATAAACTTGCCAATAGGGAGGGAGGAAAAGACCTGGGTTCCAGTCCAGGTTGACACTGTAAAGTACTGACCTGCACTGTGAGGCCTTGGGTAGTCTGGTCCCATTTCTGGGCCCCAGCTTCTTCCTCTGCTAAATGGAGATGATCATCTCTATCCTGGCTAACTCACTGGAGTGAGGTAAAGTGTAAACAGCTGTGAGATCTTGGATCCAGAGCTGCAAGGGTGCTAAAGCCACCTATCCAACCTCTTCATTTTATAAATGTGGAAACAAATGGAGGCACAGTGACTTGCCCCAAATCACCCAGATAATAAATGGCAGGGTCAGGATTTGAACCCATTCCCTCTGAGGCCTGAGCTAGCCAGCTTACCTACTGTTCCCCCTGTGGTGAAAATCATAAGGCCCTAGGGAAGGGGAAGAGATCCTTATAATTCTGATGAGAGGACTCTTGGGGTGAGGCAAAGAACTGAAAGGGATGGTGAGGGTGGGGTCGTGTCCATTGAGCCAGAAGGGATGGATAGCCTGGTGTCCTACTTCTCCAAGGAAGTCCAAATGTTAGAAGCTGCTGGGCTACAAGGGAGAGAAAGATGGGCCTCGTCTCAGCCGCCATTAGTTTTCTGTTTGGCTCCCTCTTTTTCTCCCCATCTGAAGAATGAGAGGGTGGAACTAGACAGATGGTCCCTTCCGGCTCCGTTCTGGGGGGCCTCCTAATTCATTTGAACCAATGTTGATCTACTCCAGGTTAGGGAGCACAAACAAAACCAGAACAGTTCCTGCCCTCAAGGGGCTTCCACTTACGGGTGCCCAAGGGTGGAGAGCTGGCGCCGGAAGCTCCAGGGGGGCCGGGGCAAAGGCGAGCCCCCCCCCCATGGGCCTTGGCTTCCAGCCAGCCTAGAGCGCCATTCCCGTGCTGAAAAGCTCTCTCCAGCCGGCGCATTCTTTTCATGCTCTAACATTCTCCCGTAAGTTCTAAGACTTGGGGGGGGGGGGGCAGGGGCAGGAAAGCGGGGTGGAGACGCGCTCCCCGTCCTGGAAAGCCTTCCAGCGGCCTGTGCCCCGCTTCCCCTCCTGCTGGCGGAGCCGCATTCCTCGCTGCCGGGAGGGCCACCCCGAGATTTCCTGCACGAGGCGCTGGGCAGTTTCCTCCCCAGCCCGCCGGCTTTCCCATCTGGCGGACCCCACGGGGCGAAGGAAGGCGGTCCCCCGCAGCTGCCCAGACTCACTGGAGCCAGGCTGGGGCGGGGGCGGGAAGGGGGGCGCCGCGCGGGTTGCTGCCGGGCCGCCTGTAAGGAGGCCAGGTGTGTGGCTGTGGTGGGGAGAGGAAGGAGGGAAGGCAGCCGCCCTCAAGGGCTCAGGCTAGCTAGGGGAGGCTGCTTATATATATATATATATGTAGGGTTTTTTTTTGTAGGACTTCTTGTCGGGTTCCTGAACTCAGCCTCGCCCTGTCCGGTCCCATCCTGTCCCTCCCCTCCCCAAGGGCAGGATACAGCCGGTTTCCCCCTCACACACTCTGGGGACTGGGCAAGTTTTTGGGGGATGGGCAAAATTCAACCCTTGACCTTCCCCTTCCCAGTACCTCCCCGCCCTTGGGGGGAGGTACTTTTTGAGACCGGAGGGCCCTTAGAACATCCTAACTCTACCTTCTAGAGCTTTGACATTTGTCTTCTTTCCCCACACCAACCTTTTAGGCGAGATTAACAAAAAAATGATCCCAGATTTGTGGGCAAGGAAGCTGGGATTTGTTGTTTCAAATCCAGATCTCCTTCCAATACCTCAGTACCTTCAATTCCTCCTACCTGCACGTACAGGAAGGGACCTGGGATATAGACCAGCAAGGCTGTAAGCGACCTTGGGGATCCTTTAGTCCAGTCCTCCGGGGCACCTCTGAGGCTACCAATACAGGTCATGAGTCAGTGTCCAATATTTATGAGGGATGTTCTTCATAAAAGCATAACTTCTCTGGGGCTCAACTTCTATAAATGGGAAAACCCAGCATGGATGGGGCCCCCCATTCCATTGTGTTGGGTGCCACACAAACATATCTCCAGGGGCCCATCAGCAAGCTCTTCCTTATTGCACATTGGCTTGGAGAAAGACAAGCTTCATTCATAGGAAGTGAGACTGAAGCAAGACTGACCAAGAACCAAAATCTCAGAGCTTGGGGAGCTGGCTGGGGAAGGGAAGGAAGGGGCCAATGAAGTAGCATGGCCTCCATTTCTGGGACCCACAGCCTTACTTCTTGCAAGGACCATCCCCAAGCTTCCATGCCAAGTTGGACTAAAGAGATCTCTTTTAGGGTGCCATGAAGCCTATAGGAACTGAGAGGAGGAAGCACCACAGGGTGGGGGCAGGGGAACCTCTCCAATATGCAGGGAGGGGGGATATCACATGAACCCAGTATGCTCCCCTGCTGGGAGTCACAGAACAGAGAATGCCAGAGCCAGAAAGGACCTTAGATCATTGTGAGGCAGTGCAGGGTAGTAGAGTGACTGCCTTGAAAGATGAGATTCAGGTTTGAATCCCACCTCTGAAGCTGTGTGACTATGGGCAAGTCATTCAGTTTGAGTATTTCCTTATCTGTAAAATGGGCAGAACAATGACTGTTGAACTTACCTCATGGGGTAGTGGTATCAAAGGTAAGTAGAGGCCTTTGCAAAACCATGAATACATAACAGAAATGTCAGGTATTAACAGAGAGGAGGCATCTGGTAGTGTAGAGAATTGACATTCATCAGGAAGGCCTTGGTTCAAGATCACATAATGGTTGTGGACCCTGAGGCACGTCTCTAGGATAGATAATTGCAAACAAGGTACCAGGCCTGCCTGGGTAAATGTTCTTCACCTGGGCCTTGCTCCCTGAATCACTGAAAGAACTTCTGGGGGTAGCCTGTCTGTTTAAATCCAGGAGAGGGAAGCTATTTGCCCAAAGTAAAGAGAGGTCTAGAATAGAATGTGGGCCTGTCAGGCTGAGGTAAGTGGGGCTTCTTAACCTGAGGTCTGGTTAGATGATCGATTACCATGGCATAAATTGGATGTCATAAAAATATTTGCTATATCAATGTAACAGATTTCCTTTGTATTTTATGCACTTACAAACATTATTCTGGGAAAGTTCTATAGGCTTCACCAAACTGCCAAGGAGATTCAAGACACAAAAACAGTTAAGAATCTCTGGAGTGGAGGGACAGCTAGGCAGCAGGCAGAGAAGATGAGCGGGCCATGACCAGGAAGCGGATTCATACCAGTTTGGGGTGGTGTGTGGAGGGCAGTCTATGACCCAATTGTGTTGTTGGAGGGCAAGGCTGATCCTTTTAAGGACCCAGAACCCCATCCAACTGAGTGATCCTTCCTCGGCCACCGTTCTTAGTTCCTCTGTAGACTCTTCATGAGTCACTGGAATCAAAACTGTCACTATGATAGCAAACAACCCTCTGGCAATGAGCTTCCCCTGGATTTGGCTAGGCTGGTCCTTGGAGGTCAGAACATAAGGCACAATCCAAAAGCCGTTCTGGCTTGGCAGAATCCAACAGGATTCACAATTAGCCTGGCACGGCCACCCCCCCACCCCCCATCTCTATCCCAAGAAGGCAGATGGTGTTTCCTCCCTCTGACTTCTGCTATCACTTTAACTGAATGGTACATGGAGGCCTGTTTGGGGAGCAATCTATCTAGACTAGGAGGAAGTAGGAACTGGAAATCTGGGTAGGTAGGATGTGGAAAGGAGAGGAAGGGATTTTAGCAATGGGAAATAAAGGTTGCAAGGGATGATTGACAGGGGCTTGAGACCAGAATCTTCTTGTACCTGGTTGAGTCAGAACTCCTAGGAACAGTTCCCCAACTGTCACTCTGAACTGGGGAGGTGAAGGAGAAAAGGTGTGTGGCTGAGACTTCTTGAAACCCATCTATCAAGCTACTGGGCTTTTGAATATCTATCTGACCTTCCTACTTTGATGAGACCATCTGTGGACATCACACCTGGGACTTCAGTATCTGACTTACCAAGGACTCTCTATTTGTGAGATTTTGATTCCCTGTTGGACTTGTCCTTAGGAACTTAGGTTTTAGTTTAGTGTAAGTTAGAGGATGTTGATTTAGTGGGTAAAACCTTTAGATTTCAGCCTTTCCCACTCTCCTTCCCTGTTAAATAAATTCAATAATTTTATATGTACGGTTTTCCCACTGTATTACTTTCCTTCCCCCTTTCCAAATTAAATACATTTTTAACAGGAAGGATTTGAATAAAAGTTCATATTGCTCACTTCAGGCTTGATAGATTATAAAACACTTACCCCTTCTACCACCTTAGGAGGTAGATATCCTAGCCTTATTCCTATTTTATAGAAAAGGAAAATGAGGAGGCCCAGGGATATGAAGGTATTTGCCGACATAGCTAACAAAAAGTGGTGCCATGACCTTTCTCTCCTTTTCCTTGACTCAGCCTGCCATGGAGTAGGAGAGTAATGGCAACTTGTGGCTGACCATTCCCAAAGATACCTCTAGCATATGATTCCCAGAACTCAAGGAGCTCATGGATACAGGGCTGCTTAGATCCTCTAAAATCTGTGTCCAATCCCCAGCCCTAGTATTCTGAAGAGGGCCTTAAAAGGCCACCCAGCACCCTAAGCATGCTGCTCTAGGTCATGGCTCCTCTCTCCAGCTTTCCCCCCTTCCCTTCCCATCTTCCTCAGCATTTATGGCCCTTCCTGGCCTGAGTGTCATTTTTCCATGGGACATTGGAGGCTGGTGAAATCACATCTGGAGTCTAGACTCAGAGACTCTGTGGGCTGGGCTTCCAGGCTGGGCCTGGCCTGCTCTGCTCCACACTGTTTGCTTAGCTGGAGGTATTTAATTAGAATTAAAGTGGCCTCCCTTGTTCCTGCGGACAGGCCCGCTGGAAGCTGGGCTGGAAGTCATAGAAAACATCTGGGGGAGGCTGCAAGGGGTCATTAGATGGCAGAATGCAAGGCGCCGCTTAGAGCAGCCGCAGCCGGTGTGGGGCAGAGCTGTTTCAATACGGCTTTTGTGGATGGACAGCCAGGGCCAGGCCAAGCTGCCAAGGCAGCAAACACTCTCTGCTGAATGTTTGTTCTGGCAAACTTTGGGATCTTGGGGGGGGGGGGTGTGTGCTGCTGCTGCTGGGGTAGGGGTGGGTAATGGAAGCTGGGATTTGTTGGGGGGGGGTCTGGCCTCTTTCTTTATCTACCTCCTTGAAAAGAGGGGCCCAGGAGAACATTAACTGTTGTTCCTCTCACTCCAGGATTTATCATTTCTGGCCAGTAGATTCCCCCACCCCTTCAACTTGGCAGGAAGCAGGAGGTTGGGGTTAGGGACCAGAGATGGTCAGGAACTCAGAGATCATCTAGTCCAATCCCCTAATTTTATAAGCAAGGAATCTGGAGGCTCCCAGAGGGTAAGTGACTTATTCATTGTCATATTGTTAGGCAGTTACCAAACTAGGCCATGAACCCAGTAGAAGATATGCCTCTGGAAGGCAAGAACTGTTTAGGTTTTGTCTTTGTACCCCTACAGTGCCTAGAACAGTGCTGGGTCCATAGAAGACACCCAATAAATACTTGTTGGATTGATCCTAGGTCTTTGGCTCAGCCTACTGCTCTGCCCAGTGTGCCAGTGGCCTTACTTTTAGTCACAGACTGACACCAAATTCCAAGAGGGCTGGTGGGTGGAGGGACATCAGTCTAGTCCGCATCTATTGAGCACCAACTATTTACTAGGCAGCAGGGATGTCAACTGAAAAAGGCCCTACCTCTAGGAACTTCCTTTCTACCACAGGATTCCTGAGCAATGCCTTTGAGTCTCTCCTAGCTACCAACACATTCAAAACTCAAACCAGAGCCCTATGTGAGCCCTATGCTAGTTACCCGATCCAGTGTTCCTCTGGAGGCAATACCCACAGAATTCATGGCCTAGAATCCAAGATCCCTCCAAGTCTCCTAGATACAACCCAGGACCCTTTTGGATTCTGTTTAAGGCTCTTTCCTGGATTTGTTGAGTGCCATCCTAAGGTACGAGCCTCTCTGAGGGATCAGCCATATCACCTCAATTGGGGAAGAGTTCATGCTGGAGATGAGTGAAAGAATAAGGAAAGTAGGGTCTCTCTTCATAGTCCTTATAGAGAGCTGCTTCTGTCCCCTTTTCAGTGCCAATCCTTCAACAGCTGTTCTTTACAACCAACATACTAGCAGTCCTCAAATTCCCTCCTCCTAAAGTCCCTAAGGACTTGGAATCAGCTTTTGGGCCAAATTCCTCTTCCCACCTTTCCCCACTCTGCATGCTGGGATGAGAGTTGCTGCCTCTTACATGGCCCAAGGGAACCTGGCGGGGGAGCTCTGACTTAGCTTCAGTGAGTGTGTAAATGTGTGTGGGGGTAAAGAGGGGGGGGAAGGAAGGGAAAGAGAAGGCCTCAAGGGTCACCTGAGCTTTGGAAGCTGTGGGGTTTCACAGAAAGGAAGGCTGGGAGTAAAATTGTGGAGAGTCCAGGGCAGGTCTTGTTACTTTCTTTAAGGTCTCTGAGATATTTTCAGAGGGATTGGAAGACATTTAAGTATCACCACCCTAATCAATGGCAAGCATTCCTTTCATTATCCTGGCAGAGAAGAGACTGGCTATTTGGTTTAAGAGGATAGCTAGCAGAGCAGACAGGGAACTGGGCAACAGAAGACTTAGGAGGTGTGGGCTGAAATAGCCCAGCTTTTCCACTTGCTGTGATTGTAGTCTCCTCTTTGGAAAATTTCCTAATTTTCTCTTAGGAACCTAATCACTAGGTCATCTCTGAAGGCTAACTCAGAGGCTTTAAATTCTATTAACTGAAATCCTAGAGTCCAAAGGCCAAACCTTTGACACCTCCCAACCACTAGGATGCCTGCTTCACCAGCTTCCTTGAATACCTTCCCCAGGGTCAGGCACTTTCTCTGTTCCTGTGGTTGATGCCTGGGGCTGAGGGGCCTGTGGGCCATCCCTACCCAGCAGTAGCTCCTCCTTCCTGCTGTTCAGGAAGCAGGCCCTGTGATGCACTGACTGCTTCTGAGTCATCTTCAAATCAGCACCCAGCTGCAGGGTGGGCAGGGCAGAGCTGAGTTAATGTCAAATGGGATCCCTTACTTTCAAAGACAGTTTGTCTGTGGCCCTGGTGGGGTGGGGTAGCCTTTGTCTGGGGTCCAGCTGGGGCACCTTGGTTTCTACCTGAAAAAACCAGAGTGGCTGTTGGTCCCAATGAGGGCAGAGAACCCTAAAGCCAACACATGCATTAATTGAATGGATTTATTGTGGAAGATTATCCTGACTTGCTACCAGGAGGCTAGACCTGGAGTCTTTCTTTTCTAATAGCAGGGAAAAGCTATCCTCAGCCAACAGCTCTCATTTGCTCAAGAGCTACCCTTGGCAAGGCAGCTGAGCAAGGTCCCAAGCTCAAACCCATGATCCTGGCCTTATTAACAATGGCTAAATGATGGGACCTCATGCCTAGAGAGGAATGCTACTGGGATTTAGGTTTGAGGCTTCCCCAAATCAGAGACAAGTGGAAGGGATCTCAAAAGGTATCTAATCGAACCCCTATTTAAGCAGGAAACCCTCTCCCTACAGCACCTCCAAGTGGTTGCTGAACACCTCTAAGGCTGGTGAGCTCATCCCCCTAAAAGGTAGGCACTTAGTCACTCCTTTTTTTCAGACAGCTCTAAATCTTGTATTGAGCCAAAATCTCAGCCCTGAGATTCTCAAGCATGTGCCCTTCATCCCATGATAGCAACCCAAACCTCAGCTAGGTTGAAAGAGTATGATAAGGAAAAGAGAAGCCTTCTAGGGAACAGTGGACTACATACTGAGTTCCTCTGCCTTCTTACTAGGTATGGCTTCCCACTCCCAAATGGAACTAGTTCTAAGGCCTGGAGCTAAAAAGTGGGGCCCTGATGAAGCAAGGAAGACCCATTCCCCCTTCCTCTCTTTCTCCCTATCTCTGTCCCTCTCTATCTCACATGGATTGAAAGGACATATAAGAAGTACAATCTTTGAGCCAATTTTGGCTGTTTCCCATTTCACCTCAATGCAGCTGGGGAAGAAAGGAGAGAGGCTGGAGGAGGATCTACATTTAGGGAAGGCAAGATTGTCAGCACCTCCTGCTGGCTGTCTGCAATCCTTTTAAAGGCTAAACCAAAGATTGTTATATCTTTTGAAAACTCCCTGCCCTGGATTTTGTGCACACAGCAGGAAGGGAAGGCTGCTCTGGGCCAGGGGGAAGGAAAGGGGGACCGGGGACCATTCCTGGGTCTGAGCTTACCCCAGGGGTGAGACTGCTCTCCAGAGTTCCCAGAAAAGAACCATGTAAATTAGCATCCAGCATAGATTCAAGAGAAACTAGGATGGGGGGTGGGGGAAGGCCAAGTGGCATCTACTCTCCAACGCCTCTCCCCAAAGCCCAGGGCGAAGGAGACAAAAATGTGCTGCCTCCTTGTCCTCGGTTTCCACTTGACATAGACTTTTAATGTGAGAGAGGGGTTCATGGTAATACAAAAAAATTTAAAAACCAGACCCCCCCCCTCACCACCCACCCCCCTCGTCATAAAGGGTAGTTGGGGTTTCTCAGCCCAGTTCTGGGGAGGGAGGATAAAAGGAGATACACGATCAGAAACAAAGAAAATTCCAAGGCCAGGCTTAGGAGGGAGGAGAAGGGCCTAGCCTGAGGGCAGCCTCAGGCCCAGAACATCCACACCCAGTTCTGCAGGGCCTTCATTTCTCTCCCCCAGCCCCTGAACTGGTAGCAGGAGGGCCCAGCCCTGCCTGACTCCAAGCCCACCCTTACTGCTCCTTCTTTTCCATCTCAGAGGAGGGGGATGATGATGACAGCGGCATTCCCTCTTTGCACTCACTGGCAGACTCCTTCTCCTGGTTTGTCTCCTCGTAACTGGAGGTGGGGGAAAGAGGGGAGAGAGAAGAAATGTCAGATCAGAGAAGAAAGGGAGGCTTCTAAGGTATAGACAGGAATAGAGGGAGGGAGAAGAAGGTTCAATACCACCCTCCCACTCACCACAAGAACAGGCCAAAGAGAGGAGAGGGAGGACCCCTGCTTATTCCAGGAGAAATAGGGCAGAGCCTCCATTCTTCTGGTTTCACACTTAGCAGTTAAGATTCTTTTCCTGCTCAGGTCCCAAACAGTGTGAAGGACCAGGACTTCACAGTTTACTATGACTAATTTATAGGGTTAGGATTTAAAGCTAGAAGAGATTTTAGAGGATATCTAGTTTTACCCCCTTGTTTTATAGATGGGGCAAACTGAGGCTAGTGATTAAGTGACTTCCCCAAAGGCACACAGCTAATAAGTAGCAGAGCAAGGATTTGAATCCGGGTCTCTCTGACTCCACATTCAATGCTCTAGGCACTGTACCTTGCCACCCTGTAGCTTCACTTCTTCATCTTTCTTTGGCAACAAACAGCCTCACCACACCTCTATCTTAACTATCAGCTTGATGTATCCTGCAGTGACATATCTTTCTCTTCCCTCATTCCAAGTATCAAGTCCTCGTAGACAGAGAATGGATCTGAAGTGGAGATTTCCTGTCTCTTCTCTTCCAGCTCCATTGGGTAATTACCTTGATCAGCCAGCCATTTCTCCAACAGGGAGAATGCCTCTACACAGCCCTTACACATTTGCCCTAGGAGGAACTAAGGTCTACAAGGTGTTCAGAGATCCCAAGAGAGGTGTTTGGCAAGTATAAGATGGCCAACTCACCAGAAAGATGAAGAGGCCTGGGGGCTGGAACCTAGGATTATGGACAAGACAAAAGGAAAGAATGCTCTGCTCCTCTGGAGTCCTCCCTGTCTCTATGGCTGAAACTGGACAAGCTAAATCGGGGCTGACATTCCACCACTGACTGGCGCCCCATGGAGAAAGGAGCAAGGCGCCAATGGCCCTTAGGAATTAGGGGTGGGGTTACAGAATGGCAGGGTTGGCTGACTTGGAGGGGAGGGAGGAGGGGGAAGAATGGGATGCCCTACCTGACATAGCAGAGGGGAGACAGAGGGGAAATAGGGTGCTGGGGGCTACAGGGCGCTGGGGCTGTGTGGCCGGCGGCGGCGGGGACAGGCCACTTTCTGCTGCATGGAATCCGCAAGGCTGGCGGGCGAGCCCGAGACAGTGGGGAAGTGGGTAAGCCGAGGAGTATGTGGCAAGATTTCAGCAGAAGATTCATAGCTGCAGAAAAGACAGAGGAAGAAGAGAGGGAAAAGAGGAGGAATCACGGAATCTTAGCGCTGTAAAGGATCTTAGTGACCATTTAAGTCCAACCCTTCTATTTTTTAGATGGGGAAACAGGCCCAGAAAAAAGGAAGGGATTTGCCCACAGTTATTCGGCAAGTCAGTGGTAGAGCGGGGACCAGAACTCTGGAGAAGGGCAAGGATGGGTAGGTAGGTTTGGGGGAGATGAGGAAGGAAAGGAAAGAAGCAAGGAGAGAGACAAAGGGTAGTGATGGGAATGTTTTTGGAGAGGAAGGCAGAATTATTCTGCTCTTCTACTCAGTTCCTTCTTGTAAGGCTAGGGGTCCTGCTTGCTTCCTCTTCTAGAGATAGCCAAGGCTGAGTAGGCATCAGGGACAGATCTAAGAACGGACAAAGATACTCCAAAGGCATTGCATGTTATTAATAGCTGGTATAGTCCTGGAGGCAGTAGATCTACCCAGTCTAAGAAGGTTTGGGCGAGTGGGTGAGGGTTACAAGGATTTAGATCTGGTGGGACCTGAGAATATCCAGTACAACTTTAAAAAACTTTAAAATGAGGAAACTGAGGTTCAGGGAAAAGCCACCTGTCTAAGGTCACCCAGGTAGTGAAGAGCAGAGTCTAGGGGGTTTTAACTTCAAATCTGGTATTCTGCCACTATACTAGTCTGCCCCCTGGGGGTAGGGGAAGAACCAAGTTAGAGACAGAGAGAGAGAGTGAGTGCGTGTGTGTCTCCTAGAGGTAGGGGTGCTTCCTAGTAGCCTTTTGGCTTAAGTGCCTGCTCTCCATAGTCTCCATTCTCCCTACACCCCTGCTTCTTGCCCCTTTCCTTACAATGGTTTAAAACAACACCAAAACCTAGCTCTACCTTATCTGAGAATCACGAATTGGAATGGCCTTCAGAGATCTTATGTTTATCTCCTCATTTTATAGAGAAAGAAGCCAAGATCAAGAGAGGGGAAGTGATGAAATGCTAAAAAGCAGCTAAATATTTATTTAGAGCCTTAAGGTTTATGAAGGACTTCATATATTTTACCTTGTTTGATTTGATCCATACCACAACTCTGGGAGGCAAGTGCTAATGTTGTTAATAAGTGTTAATATTGTTTCCATATTAGAGATGAGGAAACTGCAGCAGGCAGAGGGTAAGTGACTTGCCTAGGGTCACAAAGCTATTAAGTGTCTGAGGCTGGATTTTTGCTCAGGTCTTCCCGACTCCAGGCTCAGTGCAGTATCCACTGAACCACCAGCTGTCTCAGTTTCACCGGGTGTGGTCAACAAAGTGAGGGTTCCAAACCAGGTTTTTTGAACCTATGAGTCAGGACTGACAGCATGGGATATTAAAAAGACTACTGGATTTAAAATTAATCATTGAACCCCTTTCAGCTTCAGTTGCCTCCTCTGTAAAATGAAGGGCTTGGACTAAATTTCTAAGAGCCCTTCCAGCTCTAAATAAGTTTTTTACTTTGTAAAAATAGGAATAATAGTGAGTTCTACCTACCTCATAGGATTGTAGGGAAATGTACTTTGTAACCTTAAAATGGCATGTGAAGGGTAAGCTACTATTAGCCAGATCTCTGAGGCTATGATCCAAACCAGTGTACTTGCTACTATTGCTGGCTGCCTTGACTGACCTTGTCTCTTAGGAATTTGGGCTGTTTGTCCTCCATGGGGCCCTGGCCTCCATAACTCCTAGCACCTGCCTGCCTGCCTGCCTGCCTGCCATCAGGAAGGGGTGGAGGCCTGGAACAGAACCACCACCACTGGACAGCTCAGGGCCAAAGAGGATGCTAGGGCCTGTCATACAAGGGAGGGGTGTGGGAGGCCTGAGAAGAGGGACTCAATATGCCCCTGTTTCTCCCAGCTCCAGGGTCTGGCTCACTCCCCTTTCCCCTTCACCCCACAAGGAGACATGGGGCTGTGACCATGAGCTTTGCTGGCTTCCGGGGAGGGAGGGAGAGAGGGAGTGTGGTGCGGGGGTGGGGATGAGTCACGGGTGTGTCAGCAGCACGGCTCAGGGCGCCCAGGTGCACAGGAAGGCCAGGACCGGGACGATTGGTGCCTGCAGCACTGGGTTCCCAGAGAAACATCAAAGGCTGAACAGGTGGGGAAGGGACAGGGTAAAGGCCTGGCCAATAACCTGGAGGGCTGCGGGTGGTGGTGCTGGGGGAGGGATGGGCCATGTCTGACCCCCTGGGCAGCAGCTGCCCACAATGAGTTATTTTGAGGATCCCTGGGGGTACAAAGCTGCCCACCTGCCATCTCTTTGTGAGACTGGGGGATAGGGGGTGGGGTGGGTGGGAAGAGATCAGCTTTCCGGGGCAGACATTGAGGGAGTCACACCAATCAGAGGGAGGGCTAGGCTGGGGCTGTGACACAGGCTAGGGGAAGGAGGAAAGGGCACACACAGATGGGGAACTTAAGTCCTGTCACAATTTTGGTCCGAGTCTGGAAGGCAGGACATGTGAAATCACAGAATGACAGAACAGAGAGGACGCAGGTCTGGAATGTCCTTGGAACATGGCAGATCAGGGCTGGAAGGCCTAAGGGGTCATGGGGGTCAAGTCCTTCATATACAGAGAACACTGGGAGCTGGAGGGAAAGTGATTTGCCCAAGGTGACCAGGCTGAGGGGGGAAGAACTGCAGTCTCCAAGGGCTTACCCAGGATGCCTAGCCTTAAGCACAGAAAAAACCTGACTGTCCCCTGATCCTTTGCCTCCATGTGCCAAGCCTTGAGTTATGCTTACACCCTTTCTGAGATCTCACTCTCCAAATGACTCTTCCTTCCGCCTACGACTTAGTAAGAAACTGAGGAGGATGGGAATTTTCTCCTGGAGATTTTCCCTAGAATTCTGTCTTCCCTCAATTCAGAGGCCAAGCCCAGCGGGAGACATTTGTGGCCCTGAAAGATATGCAGAGCCTATGGGTGGGCGGGTGCAGCTCCACCCTGGGACAATGTGTCTCTAGCCTGTGGTCCAGGAATGGCACCAGCCTGGACAGTCTCCTTGGAGCTTATCTAACCTTTCCACTCCCTAATGCAGGTGTGTAGCTGCCAGGTATAGACCCCTGCCTTGTAGCTGGGGCTGGGGGTGGAGTATAGGAGAGGATGAAGATATGTGGATTTGCACCGAGCCATTTTTTCAATAGGGCTCACTGACTCAGAGAATCCTAGAATAACAGAACATCAGATATGGGAAGGAGTATAGCTTGTGGAACACATAATGGCAGCCTTGGAAAAGACTTTAAAATATAGATCATGTCAAAGCTGAAAGGGACATTGAAACATGGAATAAAGAATGTGAGGCTGGAACAGACCTAGAGATCATCCAATTCAAGCCTCTCATTTTTGCAAAGGAGAAATCTGGAATCCACACAAAGACTTGCTAAGAGTCCCAGAGTAGTGCTTTCTGCTGCCTCACAAAGCCTACCCTAGGAAGTCTGTCAAAAGCCAGGGTAATCAAGTGGAAGCATCATAGGGTCACAGAGAGCTGAAAGGGACCTCTGAGGCCATCTTGTCTAAGCTCCTCATTTTACAGATGAGGGAACTTAGACCAGAGTCCCAAGTTCACACAGCTAGTATCAGAGGAGTGTGATATGAATCTAGGTCTCTTGCCTCTAAGTCTGTCACTCTTTCCTATGTCAGCTAGTCCCTTGGGGGTCTGGGACAAGGCTCTCCCCAAAGTGGTTTTATAGCTGGTGGAAGAAGCCATGGCTATTTTAGCCTTCAGTAGGCATGGGGCTAGGAAGCTCACTGGATCCTACATGCTCTTGTGTTGGTCTTTCCACAAAAGCCATGGTCCCCAGAGAGGAAGATGATCCAGACTTTGCAGGATCAAAGGCCCTTTCCTTGGTCCTCCAAATTGCCTTGGGGTATGATGTTCAGCTAACTGCTTTCACTGCCATCCCAACAATCTAGAGGAAGGGAGGGTTGGGTCAAGAGCAAGATTGCCACCAGAGCCCACAGACAGGTTCCCATATACTGGCAGAGAATGCCAGGGAGTGATGTTTCCCCAGAGACGTGTACAAACACCCCACCATGGTCCTCCCCCCTCAACCCACAGACTTTGGAAGGCACTGCCTCCACCCCTGGGGCCCATTGGCTGCACCTGTGAACACACCCCAGGCCTTCATGTGCTGTGGGAATGGTAGCTGGTGGGGCCAGTCCCTTACCTGAACATCTCTGTGACTTCTCCCTTTGCCAGGGCCACCAGCAGGGGGAAACCAATGCAGGCAGGGACCAGATAGAGCAATGCTGGCTGCGGAGGTGGGGGAAAACACAAAGGCTTGTCAGCTCCAAGAGACTACGCTGGGAAATAGGGGGTTTTCCCTAGGAACTGGGGGAGAGTTTTGCATGAATGAGGAATCTAGCCCATTGCTTTATAGAAGAAAGGGAAACAGAGCTTAGCCTGGGACTGATGCTAACTACCTGACCATGCAGCCATCACTTAGTTTTCTCATATGTTCAGTGGGAATAATATTGCACTACCTACCTTGTTGAAGTGTCATTGGGAAAGTGCTTTTAAAACTGTAAAGCACTATATAACCAGTGTCAGAGAGAGGCAGAGACAGAGAGGAATACAGAGACAGAGAAAAGAAGAGATAAAGAAAGAGGAGACAAAGGGGAAAAGGAGAGAGAGAAGGAGAGGAAGTTGAGAGAGAGAGAACATGGTATGAAAGAGAACAAGAAAGAGTGAGAAGAGAGGAAGAAAGAGAAAGAAAGAGAAGGGAGAGTGAAAGAGAGACTTATCTCTTCCTTAAGGTTCCAATGCTCCCAGGAGTTCATGCTCCTTTCTTCCATACCTCCTCCTCCTATTCTCCCTCCCAAACTTCACATCTGACTGGTCTTCCTTGTTTGGCCTTGGAAGGAAAACAGCCTGAGAATTGCTTTCTGAGCTGGCTCAAGGTTATACCTTCTAAAGCAGGTTAGTTCTTAGTGTTTGGAGTTATTTCTCATGAGATACAGAGGCATGGGCTGATCAGGGTGCAGGGCTCAAGGGAGTCTACTGACATCATTAGCTCTTGTCAAGACAGTAAGAAGCTAGGGCTCCCCCAGCAGAGTCTCCTAAAGGACCCCAGCCTACAAAGCTATCATTTCTGATTAAGGAAACCTGTGGAGATCCCAGATTAAGTTAGTTCCTCTCTTTAGGCCTCAGTTTCCTCAACTGGGGAATAAGCATTGCTTAAGTCACCCTAAAGGTATTTTCCGGTTTAGATAATCTATGCTCTATTTTCTTGGACCCTGCAGACCCTCCTACAGTTAACCCAGCTGGACAGTAATACCAGGGGCTAGTGATGGAACTGAAGAACCCAGCCTGCCCAGGAAAGATCATTTCCTCCACTCCTTCCAGGAAAGGCACTGTGAAATTTATCTAAAGTTGAAAAGGAAAAACAACTGAGGGGGAATGGTCCATGTGCCGGTTGCAGATGGTAGGCCTGGTTTTCAGTAATGGTTCTGACAGACTCATTATATGAGTTGAGGGAAGTTATTTTTCTATGCTAAGTGCCTCAGTTTTCTCAACTGAAAAAATTAAGGATTTATAGCCATAGTATTTCAGGGCTAAAGGAACTCAGGAGAGAATTTGGTTCAATTCCCTCAATGGATAGCAAGAAGCTGAAGTCCAGAGAAAGGAAATAATTTGGCCCACATCTCAGAGGTTGTTAAGTTCCTAGGAGAGCTAGAATTTGAACTCACATCTTCTAACTCTTTCTAAATCTAGCACTCTTTCTCTTATTCTGTCTCTCCCCCTTGCCCCCTCCAGCCCATCAGTTAAGGTCAGTAAGGATCAAAAGAGACATGGAGGAGCAGTTAGGTGGTTCAGTAGATAAAGAGCCTTGCCTGGAGATGGAAGATCTTTAAGCCCAAATTGGACCTCAGATACATCCTCGGTGTGTGACAGGCAACTGCCTAGCCCTTCCAATTCTTCCACATTGGAACCAATACTTAGTATTGATTCTAAGATGGAAAGTTAAGGATTAAGAGAAAAAAGAGAAAAAGTTTCATTAAAAGGGATGTATGTCAGTCAATAGGATCATGATTCCATAACCTTGGGGCTTAAACACTGGAGTGATGGCTAGAGCAGGGAGTGCCATCTGCTGGCAACTCCTGCCATCACCCCCACCCCAATTTCTCTTTCTGATTTAAAAGTATACACTAATGTTTCTTTGGAGCACTGTGGTTTGCAAAGAACTTTCCTCCCAACAATCCTTTGTATTACATAGTGTAAGTATAATTATTCCAGATAAGAAAACTGAGATGCCCATAAGTTAAGTGGCAGAGGATAGGAACTGAACTCTGCACCCAGGTCTTCTAACTCTTTAAGGGCAAGGGCTCATTTCCTTATGTCCTGTTGTTTCTCCACCCATCCCAACCCAGGGAGTAGAGAAGGCAGGGGTAGAGAAGAGAAGAAGGTGACTGCTAGAATCTGGCTCTGGGGCTGCTCTCACTAGGAGTAACTTGGCCCTGTGACTTACCTGAGCATGTTTGAAAACATGCATAATGAAGATGGTGAGGCCCAGGCCAAAGATGTATGCCACAAAGCTGGTATAGAAGTAGGTATGTGTGTTCTTCTTCAGGCTGCAAAGTGGGGAAAGATGTATTAGGAAAGCAGGCAACTTCCTGTTTATATTCCCTCAAATGAATCTGTGGGCTTCTTACTTTCAGGAATCTTAGATGCTGAGAAGGAATTGGGGCTTTTTGCCTTGAATGCTATTTTTCTGTCCCCAAGATCATCTCTGGCATCTGGCCCTCCTGGTTCAATCAATAGTTCCCACTTTAGTCCAGTCCTTATCTAAGATAGCCTCCAATCTATCCTCCTATAACTCTTCCTCTCTATCATGCCTGACTCCTATTGTATAGGTCTGAAAATAGAGACTACCCTCAAAATCCTTCTCTTGGTCCTTAGTGCCTACTGGGTAAAGGCCAAACTCTCAAAGCCTATCATTTGCTGTCTTCCTCTACCCCAAACTATCTCTCTAGTCTAATCTCCCACTACTCTCCTTCATGTTGAACTTCAACTCCACTGGTGCTCTTTCCACCCTCTATATCTATCCCATACACTCTGAGGCTTTACTCTATTTCCATTCTTGGACTGTCCTTGCTCCACCTCTGCCCAATGAAATCCTGTTCTTTGAAGTCTAGCTATGCTGCCCCCTCATTGGTGACCTTTTCTTCTTCCCCTCCAGTTCGGGTTTTTTTTTGCTTCAAATCTCCAGACCTCTGAATGGAATCTCTCTCATGCATTTGCCATATTCTGTTGTACATTGGTTTCTTATGTATATGTCTTATTTCCCTTCCTAGACATCAAGTTCTATAAGTGTAGTATCTGTGCTTTGTTTTATTGTTCTCTCTCTAGACCCAAAGTAAGATAATGTTTCCTACCCAACCTGTTTGCTGTGATAAATTGAGCGTTATTTCATAAGTGGTGAGTTGTTTCCTGTTTGACACAGACATGAATGGAATTGAGTCTTTTATCTTGGTTGTTTCAAAACTCATTATTTTAGACACTATGGTTAAAAGCATGGGGCTTTGATTAGGAGAGGCACCTATTAAATGTCAGCAGAGTGGGGGCTCCAGGAAGGTAGGACCTGTGTCATATAAATTCCAGCTTCTTTACCACTGACCACAGTACTCTGCAGTGGTTTAAAATGGCCATTCATAAATCATCAGCATTTCTATATACTTCCAACTCATCCCAGCAGCCAGTTAGAAAGAGAAATTCCCTTTAAAATCACCATAGACAATATAAAATACTTAGGCATCTATCTGCCAAGACAAACACAGGAACTATTTGAACACAACTACAAAACACTATCCACACAAAATAGATCTAAATAATTGGAAAAACATTAGTTGCTCATGGGTAGGTCCAATTTACTTATTTAGTGTCATATCCATTAAACTACCAAGAAACTTTTACTGAATTGGAAAAAAACTACAACAAAATTTATTTGGAAGAACAAAAGATTAAGAATATCAAGGGAAATAATGAAAAAAATGCAAAGGAAGGTGGCTTAGCAGTACCAGATCTTAAACTGTACTATAAAGCAGTGGTCATCAAAACCATATGGCACTGGCTAAGAGACAGAAGGGAGGATCAGTGGAATAGACTTGGGGTAAGTGACCTCATCAAGACAGTCTATGATAAACCCAAAGATCCCAGCTTTTGGGACAAAAATCTACTATTTGACAAAAACTGTTGGGAAAATTGGAAAACAGTATGGGAGAGATTAGGTTTAGATCAACATCTCACACCCTACTCCAAGATAAACTCAGAATGAATGAATGACTTGAATATAAAGAAGGAAACTATAAGTAAATTGGGTGGACACAGAATAGTATACTTGTCAGATCTTTGGGAAAGGAAAGATTTTAAGACTAAACAAGAGTTAGAAAAAATTACAAAATCTAGAATAAATAATTTTGATTATATTAAATTAAAAAGTTTTTGTACAAACAAAACCAATGCAATCAAAATTAGAAGGGAAGCAACAAATTGGGAAACAATCTTCATAACAAAAACCTCTGACAAAGGTCTAATCACTCACATTTATACGGAACTAAATCAATAGTACAAAAAATTCCCCAATTAATAAATGGGCAAGGGACATGAATAGGTAATTTTCAAATAAAGAAATCAAAACTATTAATAAGCACATGAAAAAATGTTCTAAGTCTCTTATAATCAGAGAAATGCAAACCAAAACAACTCTGAGGTATCATTTCTAATTTCTACCTGCCTCAGATGCCTCAGTCTCCCCATCTCCCCTAAATTTTAACTGTTACACCTCACACCTAGCAGATTGGCTGACATGACAGCAAAGGAAAGTAATGAATGCTGGAGGGGATGTGGCAAAGTAGGGACATTAATGCAATGCTGGTGGAGTTGTGAATTGATCCAACAATTCTGGAAGGCAATTTGGAACTATGCCCAAAGGGTTCTAAAAGACTGCCTGGTCTTTGATTCAGCCATAGCACTGCTGGGTTTATACTCCAAAGAGATAATAAAGAAAAAGACATGTACAAGAATATTCATAGCCATGCTGTTTGTGGTGGCAAAAAATTGGAAAATGAGGGGATGCCCTTCGATTGGGGAATGGCTGAACAAATTGTGGTATATGTTGGTGATGGAATACTATTGTGCTCAAAGGAATAATAAAGTGGAGGAATTCCATGGGGACTGGAACAACCTCCAGGAAGTGATGCAGAGTGAGAGGAGCAGAACCAAGAGAACATTGTACACAGAGACTGATACACTGTGGTACAATTGAGTGTAATGGACTTCTCTACTTGTAGCAATGCAATGATCCAGGATAATTCTGAGGGATTTATGAGAGAGAATGCTCTCTACATCCAGAGGAAGAACTGTGGGAAAAGAAACACAGAAGAAAAACAACTGCTTGATCACTTGGCTATGACTGGGAAAGTAGACTCTAAATGGTCACCCTGGTGCAAATATTAATAATACAGAACTGGATCTTGATCAATGACACATGTTAAACTCAGTGGAACTGCACATCAGATACGGGAAGGGGGTGGGGGGAGGGAAGGGAAAGAGCATGAATCTTATAACCATGGAAAAATATTCTAAATCATCTAATTAAGTAAAATTAAAAATAAAGTAAAATAAATGAGATAATAAAATAAAATGGCCATTCAAATGCTGAAGGCTCAAAAAGCAAAAAGTTATCACTGAGCACGGTGTCTCCTTTTATGATCTAGTCTTTTTCCCTCACTCCCTGTCAACATCAAAATTTATTCTGGTTGAGGCTAGGGAAGACCTTCAGGATTTTTCTTTGATTCTCTAGGGCAGGGCTTCTGGCTATCAGCCTTAACCCTTGTCTGCCATCCTGAAGACAAATAATAACTCTGGGCTGAGACAGGAGAATGTGGTTGTGACTGGTTCAAACACTTCCCTTTTCCTCACCTCAATTTCTACCTCTGACTAACAGAGGAAGTTGGAACAGAGAGTATCTCAGGTTCTTTCAAGTCTAAGATAACTGTAATCCAGACCTCGGATGAAGCCTGATGTAGTCCAGAGCTGGTTAACTTGCCATTGCCTGGTTTTGGCTTGCATAAAGCTCAGACATTCTTTTTCAGGAGTGTAATGAAGACATTCTAGGAAGAGGAAGGAAGTGAGATACTGGAGGGAGGATGAAAAGTGTGGCTGGAGCTAGCTTTGCTTAGTACACCTCAGGTCTCTTTATCTGTCTGAGTCTCTGGCTCACCTGATGTCAAAACGCAGAAGCAAGGCAATGAAGATACCTAAAAGGGAGAGAGTGAGAGTCAGAGGTTGGGGGGGGAATGAGGGGGCATAGATGGGGAATGGGTGCTAGATAGCCCTCAACATATCCTTGAAGCTCTCTGAACATCATCTTCCTTGTAAAATAGAGGGTCAGCCCACAAGACCTTGAAGGTCCTATAGATAAAAATACCCCAAAGATACCTTTAGGCACATGTGGATGTGTTTCTTTGGGTGTGGGTGTGGGTGTGGAAGGAGTAAGAGCTGACAAGGAGAGACCAGAATTCTGGGTGCTTTATGTGTGGAGACAGCGCCATCTGGTGGTCAATGCCAAGGAGTGCTGGCTCCAAAAAGTTGGCTTCTCCTTTGGGCTCTCCAGTTGACTCACTACTGAATGCTGTGGGTAAGCTGCTTCCCTATGCTGGTTTTCTTCTTTGTCAAAGGGGGATAATAACCGGCAGTCTCGCCCTGGTTTCAGGAGGCTGTCATGCATATTAAATGAGAATGGCCTGGAAAGGGTTTTGAAACTGCCAAGGGCCCAAAGAGGTTATGTCTTCCTTTGTCTTTTCCCAGGGGAAGGCTTGCTTCTCTGGATTCTGTATGATTTTCATGAAACCCCCAAAGAGCCTAGACTCTTCAGGGCAGACCATCTGGGCTCTTCCAGCCTGCCCAGCATCATAAGCACACCTACCCATGCACCTGTGTGTGACCACGTCTGGTAGCACCTATACACCTAAGAGCCCTTGGTCAGGTTCTCAGACCTGCAGACTTCAGTCAGGACTGACGAGGTGTCCAGGATAAGTTGCAAAATGCCCTCTTTCAAAAAACAAATATATGGGAATCCTGTCATAACCATTCAGGTCTCCATGCCTGGGCACACATGCCCATAGCTGGTTGCAAACACACCTAAGCAGGGGTCTCCAGTTCTAGCACTGTCCTTGGCACTTGGCACAGGAGATGAAGCAAAGGCCTGCCACTTCACTGGGAGGTGGTCATCTCTTCCAGGGCCTCCCGATGCAGGACAGATAGGGCTACAGAGAGAGAGCTTTCTAAGAGCATTTTTCTCATGGCTCCTTGGGGATTTCCAGCCCTGAAAAGTACTTATCCCTAGTAACTTCATGGCCTGTTTTGTGGCATGAAATCTGTGTTGGAGTCCCAACCAAATGGCCAAATCACTTACTCTCTCTGGTCCTCAGTTTCATGGGTCAAATGTAGATAACAGTATTTACTTAGCATCTCCCATAAAACATGTATGAGTGAAAATAATGGAAGAGTTTTGTTAGGAGCTATAGAATACTGGAAAAAAGGAATTTAAGGAAGAAACTGGGGCTGGGTGGCATGTGTATCTGTATGTGGTTGCTTTGAACCTCAGGATAGATCCTTTTCTGATTGCTGACTGCTCTCTTCCTCACCCCCAAACCTCAAACAGTACCTGGAATGACGATGTCTCCCAGTCCTAGCATGGCAAAGTTGTCAGCCTCTAACCCCTTTTCCAGCAGGTCTTGGGGGAAAACCACTGTAGGAGAAAAGGAAAGATGTGGAAGGGCCTTAGCTGTTAGTTAGGCAGTCCTCTTAGAAAAGAGCAGGGCAGAATATATGAGATGATTTCCATGTTTAATTCAAACAACTGCTTTGAGAAGGGAAGGGCCTTCAACCCAGGATCCAGAGCCTCACCTTCATGTCTACTCTACTAGGGCACCTCAGTTTTCTCCTTTCTTTTGAGAAGCAGTATGACTTCAAAGAAAGAACACTAGACTTTCAGAGGAAGTCAGAGGACATGACTTGGGGTGGCCAAGTGTCACCACGGGCAAGAACATTGGACTTGGGAGTTAGGAAGGCCCAAGCTCAAATGTAGTTTCAGACACACACTAGCTATGTGAACTGGGGTAAGTAAGTCACATCTGCAAAGTGGAGATAATAATGCTTACCTCATAGGGTTGTTATGAGGATAAAAAAAAATAGCATATATAGGACTCTGTAAATCTTAAAGCTCTCTATAAATGCTAGCTATTTAATTTCTCAGACTCAGTTTATTCATCTCTAAGACTACTAAACAGGATAAACTCTGAGGACCCTCCTACTCAAATGAAGATAGTTGTTGATGGATATTGCACTGGACTTTTGTGAGAAATGTGTGGGAAAGTGCTATCTAAATGTGAATCATTAATATAATTAGTAGCAGGCATTATGGGGGAGATAGGCTAGATGATCTCCAGAAGATTCCTTCCAGCTCTAAAACCTAGGATCCTGGGAATTTAGCCCTTCTTGCAGGTCCTTAGCTTGCTACAGGTGATACTGTGGTTACACCTAGACATTTTAGTTTCTTTCCACACTCAGGGATGATGTAGTCAAGTCTGAGCAAAGAGCCATGGACCCAATTTCTTTCTTTCTTTCTTTTTTTTTTAATAAACCCTTACCTTCCGTCTTAGAGTCAATACTGTGTATTGGCTCCAAGGCAGAAGAGTGGTAAGGGCTAGGCAATGGGGGTCAAGTGACTTGCCCAGGGTCACACAGCTGGGAAGTGTCTGAGGCCAGATTTGAACCTAGGACCTCCCATCTCCAGGCCTGGCTCTCAATCCACTGAGCTACTCAGCTTCCCCCCATGGGCCCAATTTCTAAGGAAGAAAGGATATTGGCACTCAACCCTAGATGCTGAGGGCCCATTCTTGAGGCAGCTCTCAGAGCAGAAGCTCTGGGGGTTGAGTAGGGTGATCTTTCCCACAATCCATGTCCACTTCCAATTTAGTGCCATTTCTCATACTGTTATCTACATCCCTCCTCCCCTATTAACATTATCTTTTCCTTCTTTGCATCTGGGCTTAAAAAATCCAACTACCCATGTATGGGATGGGGGAAATTCCATTTTTCTTGCCCGGGCTTCAATTTCTGTAGCAAAAATGGGCATACTCTTACCTGTCTCCCTTACAAAGAGGATAGGAAGATTAAATGAGAGAATGGATAGAAAAGTTCTTTGGAAAATCTATGAACTACAGAGAGGCATTATTAGTAATAGAGCAGGGCCTAGGTAGCCCAGGATAGTGTGTTTACTCACATTTTATGGGTGCCTCAAAGGACTTGGCCACAGTGACCATCACATTGGTGCCAAAAACCTAGGAGAAAGAGACCCAGAAGATAGTGAAAAGAGGAGAAAAGTACCTAAAAACCTCACTTAACCAAGGGCTTTTGGTATCATCAGGAAGGAGCTGGATCTTCCCAGAAGCTCTTCTTTAGCCTTTGCCCCACCAGCCATGGTCAGGGCACTTCAGAACTACAGTGACCTTAAGAAACTACAGTGGTGGAACAGAGTCCTGGATTAGACACCAGAGGACCATGGTTTGACTCATGGCTCTAACAGTGATTAGCTGTGACCCTGGAAAGGTCATACTTCCTCTCTCTGAGCCTCAGTTTATCCCTTTGTAAATTAGATTAGGCTTGATGAGATGACATCCAGAGCAGGAAGGGACCTTAGAGGTCACCTAGAGAACCCCCTCATACAAATGATGTCTAAAGCCCCTCCCAGCTTATACATTCTTAGACTTTTTTTTTTTTGCTATGAAGCACAGACCAAATTTTTTGGGAACAGCAACAGCAAAGGGGACTTATATCTGACTCCTGTGCATTCCAGGAAACCCCAGGAGGAGGCTCACCCAGAAGATGTCATAGACAAAGAGGCCTCCAAGTAGGATACAGCCCGTGCTGACGTTATTGAGGTGCAGGAGCTCCACTCCGTTGAGGGAAAAGGCCAGGCCAAAGAGGTTGTTGGCAATCCAGTGCTGTTGGAGAACAACATCCCCCCACCCAGCCCGGGAGGTGAGGTATGCTCTTGATGGGAGCTGGTATCTTCCTTCTCACCACCCCTATCAAGCTCCCCCATTTCCCAGACTCACTTTCCTTAGCAGATACCAGACTCCAATAACACTGCTCAGGGTCAGGCACACAAGATCCTTGCTGTCAAACTCATAATTGACAATTTCTGCAACAACAGCCGGGGGGGAGGGGGGGGAAGAGAAGAAGGTAAAAGATTATCAGATCCAGGCCCTTTGCTGGAATGAGGCTGTGTTCTAGATCTTCAGGCATTTGTGGGGAATAAGAGGTATGTGATCAGGTCTGCAGGTCCTGAGTCTTACTAAGGAAGAAGCAATTCTTGCTAAGAAATTGGCTCCTTTTAAAGGTAAGCCCTCCCTGTTAAGTGGGAAATAAAACCTCTTTCTCCTGATATAATAACTTATAAAACTAAGCAAACTTCTGACAGTTTTAAGGTGAAGGGAGAGGAAAAGAATAATAGGGTTAGGAATAAAGAAATAGGAGGAAGAACAATTCAGTTTAATTTGACCAAAATTTATTAAGAATTTACAGGGCATTTAGAGCCCTGTGTCAGATACAGAGAAGATTTAAGTTTTAGGTAAGATAGAGAAGATAGAGTTAATACAGAGTATTCCATGAGTGCATCAGAGCAGTGTAAACAAGGGTGACGAGGCCAAGGTGGGTTAGTCATTACCCACAGGAAGGAATGGATGAAGGCTATCTTCCTAGGATTAATCCATCCCTTAATCAATAAGCATTTGTGAAGTACCTTCCATATGCCAAGCTGGTGGCACAAAGACAGGTAGAATAGCCTCTGCCCTCAAAGAGTAGGGATTCCTACCTATTTTTAATAAACTGGCAACAATTTTGGAAGACAGGACACTAGCAGTGGGGGTATACACACACATGCAAAGATTTCATGGAGAAGGTGATGAAGTCAGAGCTTCTAGAAGCATTTCCTCTTCCACAGGGTTAGTAAATGTTGTTGTTTTACAGAAGGACTATTACCCCTTAGAGGCTGGGCAAGCAAGAGGTCATAAGGCAGGATCTGACTTCAGATCAGAACCCAAGGCATAACCCTAGAGCTGGAAAGACCACTCTCAGGGTCAGAAAGGGAAGAAGCAGGAGGTGGAATGCTTAAGAACTCACAGCTTAAAGCCCAAGGAGAGCCTTAGAGACAGAAATTACTGAGGAAGGAAAAAAGAAACTAAAAGACAATCAGTTTTCTTCATAGGCCTACAGGGATGTCATCTTAAGAACCTACCTTCCTTATTCTCCCCAGAGCCTTGTGTGAAGAGTAGTTGATACTGCTTGTTAGGGAAATTTGCTGGGAAGAACTTGTTCATGATGGGGCTGGAAGAGAAAGAGAAGTTAGCAAGTAGAGTCTCCCTTCAAAACAGGCACAACCAGAGTTATGAGATTGAAGGCTCTGAGGTTCATCCCAGTGTGGTGAATTCCTGGCTGAGGACTGGCCCAGAAGAAAGGACAGACTAGGAGTTATAGTTCATAAGATTTAAAGGTAGAAAGGTCATCAGATCAAACTTAGTAAACCTCTCCCATTTTATAGACCAGGAAACTGAGACTTAAGAGATAACTTGAGATGATTATAGTGACATGGACAGTGAGTACAACATGCTGCCTGGATAACATGAGGGAAGTTTCACTGGTCACATATTTGGATCTTATCTCCACTCTCCACACCTAAGGCTTCTGTGCTGGAATTTAGAACCTGCTTCTGAAGGAGCAGAAAGATGCCGAGCCAAGAGTCAGGGGGCTTAGGGTTAAGTTCTAGACCTGCTATTTACTAGTCATATTGATCTTGGGCTAAAATTACTCCCCTCCTCTGGATCTGAGTTTCTTCTCCTATAAAATGAGGATTACCTGTCCTGTTCATTTGCTATGAAATCCACAACAAATCAGTTTGCAAACTGTATAGTGCTTAAAGGTGAGCAGTTACTATCATTACTTAGAAAGCCACTTCCCTGCCCCTTCTCTCAATGTCCCAATCTGCAAAAGGGGCTCTTCATAGGGTGACCCCCATACAATCTTATAATCAATATGAATATCAGCTCCAAGTCAGAAAAGCAACAAGGGCTAAGCAACTGGGATTAAGTGACTTACCCAGGGGTCACATGGCTAGAAAGTGTCTGAGGTCAAATTTGAACCCAGGACTTCCCATTTCTAGGCCTGGCTCTCTATGCATTGAGTCCCCTAGCTTCTCCTTAATGTGCTTCTTAAACCCTGGCCCCCATTACACTGAGTTCAATGGGTCTATTATTCCCTATTTCTGGATACTTTCTCTCTCTTACTTCAGCCCAACACTGCATTAACTTTTTTAGCTGCCATATCACACTGCTACCTCATATCAAATTTGCAGTCCACCATAACCTCAAGATCCTTTTCAGGGTAGCTTCTTTCTTTCCATGGCTCCCACCTGTTATTTGTGAGTCAAGGCTTCTCATTTATCTCTACTAGATTTCACCTTATTTGATTTAGCTCAGTGTTCCAGACTCTCAAGATCACTTGGGATCCCTCTGTCATCTCTTCCGTTCTGTTTGGGGATCTGAGGAACATTAGCCCTGAACATAATTAAGCAAGTGCTAAGGCACTGCCAACCCCACAGCCTGGTAGAACCTAGAAGAGCTTCAGCTTCTATGGCCAGAACTGCCAAGAACCTAGTCACCTGCATGCTTCGATCAGGCAGAGTAGGAGTATTGTTCGGGACCATAGTGAAATCGACACACCCATAGTTCCCATAGAAGAGTGTCTATTAGGTTGGAGATTTTAGAAAAAAACTCAAGTGCAAACCTTAAAGGTCGACAGTCTCAGAATTTTTCATGTAACCTGAGCAAAGGGGCAGGGAAATAAACTAACAACAACTGCAGCTGAGAAATAGCAAAGGGAAAGAACCATGAAATGGTTCTCTTTCTGCTTAAAAGGAAGGTTATCTTCCTTTTAGGTACATGAACATCAATTTGCTAGGTATTAAACAGGAGCTAAAATGGAGCTGAGAAAGTGGATGGGACTATTGGGGACACTTAAAAGAAAGTATTTCTGGCTTCAGTTCCAATTGTGCCTTTGGGTAACAGCAACTAAAACCACGTTTTTGTTATTGCATTAACACATTTCTCCTGTCCTTAGCTGAGATACTGATCAGGGAATGGCTCATCCATTGCTATCAAGTAATGGGAGATATAAGTGCGCATGGCATTGATGAACACAGTGTGTTTATGACCTCACTTCCATACAATGGATTCCACACTTCATAGTACAAATATCCTACATACACAAATAGGGGCTTATTGAGACAGAAGGCCAAACTGGTGGTCAGGATTGCTGATGGGGAAGATGCAACACTTAAATAGGAAAACCTATCAGGCTTCATACTAGTGCTTGTGGAAGCCAAAATGATGGTTCTGAAAGATACTTCTGATTCCCAAATCAATCCTAAGTATTTAAATTGGAGAGGAATGGTCTCACAAAGGTGATGGCAGGATTCTTCTGAAAAGACTCCATTGTTTTCCCTCCCTTGGAAAGATCAGTTTTTTGACTTAGCAGATCAGAAGTCTCTGATGCCTCTAGAACAGTGGCAAGATATAGAATGTGAACTGGCAATTCTGGACTCGACCTTTTCCAGGAATCGACAATAGATTAAAGGATTTGTAGACCTAAATTTCAGCAGACAGGCAAAATGTAACACACAGCCCTAAGTCAAAGAGTAGAAAAAGGTTCCTCAGAGAAATATGCTGATGACAAAGGATAAGGTCCTGGTGTGTGTGTCAGGGTTAGAGAGTCAGCCTCTAGGAGCTTGTTATATAGAATTAAATTTGAGGCCTCTTTTAGGATCATAAATTTTCAACAGTGTTGGGGTGGGGTGGGTGTCCTTGAAACCTTTCCCCCAACACAAGACCAGATCTATTAACACTTCTAATCCCCTATTATCTTTTCTGTGCCTTGAGAAACAATTAAGAAAAAAGGAAAAAAAAAGACATAAACCTTTAATGTAATACCCCAGGACTCAGTGTTTGAATGGTAAGAATTCCCTCTAATTATGGGGTTTGCTTCCAGAACCATGTCCCATTAGTTTGCCTCTGTGATTCTCAGGGGGTGTAGCTGGGCTGTATCATCAGTTTCTACAATGTATTCCAGAAACTGCAGGGAACATATACTTGCAATCATATGTGCCAGCTGGAGTCTACAGAGGATGTCAGTGTGCCATAATCTCCTCTGGTAAAGAATGATCCTGTGGGGGGCAGCTGGATAGCTCAGTGGATTGAGAGCCAGGCCTAGAGACAGGAGGTCCTGGGTTCAAATCTGACCTCAGACATTTCCCAGCTGTGTGACCCTGAGTAAGTCACTTAACCCCCATTGCCTAGCCCTTACCACTCTTCTGCCTTGGAACCAATAAACAGTATTGATTCCAAGACGGAAGGTAAGGGTTTTTATTTAAAAAAAAAAAAAGATACTGTGCCATAAGCAAATAGAAGCTTGAGAACTGCCACTGCTCTCCATGGCAAATCTAGTTGGTCTAGTGGCCTAAGTGTCCAACTGTGCCTAGCTGCTGACAGCACAGTTAAATCAGTTGAGAAGTGGCAACCCAAAAAATCCATTTGTTATAGGCTGAGCCTTTCTTACCATAGGCTGCCTCTGCTCCTACCTGGCATTCCCTTTCTATTTCTGTAATCTTCTACCCCTGGAACTTTACATGCTAGAAACTTCCACATGGTATAAATATCTTATATTGTGCCGTATATGTATTCTATGCTCAATAACTAGCTTCTCTGATTATGACATGAGATAGGAAACTAATGAAACATATGTGAGACAATCTACCCTTACCTACAAAACCTCTGACCTCACATCTGTTTTACCAACTTGCCCTATTATGTGAGATGGGACCCAAGTAATTCTGCAATGAACTAGGAAAGAGGATCTAGAGTAAGCTGGGCTTCATCAAGTGGGATCCTCAATTCCCTCCCTTCTCCTGCTATAAGCTGAAGGTCATCTTACCCAAATCCTGGTGAAATCCCTTAACTGACTGTCTGAGATATTTTGCTCCATGGCTGGGTCTTGTCCCCACTCCCCATTAGTAGCTGTCACCTGGTATTATCTGTTTCTGGTGAAAAAGATCCAGATCTATCTTTTGTCCTGGACCTCTTTTTCCCTGCATAGCTTTTGAGATATCTTGTTAAGCCTTATGTTTCCTCTTCATGAATTAAAATGCACCTGCAATAAAAACCTCTGAGTCCCCCAAAACAGCTCTGGTGGACAGGGATACTCCTTGAAAACATCCTTTGGCTCTACAGTTCCTCCAAGTGGGATCACGGCCTCTGCTTACAACATATCTGAACTACTGTTTGGGAAGGGTTCTATTTGATTTTTGTTAATATTACTAACAAGAGCAACAGCACCTCATATTCTCTCACACTTGAAGTTTCACCATGGATTTTTTTATTTACAACTCTACGAGGCAGAGTTGCAAATACCAAGTACCAGAGATTTCGAGGTAAAATGAGTATCCCAAGGTATGCCAAAGAAAGCATCTCCAGCACTCAGTTCAGGGATCCTTCTAATGCTCAAGTGATTCCGAGGAGAGCTTCAATACACTGTAAGGCTGCTTGGCATATGACAATGGCAGCAGATGGCACAGCAATGGAGGGAACTGATGCTGGGGTTGGAAAGCTCTGGGCTTCAGCCCCACTTCTGGCTAGGTGACCAAAAGCAAGTTGCTTTATCTCTCAGTGTTTCATGGGAGTCTCCAGGACTCCCAGTCAAGAGCTGAATCACTCATCTATATTCCTGGGGATGGAGTTTCTCTACACTGATGGAGTCGTAGGTCAAACTCCTCCCAAACAACAAGTGCATTCATATGTTCTTAGGGCACTTTATGTTTTCTATCCCATCAGATCACTTCGGCCTTACATCATAAATGGGGGGAGAGAGGGTGGGAAAAGCAGAGATTATTACATTTATTTTATAGGTAAGGAAACAGGTTCAGCTAGAGGAACTGATGAGAGGCTTTCCCCCATGTTGCCCTGGCTAGAGCTCCTCAAATTCAATCTTCTCCTTTTATAGACGAGGAACCTGAAGGCCAGAAAGGAGAAGCAACTTGTTCAGTGTCACCCAAGAACCAAGGAGGAGTCCTAGGATTCAAACTTGGGCCCTCTGGATTCCAAATTCCAGTATTCTTTTCACTACAGAAATTCCAGGTATTCTTCCTTTCCCAATCCCATTTTTGGTCAAATGAAGCAGGACACGTGTGCCCAAATATTTTGAAATTAACGTCTGGTGCTTTTCTGGGAAGGTAAGAAATGCTAGAAAGAGGCCCCCAATGGCTGGGAAGGGCCCAGATTACGAATATGATCTGAAGAAACCAAAAATAGGAAATGATCTTCAGGCTGGGACACACACACAGACACACACCCTCCCTCTCTAAACCCCTACCTTGCTCTTTAAATCAGGCTGAAGAGAATAGGGTATAGTGAAAAAAAAGGACTGGATCAGGAATCAGGAGATATGGATTCCTGGTCCTGGTTCTACTTTTAACTCTGTGTAACCTTAAGCAGACCTCAATTTCCTTTTCAGTTTAGTAAAAGACTTAGATTAGATCAGCTATTTTCAAACCTTTTGGTTTCAGGATCCCCTTTGCACTCTTAAAATGTATTCAGAATCCTTGAAAGAGCTTTTGTTTATGTGGGTTAGATCTATCAATATTAAAATTTAAATGTTTTAGTATAATTATGAAAATAGTTTTGACTCCTGGACCTTCTGAAAGGGACTTGGGACCTCTATGGATCCCCTGACCACACCTGGAGAATGGCTGAACTAGATGCTTTCTAAGGCCCCCTTTACCTCTGATACGCTCCTTGCCTTCTGCTGAGACTGATATTTATCTCCAGAACAAAGCCCAGAGTTCTGCACAGAGTAGGAACTCAATAAATATTTGCTCATGATAGACAGTGTGGAGTGCTAGACTTTGGACCAGGAGAGACCTTGGCTTGAATTTCCAGCTCTTCACACTGCCCAGCTGCGTGCCTTGAACAAGACACTATCTTTTTCAGTCTCAGTTTCCTCACTGGTAAAGTGGGATGCTTTCACTCCATCCAATACAGAGCTATTGTGAGGAAAGTGCTTTGTGAATTTTAGACTGTCTATACAATTGTGAAGTCCTCCTGTGGATATGACAACAATGGGAAGAAGGCTGTAAATATCTCTCATTCATCCCTGGGGAAAAAACAAACAAAAAAACCAGCTACCCACATGAAGAAAATTGGTCTCCATTACCTGATGGTGTGAGAGAGAGCCAAGATCCCCAGCACGAAGAAATACATGGAGAGCAAGAGGTTGATGTACTCTTGAGAGAAGATCTGAGGTAGAAACAGAAGCAAACACACACACAAGTGGTTGGAAGTATGTTCCCCTATAGCCACCATTAGAGAGCCAAGGCTTGTTCCCCATTATTACCAACCATTTTAAAATTTCAGGCCTGGCATTACCACTCTGTGGCAGGAAAAGCAGGAAGGGGCCAAGGGGTTTAGGCAATCTAAAAGTGTTCTCTGGCTCCCTGTGGCTTCTATGGATGGCTCTCCAAAACTCTAACCCAGGGTTGCCTGGAGGATACATCTTGGTGTTACTCAAAGATGCATCTCTACTTCTAACTTTATTTAATACCCATTAAAAAGATGCATAAATTGGTTCTTTTTCTTTAAACATCACTGTCACTTCCAATGATTCTTCCCTCATTTCAACTGAACTGTCCCTTGTTAAAAGGAAGTGTAATTAAGCAAAACAAACCAACATCCTGATCACGTCTGCCAATGTTTGCCTTACTTGTAGAGAAGCTGGTCACTGCATTGATTGGAGTTTTTATGTATGTTAGTGGCTTTTCCTTTATATTACTCTGATCGCTGTCAACACATACTTATTAAGTACCTCCTACATGCAAAGTAATGTGCTTGAAGGGTAGGAGGAACACAAAGATAAAAAACTGACCCAGGATCACTCTTGAGGAGATTACAGTTTAGCAGAGTGATAGGGCATGTGCCCAAATATGCAATGACAAAAACAGAATATACCTGGTACTGGCATAGAATGCTCTCCACAATCTAACTACAGTCTCTCTTTTTCTGCCTTCATCTTTTACTTTTCCCCTTCAAATATACCTTTGATCCAGCCAAAATGGATAATTTGTTCTCATCCTGTTATCTTCTGTCTCCATTCTTTCGCTCATTACCGTTCCCCATGGCTAAAAATGTGCTTTGTCTCAATCCCCACTTCTACCTGTCCAGCCTTATCTCCATTTGAGTCTTTCTCTTCCTTCAAGGTCTACCAGCCCAACACAGTTGCTATTTCCTTCATTAGGTCTTTCGTAACAGCACCCCTTAACCCATCCCTCCCTAGTAGATATCTTTCCTCCTCAAACCTCTTCTCAGAATACTTTGCCTGGACCACTTCTCTGCTCTCATTTCACTTTCCCCCATTCATAGTTATTTGTGTTTTTGGCTTTCCCTTATTCTCCTAAGAGACTGTACACTCAATGAGAGGTGAGATCTAAGTGGATGGAACCAATGAGGCCTGCCCCAAGAACTTCAGGAACTGCAATTCAATAAGCATGACATTATAGCTTAGTTTCCCATTCACCATTGACTCATTATTCTCTCCCCTGGGGGAAGTTCACATTGGCAACTCAAAATTGGCAATAGGGAAGGGAAGGAGGCTCCCAGGGCTCCCAATAAATAGTAAACTCCCCAACTTTTCTCTCTTCAAGGTAATACTAGCTTTCCCTATCTCCCAGGGGTGTCTGATAGATTAGATAATAATAACTCCCCATACTATAATGCTGTCTGGTTTAACAAATGCTTTCCTAAACAACCTTGTGGTAGGTAGGGCAAATATTATTCTCTCCATTTTACAAATCAGGGAAATGCAGTCCAGAGAGCAAGAATGAACTGTTCAGGGTTGCACAGGTAGTATCAGAGCAGGGACTGGGACCTAGGTCAGTGTGCTTTCCCCTGCCCTGTGCTTGCTGCCTTCAGTATGAGATAATGGCTGTCTTATGACTAGTTACCCTCTCCCTAGGAACTTAACAGACTCCCAAGGATCTCCTTTTCATTATGCAAAGGAGGCAGCTTAGGACAGTAAGAAGAGTCTTCAAGTTAAGAGTCAGTAGATCTAGGCTCTTCCTAGCCTTGCCTTTGCCACTTCTTAGCTGTCGAGCCCTATATAAATCACTTTACTTCTTCTGCAAAGCTGGTCATGAAAATCTTGGCATTCCTTCTATCTCTTTCAGGGCTGACACAAAGAAAGCATTTTCTATTAATGTCAACTATATTATGGCATCACTTGTAGCCTGTTATCTAGAATTAAAGCCAGGTTTCATTCCCTTACACAAAGTAGGAATTCAGTGTTTATGAAAATGAATTTAATCATCTAATCTTTGTAACTCCTCAGTTCTTTTCTCTGTCCTAGGTACCCCTTGTATAAATACTTTCCCTGTCAGTCTCTTCCTGCTAAAACAAGAGTTAACATTTTGGGGGGCCACAGACCATGATAGCAGTCTGATGAGGCCTATGGATCTCATCTCAGATTGTTTTTAAATGCATAAATACATAGAATTCCACAGGAAACCAATTATATTAAAATATGTTATGTATTAATATATATTTTATATTTTCCATTACATGTATTATATTGAAATAAAGATGTAATTTCCCCCCCATTCAAATTCATGACTGCCTACAATCTATCTAAAGTCTCTTTGATGGAGAGAACCCAAGGTTAAGAACCTCTGCTCCTGACCTTACAGGCAGACTGCTGTCCAGGACTTCTGACCTCATATTTTGAGATCTTGGCTCTCCTTCCTGGTCTCTTTGACTCCAATACCAGTCATTGCTACACTCTGCTCTGTTCTTTTACTCCCGCCATTCCTGCTATACCGTAGCTAGTCTTGCACATTCCCTCCTTCCAGCTCAAATGTTACCTGTTCCAGGAAGCTATCCTTGCTACCCAGGCAAAATGACTGTTCTTTCCTCTAGATTTACAGACTGTTTTGTTCCTCTTATAAACTTCTCTTCATAATCTTAGTTCTATGTTCTACCTCTTGCCACCGTCTCCTCACCCTCCATTTGAAAACAACACGAAAGCTTTATTTTTGATGTCTCACCTGCTTACAGGCCCCAATGCCAAGCATCAGGCCCATGTTCATGAATATTTAATGAATTAAATTTCCCAAGCCACAAATTTATATATCTATATATATTCATTCTAGTCCTTCCTCACTCATACTTATGGAAGTATATCTGGCCCCTTTCATACCTTCCTAATCATGAGAGACTTAGCATGTGGCAAAGTCTACATTTGACCCTCAGGAGGGCCCTTGGCTGGATTTATCTTCTCAAGTCCTTGTGCCATGGAACCGTCAAAAGCCCTTTCTCTTCCATATTTCCCAGGGGGGGTGGGAAGTGGGGGGCAGATCATGAAGGGAACAGTTCCAAGTAAATCTGAACCCAGAGCTTCTGAAAGGGTATTAGGTTGGGGTCAAAGTAGGGAGAAATACACAAGTATCCAGATCAGAAGCAAAAAACTCACTTTAAAGAAGAGGTAGAGGCCCAAGAGTGTGCAGCTAGCAATGATGGGAAACCGAGCAGCGTCTCGACTGGTAATGGTCTCTGGCATATCTGAAGCATTCTGCAATCAGAAGAAGGGCATTGGCTTATCATGAAATCCAAGTGTTCCTCTAAGGTGCTTTTAAAGGGGAGAAGTCCCTTGGGGCAGTGATGGCAAACCTTTTAGAGACTGAGTGCTCAGACTGTAACCCTCACACGGTATGTGAGTCCCCCCACTTTACCCCAGACAGGGGAGGGAAACAGTCCCCTCTGGCACATATGCCATAGACATGTCCTTAGGGCAAACTCTCATACATCCTAAATATGAAGCTAGGGACAACTTCACTTTCAGATGATTTCTTGACCACAGTCCTGAGGTAGATTGTAAGGATAATTATTCCCATTTTACAGAGAAGGAAGCTGAAACTTTTGGAGGCTAAAGGCAGCTTGGTATAGCAGGAAAAAAAGCAGCATTATGAGCCAGAGGGTCTAGATTCAAATTCCAAAAATCTGTTCAATTCAAAGCTGTTACTTTATAAGCTTTGTGGCCTTACACAAGTCACTTAACATTTTTCTTCTCTGTAAAATAGGGGGTGACTTCTTAAAATGATGACCTCTTAAAATCTGGTCCAGTATCCTTCCCACTACAGGATGTTTCTTCTTATCAATACAAAGTATAGGATAGGGAGCTCTGGTTATATAGCAATTTATGTGAAAAAAGACCTGTGAGGGGATTTCCCTTGTGAATTACAAACTCATTATGAACCAGAAGTGTAAAGAGGCCAGCAAAGAGGATACTATCCTCACACTGTATTAGCAGAGGTAAAACTTGGGGAATCAGGTGAACAAGGCGTTAACATCCTCTGCCCTGCTTAGGTCACATCTGCAATACTATGTTGAGCAATGGATACCATGTTTTAAGAGAGATCCACTGGAGGAACTAGAGCTAGTTTTCATGGAGAAGAGATGGGGGAGACATAATCTATGTGTTCAAATATCTGTCACAGGGAGGGCTTGTTTTGTGTGGCTCTGAAGGTCAGTACTGGGTTTATTGGTGGTGGGGTTAGGAGAAATGCATAAAGTTTTCAGTTCACTCTAAGGAATTACTTCCTAACAATCAGAGCTATGCCATAATGAATTGTGCAGGAATGCAGTCCCCATCACTGGATGACCAACCACTGGGGACACTGATGTGGAGATTCATATGCCAGGCAGGGTTGAATGAGATATCCTCCAAGGTTCCTCCCAGCTCTGAGACAGGATTGTAGAAACAAAATATTAGGCTTCAGAAGGTCTTGAGATTTCAAAATGGAAGAAGCCTTAGATCCAACTCTCTCAATTCAATAAATATTTATTAAATACTTACTATCTGATAGGCCCTGGGATACAATGACAAAAATTGAAGTTTCTGGCCTCAGGGAGCTTATATAGCATGGGATATTTGGGGTGGAAAATAATGAGAGGGGGGAAGGGGAATAGGCACACAGGTAAGTAAATATAAAAGACAAACAAAGAAAAAGTACCCTCGGCAAGGGGGCTAGATTATTCAAAGGGACTAAGACAGGAGAGGAAATATCATGCATATGAAACAGCATACTCAGGATCAGTTTGACTAGACTGTTGAACACATGAGGAAGAAGCAGAAGCCTGCTAAGAGAGGTTACACCACATAGCAGTTTAGGGGCTGGGTCAGAATTCAAACCCAGGACTTCTGCCCAAAGTCTAGTGTAATTCCAAATGCCATAACCTTATCCAAGCAAACCATGCGACCAGTGCCTTGGGGTAGGTTCTTATTAGCCCCACTGTCTTATAGCTGAGGTCAGAAATTCACCAAAAGATTTTTTTTTGGGGGGGGTAGGGGTGGGGGATTGTGCTGTTTCTTCCAACAGCACAAATACCTTTGGGAAAAACTACTAATCACTTGATCCAAAACAGGCAATCAGATCCATTCTGGCCAACAGAAGATGCTCCACTCTCAGAACAGGGAGGAGACACACACACACACACACACATCAGGCCAGCTCCAATGGGGTGAAAGAAGAGGCTCTAAACCTGTGTGCTCTAAAGGGGAGGGAAGGCTTCAGAAACACCCTGGATCCAAGGGTACTGTAGGAGGAAGGCACTGGATTCTAAATTTTGAACCTGTGAGAAGCTTTGAGATGATTTTGTTCACAGCCTTGCATCTACCTTCTTCCTTAATTGAGAGATTACAGCAGAGAGAGCAGTGTGACTTGCTAATGTTTATACCATACAATGAGTTTTGGTAAACACAAGAATAGAACTTTTGCCTCTTTGGGGCAGGGCATTTCCCAATCTGCCTTTGACTGCTTTTCTGTATCTAGGAGGATGACGTTGGAGGATAGGGGTGAGTGTTAAAGCAGGGACAATGGTAATGCCCCTAAAATACATCTTTTCCCCCAGGTACTTGAGTCACATAACCTGAAGTTGCTTAAAAAAGTTTGAGGATGGGTAAAAAACAGTAAAAAAACCCCAGAACTCACTGCTCTGGGTATGCCATCCCCTACTGGAAGAGAGACAAACTTGGGCATCACAGGGACTTCCTTTTTCCCCTCTCCCATGCAGCAAAGACTAGGAGGCCAGGAATCTATCCTTGACATTGCCTCATTATGTAACCTGCACCAAGATCTTCATCCTCTCTGCTGCTCTCTCTACCTGCAAAATGGAGTTATTACAAGTGAATTCCTTAAACTTGTTAAAATTTGTATAGCACTTATAGTGTGAACAGTCTAGTACCTGTCTGCAGAAAGGAGTCCAATGGTCAATACCACAGATGTAATTTTAAAAAGGCAGTATAACATAATGGCAAGTGTGTTGTCCTTAGAAAGAGAAGGCCTAGAAAAGGATTCTAGTATAATCTCAATTCAATTTTTGGACCCTCAGTTTCCTCCACTGATATTGAGAAGATTGGAGCCTTGGTGGTCTCTATGGTCATCCTATCTTTGACCTACTATATCTTTTTCTTTTTTCCTTCTATCTTAGTATTCATTTTAGACAGAATGGCAAGGGCTAGGCAATCAAGGTTAAGTGACTTGCCCAGGGTCACACAGCTAGGAAGTGTCTGAGGCTAGATTTGAACCCATGTCTTCCTGAGTCCAGGGCTGGTGCTTTATCCTCTGTGTCATTTAGTTGTCCCACTACACCACAACTTTTTCAATTGATGTAAATTTCTCTTTATGTTGGTGCTGCACACCAACCTGGTCTACGGGCAGAAGTTTGGTACTTTTCTCTATGATTAGGATTATTATAAATTTGTAGTTTTCTTATGTTAGGTTTTGATAATGTCAGAGAAACTATTTTAAAATCTGGTTGGCAATTCAGATGTTGGATCTTATCTGGAAGTTTCCTTAAGCCACAGAAAAGAAATTAGGTTTCTGGACCAATTCAAGTTGGAGATCTTAAATAGGCACATTTATGAATATATGCTGGCTTATGAAACACAAACATAATTAGCAAAACCCTGATATAAACAGCAAGAATTCAGCATCCATTTGCAACCTAAAAGCAGTTATTAGACTCAGACAAAAGCAACAGGAACTAGCAACTCACTGTAAAGCCCTGAGGTTCAGGGCTTTGCTGGAACAGTGGGGTATAGAGAATGGGGCCCTGGATGGAAAGTCAGGAGACCTAGTTCCAGCCCAAGCTCTTCCACTGACTCGCTATATGA